>NC_140987.1:391503989-392051585 GCF_052327205.1 Somniosus microcephalus | reverse complement strand
CTCCCCTCACCCCACTACTCTCCCCCTCCCCTCCCCCTCACCCCACTACTCCCCTCCCCTCCCCTCACCCCACCCCACCTACTCCCCTCCCTCCCCTCACCCCACTACTCCCCTCCCCTCCCCTCACCCCACTACTCCCCCTCCCCTCCCCTCACCCCACTACTCCCCTCCCCTCCCCTCACCCCACTACTCCCCTCCCACTCCCCTCACCCCACTACTCCCCCTCCCCCTCAGCCCACACTACTCCCCCCCCTCACCCCACTACTCCCTCCCCTCCCCTCACCCCACTACTCCCCTCCCCTCCCCTCCCCCCCACTACTCCCTCCCCTCCCCTCACCCCACTACTCCCTCCCCTCACCCCACTACTCCCTCACCCCACTACTCCTCCCCTCCCCTCACCCCACTACTCCCCTCCGCCTCCCCTCACCCCACTACTCCCCTCCCCTCCCACCCCCCTCTCACCCCTCCCCTCCCCCACCCCACTACTCCCCTCCCCTCACCCACTACTCCCCTCACCCCACTACTCCCCTCCCCTCCCCTCCCCCACTACTCCCCTCCCTCCCCTCACCCCACTACTCCCCTCCCCACCCCACTACTCCCCTCCCACCCCACTACTCCCCTCCCCTCCCCTCACCCCCTACACCTCCCCTCCCCCCACTACTCCCCTCCCTCCCCCCACTACTCCCCTCCCCTCCCCTCCCCCACTCCCCTCCCCTCCCCTCCTCCCCACTACCCCACTACTCCCCTCCCCCACTACTCCCCTCCCCCACTCCCCTCCCCTCCCCTCCCCCCACTACTCCCCTCCCCTCCCCTCCCCCCACTACTCCCCTCCCCTCCCCTCCCCCACTACTCCCCTCCCCTCCCCTCACCCCACTACTCCCCTCCCCTCACCCCACTACTCCCCTCCCCTCCCCTCCCACTACTCTCCCTACCCTCACCCCACTACTCCCTCCCCCCCACTACTCCCCTCCCCTCACCCCACTACTCCCCTCCCCTCACCCCACTACTCCCCTCCCCTCACCCCACTACTCCCCTCCCCTCACCCCACTACTCCCTCCCCTCACCCCACTACTCCCTCCCCTCACCCCACTACTCCCCCTCACCCCACTACTCCCCTCCCCTCACCCCACTACTCCCCTCCCCTCCCCCACTACTCCCCTCACCCCACTACTCCCCTCACCCACTACTCCCCTCACCCCACTACTCCCCTCACCCACTCCCCTCCCCTCCCCCACCCCACTACTCCCCTCCCCTCCCCCCACTACTTCCCCTCCCCCTCCCCTCACTACTCCCCTCCCCTCCCCCCACTACTCCCCTCCCCTCCCCCACTACTCCCCTCCCCTCCCCCCACTACTCCCTCCCCTCCCCCCACTACTCCCCTCCCCTCACTACTCCCCTCCCCTCACTACTCCCCTCCCCTCCCCCCACTACTCCCCTCCCCTCCCCTCACCCCACTACTCCCCTCCCCTCCCCTCACCCCACTACTCCCCTCCCCTCACCCCACTACTCCCCTCCCCTCACTACTCCCCTCCCCTCCCCTCACTACTCCCCTCCCCTCCCCTCACTACTCCCCTCCCCTCCCCTCACCCCACTACTCCCCTCCCCTCACCCCACTACTCCCCTCCCCTCACCCCACCCCTCACCCCACTACTCCCCTCCCCTCACCCACTACTCCCCTCCCCTCACCCCACTACTCCCTCCCCTCACCCCACTACTCCCCTCCCCTCACCCCACTACTCCCCTCCCTCACCTCACCCCACTCCACTCCCCTCCCCTCCCCTCACCCCACTCCCCTCACCCCACTACTCCCCTCCCCTCACCCCACTACTCCCCTCCCCTCACCCCACTACTCCCCCTCCCCTCACCCCACTACTCCCCTCACCTCACCCCACTCCACTCCACTCCCCTCCCCCACCCCCACCCCTCCCTTCCCCCACCCCCCACCCCTCCCTTCCCCCACCCCCCACCCCTCCCTTCCCCCACCACCCCACCCCTCCCTTCCCTCTCTCCCACCCCTCCCTTCCCTCTCTCCCCCACCCCCCTCTCCCCTCTCCCCCACCCCCCACCCCCCTCTCCCCCACCCCCACCCCTCCCTTCCCTCTCTCCCCACCCCCCTCTCCCCTCTCCCCCACCTCTTCCCCACCTCCCCCCTCTGCGTTTTTTCTTTCCATACAGCAGCTGAACATATTAAAGTAAATAAATAGGCTTTCAGTGCAGCAGACTTGATTGGTCTGGCAGTATTCTGTACTGGTTAATATAATTCAGTACATGTAGAGGTCAAATGAAGGAGGTCAGAGATCAACTGAAGGAGGTCAGAGATTAACAGGTTAATTCACTGATCTCACATTCTGAACTGTGCTTGAACAGAGCATGGGTCAGAGATAGGGCTGTAGCACTATTCTCCCATCTGTGCTCCTTTTGAGCATGACTCAATACTGACAGGAAAAATTCAGCGATTGTGCACAAAGTACCTGAAGTTAGGTCAAACTACACTGGGCAACAAATTGTCTTGTTTTATTTATCTTCGACTTGGCTTATTTTAAACCTTTGTCTTTCTAGGTGCCACATACTCTTCTCCAACCAAGGCAACAGAAAAAGCCACCTGTTCCCAGGCCTTGGCTTATGCCACTTTAACAAGCTATTAAGAGGAAAGTCCCAGATAGACTTATCCTCAGGGTCTCCTCTCCCCCTGTGGGGGAGTGACTCGCCTGTACTTGCTGTCTGTCTCCCTTCATTCCCCTCCCCCCAAAGCCTTGTGCAAGAGCAGAAGCTCATCATGTGAGGAATCAGACACACACACATCCTACAATCTTGAGACATGGTCAGCATGCTGGTCCACTGTGTCAATTGTTATGGGCTTTTTTACATAATGTAGTTTATTAACCAAACAGGCGCAAATAAAAACACCAAAACGTGAACATTGTTAAGCAAGGAAAACAGTAAGTAATTCACCAAGCATAGAAGATACAGCTCTTAACAGTGGAATCAGCAGGCTAAATACAAACCAGAAGCAATATCTGTGCTCAACAGATACATATTTATAGGGATAAAGAAAAAGGTGGTCAAGTCAGCATCCAGTCTGAGGCATGGGGAGCAGAGACAAGCAAGGACCAACAAGAGCAACTGCCAAATGCTGCAAGTCCTTTAATGAATCATCTCTGAGCAGGCCAGAGTCTTGAGCAGATTGGACTAATCTGATAGCTCAGATATTACCCTTGACAAAAACAGTCACCGTTTCCAGAGCAGCTGCCTCCTGTAGCTCCTTTACCCAGCACATTTATTGCTCTGCTACATCATGCAATATATCTGGAGATCAATCATGTCTTATCTACCACTAGTTACGATGATTACGAGAGTAGGCAACAGTCAGTTGATTAAAGCATTCGGTATTGGTCTAATATTTAAACATACTACAAATCTGTTATTGAACTTATCATTTTACATTAGGTGTAATAAAGATGCACATATGGAATTTTGGCAAATTTAATTAAAATTAGTATACTTACTTTTCACATTCTGTGTCGTAACCCACAGTTAATTCACATCCGGGGATGAGTTTAGCTGCCAACACTGGAGAGATGCAGCACAGACCAATGGGTTTCTTTGCAGCATGGAATTTTCTTTATAGCCGATTCCACCGATGCCTCCACACTGCAATCCTTCCCTTTCACTGCCCCAGCTACTCAGATTCTTAGCAACCCAAAACCACCTGAATTAGAGAAAATAGATGGAGATTTTAGCACTGTTGCCTCACAGCGCCAGGGACCCGGGTTCGAATCCGGCCTCGGGTGGACTGTGCAAACTCCACACAGACATTCCTCCCGTGTTTGCATGGGTTTTCTCCGGGTGCTCCGGTTTCCTCCCACAGTCCAAAGATGTGCGGGTTAGGTTGATTGGCTATGATAAATTGACCCTTAGTGTTAGGGGGATTAAATACGTGGGGTTACGGGGATAGGGTGGGATATGTGTTGGTGTAGGGGTTACGGGGATCGGGTGGGATATGTGTCGGTGCAGGCTCGATGGGCCGAAATGGCCTCTATCTGCACTGTGGGGTTTCTGTGATCTGTGATTTGATGGAGGTTTTGTTGCTATTAAAATGATTGCTGTAGGGTCCAAAGGGAAACTGACTGCTTAATCAATGTGTGTAAGTGAACTTATGTTCTACTGCCATTTCTTTTAAGTGATTGGGGAGCCTGTAAGAAAACTAGATTTTCTGGACACATTTGTAAGAAGGACAAGCATATAGGATACATTTTAAGCATTCTGGGAAAACTAAAAGGGTTAAGCTTAGAATCAGATGGTGCAAATAAAGGCTCGTGTCAGAATGAGAGATTAATGTACAATGGTTCATCTGTCACGGCAACCTAAACATTTGCCAATCGAGGTAGCTACGTGTATTTTTGGCCATGGCAGGTACATGTTCAGTCCCCACCACAGGAAAGGTAATGGCCACCAGCAAAAAGTCAACATTTATGACTTTAAAACAAGTCTGCATGTGCAACTAGCAAAATGTGGAAATCACCATTCCAAAATAAACACAACTATTCCTACAGCAACAGGAGCTGTGGCTGGGACGCTTATAGATTTGGAAATTTGTACAGGCTGCCACAAATTTCCCAGACAATGCTTGAAAGCCTCTACCAACCTGCTGTTTATACCAATTTGCAAGGCATTCTGCCACAGCTACAATCCAGAACTATTCCCTGAAATGGCTGTACAAGTATAGCATTACGGAGTCTGTACATTGACTCTTGTGAAGTGACCAAAAGAAAAAAATTGAAATCTCTGGAAAACATGTTGTTATCATAAAATAAGCAGGAGCAGGTGATACAGGAAATATTAAACACCCCTAATGTTTGAAAAAGAGATTTCAGCAGCCACACTGAATAGGTTGAGAATGAGGTTTTTACACAGAGCCCCCTATGTCTGGAAACGTGATAGTACATCGATTATCTCAAGTTTCAAAGGGGCATTCGAAATCTACAAAATTATTGCAAAAACAGAATTATATAGAACGTTAATATATTCGACACAGCAAACTGTTGATGCAAATATATTGCTGTAATTTTTCATGATTTTAGTATAATCCAGGCAGGTTTTTTAAAAAAGTGATCGAGCGTGAAAGGCTACAGATCAGAACATTTACCTGGGATGATCAGCGCGTCCATGTCATTGATACGGAGCTGGACAAGGTCCTTGATATTGCCCCTGGCGATCCGGCTGCTCTCTACCAGCACATTGCGCACCTCCTCGGTCGGTTGGCTGGTCAAATGATTTACAACATGCATCTGGTTCACGTTGGGGGCGTAGAGCTGTACCTGGAACAAAGTGAAACAGCGAATTTTGCAATCATAGATTGTATAACAAGAAGGCACCTAAAGGCGGAAAGAGTATTGCACAGGAACGGGGAAACGCAAACTGCACGGGAAGTAATTGCAGATGGGACCGACTAGAAAGAGCAATGAAACAAGGAAGTAGAACGAAATATTCAACAAAAAGACATTAGGGTAGAAAGATGGAATATGAACCGAATGTTAATGAAGAAGCAAAGTAAGAAGGATATTTTAAACACAAGTTTAAACACAAGATGAGAGGTGGCTGGAATTTTTAGCGATGTGGTGGAAAGGCGATTGTACCTCGGCCCCAGCGCGGCTGAGATGAACCATCACTGCCGAGGACTCGTGCACCTCGGCGCCATCGTAGACTCCGCAGCCGGACAGGATCACAGCCACACGCTTCTTCCCCATGGTCGAACTTGAGCAGAGCAGACAGAGCACCAATACCAGGTCTCCGTTTGAATAGAACCTGAGCTTGCACACCCGTTGTCACTGCGCTTTATATAGTCAGGAGGAGGGCGCCACCCACCGAGGGAGGGATCTTAGCAACAGTGCCTCCGGCAGGTGACTCACTCACTCTAACTGACGGTCACTATTCATTTACTCCAAACATCCTGATGGAGAAAATCCAGGAACGTTCCAGGTTACTACATGCATTTGATCACGTTCAAAACTTAAGATAGATAAAAATAAATCAATTATTAATTAATGGATTTGACCTCGAAGGACATTTATATAACTATATTTATATAATTAAAATGACTCGAGTCATAAAACATGACAATGATTAGGACAAAGTGTTATCAATAATAAGTTTCGCCAAGTTGCATTGTAAGAGGAAGCTGTAGGGAAAGTTCCACCCAATTCCCGTTTGTCTTGCGTCGCTTATTTTTTTTAAAGAGAAGTGCCTTGTCATGCTGACTTCAAAGACTGCGTCAACGTGTTGGTAGGCAACAATACCCCAGTGAATCCAATAAACAGAAAACATAAGTTGGAGGTAGCAGTTTATCCCCGGAGATAACCAGCTCTGTAGGTTTATTCGTATATTGGTAGAGATCATCGTAAAACAAAGTAAACTCGGACAACAAAGTAACAATCTATTTCATTTAAAATGCAAAGTTAGAATGCAAATTGCATTTTTTTTCATTTCCTGCCAATTTTCTCGTCTCCCTTCTCCTCTGAAAGTGTTGACTTTTGCTGTGTCTCTCACCCTCGGGTATCTCATCCAAGTGGCCATTCTTCACATGTGAAACTAAACATTGAGAGTCACTGACTATCTAAAACCAACCCCAATCCAAATCCACATGCACAAGTCCATCTGGGGTCATTGGTTGGTCCTGAGGAGCAGGGACCTGGCCAATTGTCCCTTCCCAACTTAGGGGTGCTGAAGTTATTGTATCGGGTTATTAAGTAACTAATGAAGCAATGGTAATTATATTTGTGTGTATGTCTTTACGTAGGTTCCCTATATTAGCTGGAAAGCCAAGAAACAGTTTCTTAGGAAGAAAGAGCCTGCATTTATATAGCACCTTCCACAGACCCAGAATGTCCCAAGGTGCTTTATATCCAATGAATGAATAACTTTTGAAGAGTACTCCTTATCGTTCTATAGCCAAATCAATAAGTTACCATGACTTGGATTCAAGAAAGAACTTGTGTTGAAGTAGTGCATTTAACGTCCTCAGAACATTCAATGCACTTCATAACCAATTCATTATTTTTGAAGTGTAGTTACTATTGTTATGTAGGTAAACGCGGCAGCAAATTTGTGCACAGGAAGGTCCCACAACCTACACTAAGATAAATGGATGGTTAATCTATTTTAATAGTAGTGGTTGAGGGATGAATGTTGGCCAGGACACTTGGGGAACTCTCCTGCTCTTATGTTCACTTGAACAGACAGAGGTGGCCTCAGTTTAACATTTCATTCTAAAAGATGACACCTCCAACTCCTGCAGCGTTGCTCTGAGGTGGCAGGATTGATTATGTGCTCAAGTCCTGGGAGTAGGGCTTGAAGCTTGTCCATGAAAATGTGTTTGCCAAACCTTTTTTTGGTTTACAATTACCCAATACTATAATGTAAAATGGCCTCAACATGCATCATTGTTTTTCACTTGTATGAAAGATAGAGGTGAGATCAGAAACAGTTATAGGGACCTTACATATCCTTGGGAACCATGTATATTTTATTTGATTGAATGATATTTGTCTTAAGCTATAATTAAAACTGTACCAATGTAAAAATAGTTAAGACTTGATTAATGAGCCCAAAGTACATCACATATGCTTGACAGAGTTACTTATGAAAAATCAATACACCTTTTTAAAAACTGCTATGGACTGGTGTGACATTAAAGTAATTATTTTCATTACATTGTTCATTCATTCCGCAATTTGATTACAATGACTATTTCTTAGCTTTCTCTCATTCATTTGGCTAGATTATTCCATACTCACTTATTTTAGGCATCCTAGTTGCCATAATATTGGTGTTGTTTGTGTAAATAATGTTACTGCAGACTTGCTGTTCCAGTGTAAGACCCACCCAATAAGGCTCCAACCGATGGCTAGGAATGCTGAGGCGCCACCGTGGGGGAGTGGTAGTAGCTCCGTAGAGCAAGAACCTGGTGTCCTTTTTCAGGATGACAGCATTTGTACTCCCATCACTGCTATTCCGCCAACGCCCTTGCTGCTGTCTGTCAGACAGCCAGTCCAGACTGCTGCCATCCATGCCGAGGTGGTGCAGTCTACAGCTGGACCTTCTAGGCCCAGAGCTGCTCGAGGTCGTCCTGCAAGGCCATCTGCAGTCTCCCCCATGGAAAGTCAGCAGCCTTCCACCAGCCATGCTGCAGCCATTGGGGTAGTACTGCGTAGGAGCACTAGAATAGGCAAAGGAACACAAAAGACAGACATTAAGGGAATGCACAAGGGTGATCAGTTGACTTTGTTATGTAGTATTGCATTGACTCATTTACAAATTATGTTTGGAATGTTTGTTTTATGGTGGCTTTCATTTCAGCTTTATGCCCAAGAGGACGTTGTGATGTTCCGTGACAGAGGGATGGTAAGATGGGGAAGTGTTGAGCAATGGGGACCTGGGGTTTCATTTGGGGGAACTGGAGTCTGATGAGGCTCTCACAGACAGCCCGTCAGGACCTGGGATCTGCTGCCTGCCTCCTCCGTCCCTCCTCCTCCACTTCCTCTTCCTCTTCCTCCTCCTCCTCCTGAGGTGGTCGTGGAATCTGTGGTGGCAAGGGCTGCGCCCTCATGATGGCCAAGTTGTGGAGGATGCAGCAGACCACCACGAAATGGGACACCTGCTCCGGCGTGTACTGGAGGGCTCCTCCTGAGTGGCCAGGATACCGGGCATTCACCATCATGATGTTCTGGGCTTGGTCACACACCAACTGCACATTAAGAGAGTGGTAACCTTTGTGGTTACGGTACATCTCAGAATTGATATGCGGCGCCCGCAAAGCCACGTGTGTGCAGTCAATGGCGCCCTGCGCCATGGAGAAGCCTGATATCCTGGCAAAGCCACATGCACACTCCTCCTGCTTCTCTCTATTCAGAAAGAAGGCAGTGCAGTTCCTTCTCCTGGAGTACAGAGCCTCTGTGACCTCCGATGGACAGCGAACTGGGAGATGTTAGCTATGTTACCTGCTCCAGACTGGAAGGATCCGTTGGCAAAAAGATTTAGGGCCACGATGACCTTGAAGGCCACTGGCAGCACTGTCGTCGCCCTTCTCTGAAGCTGCAGGTCTCATTCCAAGAGGTGGCAGAGTTCTGTAACCACCAGCTTGATGAAGCGGAAACTCCAAATATACTGCTCCTGGCTTAAGTGCAGGTAGGAGAAGTGCTTTCGGAAGACCCTTGGTGGGTAAGGCCTCCTGCTGAGAGCCCTCCTGCCCTCTGCCTTCTCTCTCTGGGAGCAGCTTGTCCTCTTATTTGCTGCCTCTGCTGCATCTCCTTGTCATGCTCCAGTGCGAGGGAGACTGCAAGTAGAGCCCCCATGATGGGAGCAAGTGGTGTGAGCAGAACTCTTGTATTCAGAAGCAAGGCCTTCTCCACTTGCAGCACCATTCCCTGCCACTTCACCAACTTTAAATAACTCTAAAAAGCTCCAAAGAGTTGTACAAACTTACACAGAGCCACTATAAATCAAAAAGCAAGCCACCTGCAAGTTGCTGATGATCCCTTTAATTAACACTGGTGGGGGGAGTCCCTCATGCAACTAAACACATGTTCAGCTATGCATGCTTTGGAGAGGGTGCGTAGTCAAGTGGTAATGTCGAAAATGGCAGGTCGTACGTCAAATCAGCATTGCACACTGATTGGCATCATGATCTGCCTTATTAGCATTCTTCTAGCGAACGCAGGTAACAGCCGCACTGCCAACCTGCCCAAAATGGTGGCCACCGCAGCCCACGCCAGATGTGGACGGAAGCAAGGTGGCCACCATTTTTTTGCCGAAACCAGCCTTAACATCAGGCGCTAAGGTGCCAAATCCCTAGTGAGTGTCTTCAGGAGAGGAGATTTCAGGGAGAAAACTGGTGAAAAAAATCTCAAATGGGTTGTTGACCATGAATAATGTATAAGAACATAAGAATATAAGAAATAGGAGCAGGAGTAGGCCATTCGGCCCTTCGAGCCTGCTCTGCCATTCAATAAGATCATGGCTGATCTTCTGCCTCAACTCCATTCACCGGCCCTATCGCCAGATCCCTTGACGCCCTTACTAGTCAGAAATCTATCGACTGCTGTTTTGAATATACCCAATGACTGAGCCTCCACAGCCCTCTGGGGTAGAGAATTCCAAAGATTCACCACCCTCTGTGTGAAGAAATTTCTTCTCATCTCAGTCTTGAATGGCCTACCCTTTATCCCGAGGCTGTGGCCCCGGTTCTAGACTCCCCAGCCAAGGGAAACATTCTCCCAGCATCCACCCTATCAAGCCCTGTAATAATTTTGTATGCTTTGATGAGATCCCCTCTCATTCTTCTGAATTCAAGAGAACCTAGTTTACTCAATCTCTTCTCATACGACAGTTCCGCCATCCCAGGAATCAATCTCGTGAACCTTCGTTGCACTCCCTCTATGGCAAGTATATCCTTCCTTAGGTAAGGAGACCAAAATTATACACAATACTCCAGGTGTGGTCTCACCAAGGCCCGATATAATTGGAGTAAGACTTCTTTACTCCTGTACTCAAATCCTCTTGTAATGAAGGCCAGCATACCATTTGCCTTCCTAATGGCTTGCTGCACCTGCACATTCACTTTCAGTGACTCATGTACAAGGACACCCAGGTCCCTTTGAGCATCTGCATTCCCCAAACTTTCACCATTTAGGAAATACTCTGCCTTTCTGTTTTTTCTACCAAAGTGGATAACTTCACATTTATTCACATTATATTCCATCTGCCATGTTCTCGCCCACTCACTGAGCCTGTCGAGATATCCTTGAAGCCTCTTCACATCCTCTTCACAACTGACACTGCCACCTAGCTTTGTGTCATCAGCAAATTTGGAAATGTTACATTTAGTCCCCTCATCCAAATCATTGATATAGATTGTGAATAGCTGGGGCCCGAGCACCAATCCTTGCGGTACCCCACTAGTCACATCCTGCCATTCTGAAAAAGACCCATTTATCTCTACTCTTTGTTATCTGTCTGTTAACCAATTCTCAATCCATGCTAGTATATTACCCCCAATTCCATGTGCCCTAATTTTGTTCACCAACCTCTTGTGTGGGACCTTATCGAAGGCCTTCTGAAAATCCAAATACACCACATCTACTGGTTCCCCTTTGTCTACTCCACTAGTTACACCCTCAAAGAACTCTAATAGGTTTGTTAAACAGGATTTCCCTTTCATAAATCCATGTTGACTCTATCCAACCTAACTATTAGTTTCTAAGTGCCCAGTTATTGCATCCTTTATAGCAGATTCCAGCATTTTCCCAACTACTGATGTGAGGCTAACAGGTCTGTAGTTCCCCATTTTCTCTCTCCCTCCTTTCTTAAATAGGTTACATTTGCTATTCTCCAATCTGCAGGAACCATTCCAGAATCTATAGAATTTTGGAAGATAACAACCAATGCGTCCATTATCCCAATGGCCACCTCTTTCAAAACCCTAGGATGTAGGTCATCCGGTCCTTAGGATTTATCAACTTTTAGTCCCATTAATTTTGCTAGTACTGTTTTTTTACTAATAATAATTTCTTTAAGTTCCTCATTCTCGCCACACCCTTGGTTGTCTACTATTTCCAGGAGGTTTTTTGTGCCTTCCTCCGTGAAGATAGAAACAAAGGCCTAGAAATTCAGTACAGCCACTTTTAGGGCGGAAAAGTCGGGCGGCCGCTAAAGTTTGCGCCCGGCGCAAAGTCGAGGCCACTTCGCCGATATTCAGTAGCTTCGCCCTAAGAGTTTGCTCGAGCGCTAAAACTGGCGTTCCACAACTATCTTTAGGCACAAAGCCGGCGGTGCTGAGCTAAACCGCCGAGGCCGGGCGCAGCACAGGTGCGGTCATTTCTTGATTGACAGCAGACACCCTGGCGCCGGCCAGCTCTTAAAGGGGGAAGGGTCGAGTTCGTCTGCTGCCACGCCCTGGACACTGCAGCCCTCCAGCTAGGCCTAAACACTGCTGCTGAACAGAAATAGCGCCGGGAAAGATGCAGAAGGCCCGTGAACGAGCGCAGCGCTTCTCTGGCCATGATTTGAAGCTGCTGGTTGGGGCTTTGGAGAGGAGACGCAAACACCTGTTACCGGACAGTGGGAAGAAGCCTGCGACCAGCATCTACAGGAAAGCCTGGAGGGAGGTCGCCATCAGGGTGACAGCCAACAGCGAGGTCCCCAGGAACTCTATCCAATGCAGAAAAAAGTTCAATGACCTCACGAGGATTGTCAGGGTGAGTACCCTTTCCAGTGTCCTCCTCATCCTTGCATGTGCACCTCACATTATGGGCAAAGGGACCTGAAAGCCCTAATGGCCAGCCCTCATCCAGCAGCTATGGGACTGGCATGAACATCAATTGCACATTCTGCACTTTACACACTGGCCAAGCTATTCGACCATGGGAGGCAGTGCACACCAGATCAGGGCTCCACACTGGCCAAGCTATTCGACCATGGGAGGCAGTGCACACCAGATCAGGGCTCCACACTGGCCAAGCTATTCGACCATGGGAGGCAGTGCACACCAGATGAGGGCTACACACTGTACTTAGAGGCCGTCCTTTCTCTTGCAGGCCAAGCTGGCCCACAATCAGAAGAGCCGGACTGAGACCGGGGGAGACGGTCCCCAGATCCAGCAGCTCACTGACCTGGAAGAGCGCGTGGGTCGCCTCATGGGAGCCCGGGTGATTGGCCCCGTTGCCAGTAGAGATGCCGACCCTGTTCTGGGCACCAATGGTAAGGACATCACCTTTTGGACCTCTCTCGTCCCACTTGCGCATCAGATCTACATCCTTTGCCACTGTCCGACCAATGCGCTGAATGCCACCACTCATGCCTCCCTCGCTGACGCCCTCTCCTCAATCTAAAGCTACTCTTGTCCCTTCCTGCTTTCAGATGGTGAGGAGGAGGTCCCTGAAGCTGCCACTGACAGCCCCTCGGAAGAGGAGGAGGAGGAGGAGGAGGAAGAGGAAGAGGAAGGCGGCCCATCAGGGGAACCCTCACCCGCGCCAGGGGATGCCAATGTAGGGGACACGTCTTCCCTGGAGGAGAGCATGGGGGAAGTGTCGGAGGGGAGTGTCGCTCCTGGGACCAGTGGCGTGCAGCAACGCAGGGGGTGTGCGGTTGCTCAGCGGCCTTCTTCCCAGAGGGGTGTAGTTGCTGGGCCCAGTGGCATCCAGCAATGCGGGAAGGGTCGGCCAGCTCGGCGGCCTTCTCCCCAGAGGGAGAGTCTGGCCTCCAGTCCGGCGACGGTCAACTCCGAGGAGCTGCGCCTCCTCGATCAAATGTCCGTGGACTCGGAGCGCCGGCACACCGAGCTCATGGGGGTTGTGGCACGGATGCCTGAGGCCATCGAGTCCCTGGCTCATAGTGTGGCCGAGTTCGGGGCCTCACAGGCCAGGAGTTTGGAGCTATTCGGGGCAGCACAGGACGCGAGTCGTGCCGAATTCGTGGCAGCACAGGCAGCGAGTGGGCAGGTGATCAGTGGTGCCGTGCAGTCACTGGCTGGTCTGATGCAGTCACAGACCAGGGAAGCACGGGCACTCACTGCTGCCACACTCGCTGCGTCAGCCAGGCATCGCCAGGACACCCGCCGCGCTGTAGCAGCACAGCGGTCTGTCGTTCGGCACATGGCAGCGCATGCTGCAGTGCGGGCCCGGGCGAGTGCCAGTGTGTCACTTGACCAGCGGCGGCCTGCCATACGCCAGCTTGCCCCCATTCCTCCAGCCGCCACTGTCACTCCCCCAGTGGAGCTGCCACGAGATGTTGGTCCGACTGATGCTGGCCAGCCACAGCTGCAGCATTCACCAGCCGGCCCCTCGAGGCCCAGACCTCGTCTAGGCCGACCCCCAAGGGCATCTGCCGTGATGACATGTGCCCCTCAGGAGCCTTCCCCCAGCCTTGCAGCAGCCACTGGGCACGGTTTGAGGAGGAGCAGCAGGGCGGCCAGGGGCCGCCAAAGGCTGGACAAGGAATCGCCCTCGCGGGCCACAAAGTAGAGGGTGTGGACAAATGTTTGTTTATATTGGGATGGTTGTTTTGTTTCTGGGGATGGTTGTCTTGTTTCTGGGGATGGTTGTTTTGTTAAGGCCGAGGATGAAGGCCATTTTTGTTCAAATGTTTTGTTATTCCTCCCCAGGTTGTGGGAGTGAGTCATGTGTGTGACTGTTTTTTGGGGGGTGTTGTCTGTTTTTGGGTTTCATGTGGGAAGGGCCCTGAGTTTGTTCAATAAAGCATTTTATTTATTCATATTGTCCATGTTTGATCTTTGAAGTGTTTGTTGCCTTAAGCGGCTGAGGGCTTGCGGAGCGGCTGCATTCATGTTCTTTCATTGGCACAAGCCATGCCCTGACAGGGGGCCTAGAAGTGACGTTCAATAAGCCGCCGACGGCCGGCCCTTGGACCTTGTGCCTCCCTCCTGGCCTGGTACTCCTCCTCCTCCTCCTCATGCTCCTCCTGCTCCTCCTCCTGAGGTGGTGCTCCAGCGTGAGGTGGCAGTGCCTGAGTCCTGCGGATAGCCAGGTTGTGCAGCATGCAGCAAACGACCACGAACTGGGAGACTCGCTCCGGCGAATACTGCAGAGATCCGCCGGAACGATCCAGGCAGCGGAACCGTTGCTTGAGGACGCCAATTGTTTGTTCTATGATGTTCCTAGTCGCTTGATGGCTCTCGTTGTATGCCTCTTCAGCAGGGGTCCTGGGTGCGCGGAGCGGGGTCATGAGCCAGGTACACAAAGGATAGCCTTTGTCCCCGATAAGCCATCCTCTTGGGTGAGGCTGTGCCTGGAAGATATCAGCCACAGTAGTCTGTCGCAGGATAAAGGCATCGTGGCTGCTGCCTGGAAAGCGGGCATTGACAGCTAGGATGCGCTGCCTGTGGTCACACACCAGCTGTACGTTGAGGGAATGGTAGCCCTTCCGGTTGCGGTAATCCTCGGGATGGTCCAGAGGTGCCCGCAAAGCCACATGCGTGCAGTCAATGGCGCCCTGCACCATGGGGAAGTCCGCGATTCTTGCAAATCCCACTGCACGTTGCTGCTGCCTCTCCAGGGTCATGGGGAAGGAGATGAATTGGCGTCTCCTTCTGAAAAGGGCATTGGTGACCTGGTGGATGCAGCAATGGACGGCGAACTGGGATATGTTAGCAATGTCCCCAGCAGCTGATTGGAAGGAGCCGGTGGCATAGAAGTTCAGAGCCACCGTCACCTTCACTTCCACTGACAGAGACGTCCTGCAACTCAGCTGTGGACGCAGATCTCTGTGAAGCAGATGGCAGATCTCTGCAACCACCTCCCTCCTGAATCGCAGCCTCCTAACACATTGCGCGCCAGTCATGTTGAGATACGAGACCTGCTGGCGGTATTGCCTGAGTGGGTAAGGCCCACGTTGCCGACGCCTGTTGCCCCCTCTGCATCTAGCCAGGGCTAACCCTCTAACCCAGCGTCTGCGAGCCCTTCCGACATAATCCTGAAACTCAGCATTGGCACCCCATGCAGCCCCCATAATATGCTGGCAAACAATGAGATATCAGTGAAGGCGAATTGCAAAGCTCTGGCCTGAAGCCAAAAATACCTGTCCTAGTGTTGGCCCTCCCTTCCTTGTTTTTTTTCAAAAAATCCGTTGCACAAGAGTGATTGCTGCAAAATGGCAGCCCTTTATAGTGCAGGGTAAGTGCCCTTTAATTTGCGCTCCCCGCGGCCCGCTTCGGCTGTGTACCGTTCCACTCCACAGTCATTAGGGCCGCCCGGCGCACAATGGGCCGGCGCGACTGAAGTTCCGGTTTGGGGCGCACAAAGGGCGTTGCACGAGGAAATGACGTCATAATCTGCGCGCGCAGCAGGGCGCGCGCAAAGACTTTGCGCCGGCGCTAAATGTCTACTGAAGTTGGGGCGAGGCGCAGATCGCGCTGCGCCCGGGCACTAAGCGCCTAGCGCTCGAGATCTACTCCTCCTAAGGCGCTAACGGCTGGCGCACGCTACTGAATTTCTAGGCCAAAGTATTGATTTAATTTCACTGCCATTTCCTCATTCCCCATTATAAATTCTCCCATCTCTGACTGTAAAGAACCTACATTTACCTTCGCCAGTCTTTTCCTTTTCACATACCTATAGAAACTTTTACAATCCATTTTTATATTTTTTGCTAGTTTGTGCTCATATTCCATTTTCCCTTTCTTTATCAAATTCTTGGTCCCCCTTTGCTGATTTCTAAAAAGATCCCAATCCTCAGGCTGACTGCTTTTTCTGGCAACTTTATAAGCTTCCTCCTTTGACTTAATACTAGTTTTAATTTCTTTTGTTAGCCATGGTTGGATCACTTTTCCTTTTGGGTTTTTATGCCCTAGAGGAATATATGTTTGTTGCAAATTATGCATTATTTCCTTGAATGTTAGCCATTGTATGTCCACCTTCATACCTTTTAGTGTAGTCTCCCAATCTACCATGGCCAACTTATCCCTCATACCCTTGTAGTTTCCTCTGTTTAGATTGAAGACCTTAGTTTCAGATTGGACTACATCGCTCTCAAACTTAATATAAAATTCAATCATATTATGGTCACTTGTCCCTAAAGGCCCCTTTACCACAAGATTATTGATTAGCCCTTTCTCGTTACACAGTACCAGATCCAGAATAGCCTGTTCTCTGGCTGGTTCCTCCACATACTGATCCAGGAAACCATCTCGCATGCATTCCAAGAATTCGTCCTCCACACCATTATAGCAGATGTATAATCTTCAATAATGAACTTATTGTGCATGTTTCACACAAAATATGTCCTCTCTCCCTTTTAAATTTAATTTGACTTTTGAAAGCAAGTCGTCTTTAATCAAAGGTAAATACTTCATTTGCTGTTCACTACTTATTGTGTTACCTATTGACTTTAATATGCGACCAATGCCTGCATTACAGTTGTGGTAGCAGGTTCCAGTAAAGCCTCTATCCAAGTGGCCATTATTTGGGTGAGAGTTTTGAGTGTCTGGAAGAGTATGCCATCACTGAGGCATCACAGCTGAGTCTAAGTTCAGTTGCGTTGGTTTTACGGCCCAATTCGGCCAAAATCAGTGCAAAAGATCGTGGAATTTTAAGCGCAAATTACATTCAGCGCAAATTGAGTTTCCCGATCTTTTGCGGTAGTTTAAAAAACATTGCGCTAGAAATCGGCCCCACCCACAAAATTGCCCCCCCCCGAATTAATCACCATTGGGAGTTTCAGTTAATTGCACTCATTGCAGGATTTCGAGGAGGCTCGAAGAATTAAGCGTTTTTATTTTAGGCGCAATGACACTAATAGGCACGTTTTAAAAGCTTTTGAATGCACTTTTTTATTACTAAGGAACTGACTACAGTACCCCAATATAACTAGCAAATGGTTCTGTATGATTTTTTAAAGTCATTTTCAGTAAGCTTAAATCAGGTTACTCACAGCTGGTAGAATGACGCTGTGATTAAAAATGCTTATTTTTTGTGATATTCCCTGCTGTCAGCTGTATTAATCAAACTGCACCAAGTTATCACTCTTAAATATGTCAAGGAATATTTTTAAAGCAAATTTTTAAAATATATAACGCTTTAAAACGTTGCCTGATTGCGCTGATTCGTGGCGGGTTTTGCATTCAATAATATGCAAATAATTTTGAGAGGAAACGCGAGAGAAAAGAAACCCTTCTCGGGCGGGCGCAAGGATCACCGATTATCACCCGACGCTTAAACTCTGCCCCCTGGTGCTATATGGTTGGAGCGCCCCCTGTTGGGAGAGCTGGGTGTGGGGACAGCGAAAGCAGTCAGTCCGCTACAGTTCGCGGGCTGAGCTGGGTCACCAAAGAAGAAGCGACAAATATTTTTATCCAGAGTAAAAATTTTAGATTTTGTTAGCATATAACAACTCATGATTATTTGTTGTGCGGCACTCTTCCCATAGGCGACTCAAACACAGCACAAGCAAGTTTTGCTGTTAAATACTTCGCCAAAGCAGAGATGGAATACTTACGCGCGAGTGCTAGGAAAAAAAAGGTAACACACTCCCGTCCAGGGAGGGTCTTTAACCTGTTGAAGACAGTCATTAATAGTTAAAATGGTTGAATGTGCTAACTGGCCCTGTGCCCGAAAAGTCAAACCAGATGTCAAATGTAGTAACATAGACCATCTCCCGCAAATAGTAATGGCACCGTCTAAATTGTAATTCAATAATTTGAGTTTGATTTTGAAATGGACCGTACAATTTAAGCATGGGTAAGGTTCAGTGCGGCATGTATTTGCCCACGTTTATACCCAGTTGTCTACTGATGCAGTTACACTGCCACTTTCGCACGGTTTGGGGGACTTATCAATGCAAACGTGGCACTATACACGGGAGACTACCCAGCACACATAGCGACCCTACAGCGCGCTGTTGTGTTCGCACGCCGTGCAGTATGATTCCAGTCCAAGACTTGATGATTAATATATTGCAGCTTTGCACAAGCTTTCAGCAATATTAGCAGGGATTGGGATGCGAAATATTTTACTATATTTTCTAAACCCGCCACTGTGCACTGGGATGTCGTGCAGGGAAAATAGGATTCACTTTAAATTATTCCTCAGCAGCATTTATAATCGGATTCTTTCCGTTTTCAGGAAACAGTCTTAAATTGCAACTACAATTATAGCTTTAGTGCAAGTATTCTTTACTGTCGTGACAGCCGCTGTCGGAAATAATTTTATGGATCACTAGCTCTCGCCCAGACCAGGAAGAAATATTAATTAACGTTATACAAAGACAGGGTAAATGATATTGCTCTCAGTATCAATGTAGTCGTTTCTTCCGCATTGTTGGCCGAAGAGGTTATTTTCCAGCCCTTGTCCAATAGTTCTGTAATACAATTTGATATCAGGTCCCGATTATTTATTAATAATTTAGTTACAGACTGAGAGCGAGGAGATGGGATCGATTTCCCAACGCCGATATGTGAATCCGGTATTTGGCGCCGATCTCTTGATAATACTTTTCTACTTGTAGTCCGTTCCTTGAAATAACTGTGCTCCTCCCAATACAAGATGGGAATTTAGTAAAAGGCAGCTGTGCCCCAATAGAGGCTGTACTTTCTGCCCAGCCATAACCCTAATAGTATCATCCTTTCTATCACCCCGGTCCTATTAGTAAGAGCCCTTTGCTCTTAATGCTAACATTAGCCTTTCTACCGACACTGGGTTTAATGGGAAAACGGTACGTTTCCGCAGCTCGACTATCTGGTTTATTTCAGATTTCTAACATTCTCCCTTTCTTGAGATAAAACCGCAAATGATGAAAATCTTAAATAAAAGAAGACATAGCTCGTGGACCAGAATGTAAAGGAGGGAAGGTTAACCTTTGGGTGAAGGAGCTGCTTCAGTTGCAGGACCTCGCCCATCGGTTAATGGGTTAATTCGCGCGCATTTTTTGTTTCAGTTCCTTGTGTATATAAAAATTGCCGCCAAACCCTGCCGCTGATTTTACTCCTTCAGTAAAGGTTGACGTTTCTGCTAATCCCTACTGATCCTCCTTCCTGCTCATCTTTACAGCTCCCCTGAAACAGCAGCACTCCCTCTATTTATTATTAACATTTTCTCCATGAGATGTCTCGCACCTCAGATGTAACTCCGTCTCTCTATAATTAATAGATTCCTTGTTCTATTTAATTATAAAACGGACGCCAGGCTGTTATAAATATCGTTTCACTTTAATCACGATTTTAAAAGCTCTGTAAACAAAAGGATTTTTGTGTCGAAAAAATTCCTTTATGAAAATGATGACAGCGTGTCTGAAACACCTCATTGGAAGTTCCCTGTCGGATTTGCATATCCAATGACTTGGGACTCTGAAAGGAGGGTGTGGAGAGTTGATATAAGGGAGCAGGCAGGCTAACGCGGGGATCGGGAAGTTAGTAGCAGTACATTACAGAGATTAGACAGGCGTCCTTCTAAAATATTGAAGAGAGTTATCACATTTCACAGAGCTCAGCTCAGACAGCGAGTTCTCAACAAATCTATACACTCCCAGACCTTGAGATGTCGCAAGAACACGGAACCACCGAGACTCTGCACTATTCCGTGGGGATTCTCAGTACATGTGCAGGTAAGCGCAGAAAATAAATTGCTCTAGTTAATTCATCAAATTATTTTCTTCCAAATTTCTTGCATTCTTAAAAATCCCTTGTTTATTTCCTTTTGTGTGTCAGGTGCGCTGTTGCTGACTGTGAATCACTACAGCACAGTCCAGCTGATCCCCAGCTCGGCTCTAGGGGTTTTACTACTCATCGTGTCGGCTCTTCTAGGCTATAGTGGTAAGGAACAGTATGCTACAAATACTGACAACAATCGTAGCAGATTCGTTATAGTTAGTGGCATTCCAGTCTGTTGTATTGCAGTGTAACTTCTCTCTGTTTTCTGGTTAGCACATTCTCCAGTGTCCTAATGCTTTCCTGAACAGAGTATGGGGCACAAAAACATTATTTGGGACACTTTCACTGAAAGAGCAATCACGCCAGGCATTGCAATTTATTTTGATCTTCTATTCGCACCCCGCCCCCCTCCCCCCATGTTCTCCCCTCTTCTGTGCCAGTTCCTGGTGGGATGCAGTTCCAATGTCACGAGCCCTCCTTTACCTTGCCTTCTTGTGCGAGTCTAAACAATATAAACAGACTATTTAACCAAGCAGGAATCACAGCCGTGTTCTCACCCAAAATCTACACATGGCACTTTTAAGCAGCGGTCACTGAACATTGAGCAGAAGCTATGCTTGTTTCCTCCACCCTAGCCCAGGAGTTCAATTGTCGTGCTCCAACTTCTACCCCAGGTAAGATCAGCTAACTTAGAACAGACCAGGACTAGAGCCTGTGACCTTCCTGGTCTGTATGATTCATTACATCAGGTGATGAACTTCCCAATTCAACCATCAGGGGGCAGCTACACCTGATACTTTAAGATTTATCTACATGAGTTTACAATTCAAATGGGGATTTGTGCAAGCCAGGAGCAGGGTGATAGTCCTGAAAACTCACTGGCCTAGAAATTCAGTTGGCTGCGCCAGCCGTTAGCTCCTTAGGAGGAGTAGATCTCGAGCGCTAGGCGCTTAGCGCCCGGGCGCAGCGCGATCTGCGCCTCGCCCCAACTTCAGTAGACATTTAGCGCCGGCGCAAAGTCTTTGCGCGCGCTCAGCTGCGCGCGCAGATCATGACGTCATTTCCTTGTGCAACGCCCTTTGTGCGCCCCCAACCGGAACTTCAGTCGCGCCGCCCCATTGTGCGCCTGGCGGCCCTAACGACTGTGGAGTGGAACGGTGCACAGCCGATGCGGGCCACGGGGAGCGCAAATTAAAGGGCACTTCCCCTGCACTATAAAGGGCAACCATTTTGCAGCACTCACTCTTGTGAGACGGATTTTTGGAGAGAGACCAAGGTAGAGAGCTTACTGCTTTGGCCCAACACTAGGACAGGTATTTCTGGCTTCAGGCCACAGCTTTGCAATTCTCTTTGCCTTCATTGATATCTGATTGTTTGCCAGCATATTATGGGGACTGTCAACGCTGGCTTGCAGCATTACGTCCAAAGGGCTCACAGACGCCGTGAAAGAGTGGCAGCCCTGGCTAGACGCAGAGGGGGCAACAGGCGTCGGCAAGGGAGGCCTTACCCACTCAGGGTATACCGCCAGCAGTTCTCCTATGTCAACATGTCTGACGAGCAGTGTGTTAGGAGGCTGCGATTCAGAAGGGAGGTGGTCACAGAGATCTGCCAGCTGCTTCAGAGAGATCTGCAGCCACAGCTGAGGTGCAGGACGTCTCTGTCGGTGGCAGTGAAGGTGACGGTGGCTCTGAACTTCTATGCCACCGGCTCCTTCCAATCGGCTGCTGGGGACATTGCTAACATCTCCCAGTTCGCTGTGCATTGCTGCATCCGCCAGGTGACCAATGCCCTTTTCAGAAGGAGACGTCAATTCATCTCCTTCCCCATGACCCTGGAGAAGCAGCAGCAGCGTGCAATGGGATTTGCAAGAATAGCGGGCTTCCCCATGGTGCAGGGCGCCATTGACTGCACGCATGTGGCTTTGCGGGCACCCCTGGAGAATGCCGAGGATTACCGCAACCGGAAGGGCTACCATTCCCTCAACGTACAGCTGGTGTGTGACCACAGGCAGCGCATCCTAGCTGTCAATGCCTGCTTTCCAGGCAGCAGCCATGATGCCTTTATCCTGCGACAGACAACTGTGGCTGACATGTTCCAGGCACAGCCTCACCCAAGAGGATGGCTTCTCGGGGACAAAGGCTATCCTTTGTGTACCTGGCTCATGACCCCGCTCCGCGCGCCCAGGACCCCTGCTGAAGAGCGATACAACGAGAGCCATCAAGCGACCAGGAACATAATCGAACAAACAATTGGCGTCCTGAAGCAACGGTTCCGCTGCCTGGATCGTTCTGGCGGAGCCCTGCAGTATTCGCCGGAGCGAGTCTCCCATTTCGTCGTCGTTTGCTGCATGCTGCACAACCTGGCTATCCGCAGGACTCAGGCACTGCCACCTCAGGTTGGAGCACCACCTCAGGAGGAGGAGCAGGAGGAGGAGGAGGAGGAGGACCAGCACAGGAGGGAGGCACACGGTGCAAGGGCCACCCGTCGGCGGCTTATTGAACGTAGGTTCTAGGCCCCCTGTCAGGGAATGGCTTGTGCCAATGAAAGAACATGAATGCAGCCGCTCCGCAAGCCCTCAGCCGGTTAAGGCAACAAAAAATTTAAAGTTCAAACACGGACAATCTGAATAAAGAAAACGGTTTATTCCACAAACTCAGTGCCCTTCCCGCATGAAAAACAAAAACAGAAGAAACCCCCAAAAAACAGTCAGACACATTACTCGCTCCCACAACCTGGGGAGGATTAACAAAACAGTGCAACAAAAATGGCCGTCATCCTCGGCCTTCGTAAAAAACAAACATCACATCCTCGGCCTTCAAAAAACAAACATCCAATTCTCGGCCTCAAAAAAACAAACACAACTGCCCACACATTCTACTTTTTGGCCCGCGAGGGCGATGCCTTGGCCATCTTTGTGTGGCCCCTGGCCGCCCTGCTGCTCCTCCTCAAAGTGAGCCCAGTGGCTGCAGCAAGGCTGGGGGAAGGCTCCTGAGGGGCACATGGCGTGACGGCAGATGCCCTTGGGGGTCGGCCTAGACGAGCTCTGGCCGAGGGGCCGGCTGGTGACTGCTGCAGCTGTGGCTGGGCAGCATCAGTCTGTCCAGCAGCTCGTGGCAGCTCCACTGGGGGAGTGGCAGTGGCGGCTGCAGGAATGGGAGCAAGCTGGCTGATGGCAGGCGCTCGCTGGTCGCCTGAGACACTGGCACTCGCCCGGGCCAGCACTGCAGCAAGCGCAGCAATCTGCTGAAGGACAGACCGCTGTGCTGCTGCAGCGCGGCGGGTGCCCTGGCGATGCCTGGCTGACGCAGTGAGTGTGGCAGCAGTTAGTGCCCGTGTTGCCCTGGTCTGTGACCGCATCAGACCAGCCAGTGACTGGACGGCACCACTGATCATTTGGCTACTAGCTGCCTGAGCTCCCCCGACTTCCTGCAGACTCCTGGCCTGAGCTGCACCGAATTGCTGCAGACTCCTGGCCTGAGCTGCACCGACTTCCTCCAGACTTCTGGCCTGTGATGCCCCGAATTCCTTGACACTCTTAGCCAATGACTCTATGGCGTCAGGCATCCGTGCCACTACCCCCATGAGCTCCGTGTGCCTGCGCTCCGAGTCGACGGCCATTTCCTCTAGGAGGCGCACCTCCTCTGCGCTGACCATCGCCGGACTGGAGGCCGCACTCACCCTCTGGGGAGAAGGCCGCCGAGCTTCCCCACCCCTCCCGCGTTGCTGCAGGCCGCTGGGCCCAGGAACTGGACTCCCCTCCGACCCTTCCCCCAGGCTCCCCTCCAGGGAAGACGTGTCCCCTACATCGCCATGGGTTGGCGCGGCTGAGGGTGCCACTGATGGGCCGCCTTCCTCTTCCTCCTCCTCCTCCTCCTCTTCCGAGGGGCTGACACTGGCAGCTTCAGGGACCTCCTCCTCACCTGGCGCCTCACCATCTGAAAGCAGGAAGGCACAACAGTAGCTTTAGAGTGAGGACAGGGCGTCAGCGAGGGCAGCATGAGTGGTGTCATTCACCGCATTGGTCGGACAGTGGCAAAGGATGTTGATCTGATGCGCAAGTGGAACGAGAGAGGTCCAAAAGGTCATGTCCTCACCATTGGTGCCCAGAACAGGGTCGGCATCTCCAGTGGCAACGGGGCCAATGACACGGACTCCCATGATGCTCTCCACGCGCTGGTCTAGGTCGGTGAGCCCATGGTGCTGAGGCCCGCCTCCCCCGGTCGCAAGCTGGCTACGCTTGTTGTTAGCCAGCTTGGCCTGCAAGAGAAAGGATGGCCTCTAAGTACGGTGTGTAGCCCTGATCTTGTCTGCACAGCCTCCCATGGTGGAATAGCTTGGACAGTGTGTAAAGTGCAGAATGTGCAATTGATGGTCATGCCAGTCCCATAGCTGCTGGATGAGGGCTGGCCATTAGGCCTTTCAGGTCCCTTTGCCCATAACGTGAGGTGCACATGCAAGGATGAGGAGGACACTGGAAAGGGTACTCACCCTGACAATCCTAGTGAGGTCATTAAACTTCTTCCTGCATTGTACAGGAGTCCTGCCAACCACACTGTTGGATGTCACCCTGTTGGAGACATCCCTCCAGGCTTGGTGGAAGACGCTGGTCACCGGCTTTTGCCACTGTCTGGAAACAAAATATGGCGTCTTCGCTCCACAGCGCAAACCAGCAGCCTCAGGTCAGCTTCAGTAAAGCGCTGCGCTCTTTCCCGGGCCTTCTGCATCGTCCTGGTCGCTAAATAGGTGCAGCAGCAGTGCTCAGGCCTAGCTGGAGGGCTGCAGTGTCCAGGGCGTGGCAGCCAAACAACTCGACCCTTCCCCCTTTAAGAGATGGCCGCCGCCAGCGGGTCTGCCGTCAATCAAGAAATGACCGCACCTGCGCTGCGCCCGGCCTCGGCGGTATCGCTCAGCACCGCCGGCTTAGCGCCTAAAGATAGGCGTGCATCGCCAGTTTTAGCGCTGCAGCAACCTCTTAGGGCAATGCTACTGAATATCGGCGAAGTGGCCTCGACTTTGCGCCGGGCGCAAACTTTAGCGGCCGCCAGACTTTACCGCCACAAAAGTGGCTATAGCCCACTGTTTTCTAGTATTGTTGAAGGTAGGTGGACGCTGGCCATGGCACCTCTTAAGCCATTTAATTTACATCATTTCAAAATACATTCTAGGATGAGACGTTAAACTGAGGCCCTGTCTGTCCTCTCAGGTGGAGGTAAAAGATCCCATGGCACTATTTCAAAGAAGAGCAGCGAGGTTGGGCTAGAAATTCAGTGGGCTTTGCGCCCAGTTACCGCCCAAATAGGGTTTCTGCGCCAGTGTAAGAGGGTGCGCTGATATTCAGCGCTGCGGTAATGGCGGCGGTAGCCGGTAGCGCTGCGCTGACACCGATGACGTCATCGGTGTGCGCAGTGCCCCGGTTCAGCCCCGCTTCCGGCCCAAACCCCATATTTAGTTGCGGCCGCCTCTTCTGCAGCGGCCGCAAACAGCGATTGAAAAACGGGGCCGTACTGGGGCGCTTTAAGGTGGAGGTGCAGCCGGCCGCTTTTTCGGCAGCCGCCTGCCCGCACCTCCTTCCCCGGCCTCCTCCGCCCCCCCCCCCCCCCCCCGCGGCATTGCCGGCTGCTTTCCGCGAGCCCGGCACTTCTCCGTGGTGCCGGGCTCATTTGCCGGCACAATCCAGCGGCGATCTCGCTGTTGCAGGCACCTCCCCCTTAAGAGAAGGAGGAGGCCTGCAGTACCGCAGCCTGCCGCTCCGCAGCGGGTGGCGCAGCGGGGCCTACAGCGCAGAAATTCAGTTTCAGCGCCCCAAGCGGGGGCGGGCACACCCTGGAATAGCGCCCGGTTCCGACTTGGGGCGCAAAAGCCGAATATCTGACGGGCGCACCTGGCTCCGCGCGCAGTGCTAACTTTTGGCCGTTAGCCTGCTGGCGGGCCTTAACTGAATTTCTAGGCTGTTATCCCTGGTGTCCTGGCCAACATTTATTCTTCAACCATCACTGATAAAACAGATTATCTGGTCATTATCATATTGCTGTTTGTGGGAGCTTGCCATGCACAAATTGGCTGCTGCATTTCCTACAACAGTAACTACATTTCAAAAAGTACTTAATTGTTTGGGATGCCCTGAGGTTGTTAAAGGTGCTATATAAATGCAAGTCTATCTTTCTAAACAGCTGTAATTGTGTCTTCAGTGCACCAGGGTATCAATCATCACAATTAATGGTAAAGGGGGGGAGGGGATAGACTTTTTTGTTTAAAAAAATCCCCTGATTTTGCCACTGAGCTGCCTGAACATCCATTGTTAACGTGCTGGCAAGATTTATTTTTCAGACATTAACCTGCTGACATGAAATTAAAAAGTACTTAAAATGGATCTATCGCTCTGATTGCAAAATGGTTAAGGCTAAAAGCCAGTTTGTTTTCATGTACAGTGAGGTCTCAGACCTGTCCATCTAACAATCACCTCTCTTCCCCACCTCCAACTGCAAATTTGTATTTAGGCTGCTTTGCCATAGAAAGTATCTTATCTAAGCAAGTTGACTGGTTTGCTCTTAATATTAATTTCTAATAAGTCAGTCCTGTATTTTTTAAAGTTATTTATGGTTGTAATTTTAAATGGTAATTGAAGTTTGTTTTATATGGAAGAAAGCTATTTGGTCTATTCAATGTAGTGTGTGTGGTGAGCGTGTGTGAGTGTGTGTGTGTGTGTGTGTGTGAGAGTGAGTGGTGAGTGTGGTGTGTGTGTGTGTGGTGAGCGTGTGTGAGTGTGAGTGTGTGTGTGTGTGAGTGAGTGGTGAGTGTGGTGTGTGTGTGTGAGAGTGAGTGGTGAGTGTGGTGTGTGTGTGGTGAGCGTGTGTGAGTGTGAGTGTGTGTGTGTGTGTGTGAGTGAGTGGTGAGTGTGGTGTGTGTGTGGTGAGCGTGTGTGAATGTGTGTGTGTGTGTGAGTGAGTGGTGAGTGTGTGTGTGTGTATGAGGAGTGTGAGTGTGTGTGTGAATGTGTGTGTGTGTGTGTGTGTGTGTGTGTGTGTGTGTATGAGGAGTGTGAATGTGTGTGAATGTGTGAGAGTGTGTGAGTATGTGTGTGAGTGTGAGTGTGAGTGTGTGTGTACAAGTGTTGGGGAAACTAATCCTAAATGGAATAAAATGCTAATCAGTGGATAGACAAAGACAGCAACAAACCAAAAAGGGTCTCATGCATTATATCAGTGGAGGAAGATAAGAAAGGATTTAGTGATGAGTAATGAACCAGAATTAGTTAACAATCTGACAGTAAGGAAACATCTTGCAAATAGTGACCAGAATATGATTAAATTTGATATTGGATTTGAAAGGCAGAAGTGGGAGTCACAAACTAAGGTTTTAAGTTTAAGTAAGGCAAACTTCGAAGGGATAAGAAATGAAATGAAGTATTTGGTACAATACAAAAGCAGTGTATACCCCTAAAAGGCAACGGCTCTACTGTAGTTGAGCAACCATGGTCAACAAATGAGGTAACAGACAGTATCAAACTCAAAGAAAAGGCTTGCACAAAATCAAGAAAAAGTTCAAATCTTTCAATCTGGGAGAACTATAAAAAGCAACAAAGAGATGCAAAGAAATAATGAGATGCAAAAAGGGAATACAAAAAAAAACTTGCAAAGGATATGAAAGCTAACAGTATAAGTTTTTATAAATATATTAAGAAACAGAGTGAAAAAGTGGAATGTGGGCCCATTAAAGACATATGTCCATGTTTGTGTACGTGCTGGCTACAAAACAGAAAAGAGAGTAGGGGTTAAGGATAACTACACAGACAAGCAAAAGGTGGGAAGTGGTGTTCCACAGGGATCATTGCTGGGATCACAATTGTTCACAATTTACATTAATGATTTGGACTCTGTAATTGGAAGTACAATATCAAAATTTGCGGATGACACCAAATTGGGAGGTATAGTTAACACAAAGGAAGAATGCAACAGGAAGACATTAATAAGCTTCCAGATGAACATGTAATTGGCAAACTGATTTCAATATAGGTAAGTGTGAGGTGGTGCATTTTGGTAGGAAGAATAAGGAGGCCACATACTGCTAGGATAACAAGAGACTGAACGTGGTAGAGAAGAAAAGGGATCAGATATACAAATCACTAAAAGTGGTGATGCAGGTTAATAAGGGCACAAAAAAAGCAAGCCAAGCACTGGGGTACATTTCTGGAGGGCTAGAACTGAAAAGCAAAGAAGTTATGTTAAACTTGCTTCGAAACTTGGTTAGACCACACTTGGAATAGTGTATACAGTTCTGGCCTCCATATTATTAAAAGAATATAGAGGCATTGGAGAAGCTGCAAAAAAGATTCACAAAGATGATACCAGAATGGAGAGGATATACTTATCAGGAAAGGCTGAACAGGCTAGGGTTCTTTTCTCTAGGAAAGAGGAGCAACCTGATAGAGGTCTTTTAAGTTAATGAAAGGGTTTGATAGGGTAGACGTAGAGAAAATGTTTCCACTTGTGGGGGAATCCAAAACTAAAGGTCATAAATATAAGATAGTCACTAATAAATCCAATAGGGAATTCAAGAGAAACTTCTTCACCCAAAGAGTGGTAAGAATGTGGAACGCTCTACCACAAGGAGTAGATAAGGCCAATAGCATAGATGCATTTTAGGGGAAGCTAGAAAAGCACATGAGGGAGAAAGGAATAGAATCTGATAGGGTTAGATGAAGAAAGGTGGGAGGAGGCTTGTGTGGAGCATAAACGGCAGCATAGACCTGTTGGGGCGAATGGCCTGTTTGTGTGCTATACACTCAATGTAACTCAATGTATATGTGTACATGTATGGGTGTGACGCCTATGCAGACTCCTTTACTATTGTTTTTTTTCTGGTTGGTTTTTCTGCAGGTGTAAGAAAGTGTTCAAGTCATGCTATGTTATTTGTGAACCTGTGCCTGACCCTGTCAGCTCTCTGGTGTGGATCCGGCCTTATTCACATCTTGATCGGAGAGAAGATAGTTCAAGATGATGGGATCAGGAATGCACTGGTCCCCGGCTACTCGGCTTTCGTCTTGGGGCTCTTCATCATCGGGGTGGTGGGGTTAATCCAAAAGGAAGTGATTCTGGCTATGATTGCTTTTGCTATCTCTCTTGCTACCGCCCATGAAATTGCTGCATTATATGATCAATCTTTTGGTCATTCTGCAGTAGCTTCAAATTATTTGATTGTTTCCTTTATAGGGCTTTACTTTGGGTTGGGCCGTGCTTCTGCCTTCTTAAGTAAAGGAAAAATTATTTTCCCAGGGACTGATCTGTCCAAGAATAATTCCCATCTGAAATCTGAGCCCCAGAACCTCTTCACAAATGACACAGTGGCTCTGGGGTACATTACAAACATGCTATCTGCCAGTGTGTTAGGATGCCAGGTTTTGGGTGTAACTTCCAATCTGTTTGTTGGCCAGGTCCCCTGGCTGTGGACAGCAGCTGTCTATCAAATTGTTGTTTGTGTTTTGTCTTACAGAGCCATTGACAGCCTGACTGCTACATTCTTTGGTCTTACCTCTATATTAAAATTTGCAGAGGGCTATGCTTTTCTTTACAAGCTCTGGCAAGACAACCAACCCTTCTTTCCAGTTCCAGTCCCTATTGTTCTTGCTGTCCTTTTTTTCATTCTGGCTCTGTTTATGACTAGTAAAAGCCTTGTTGATGGAATTTATTTGCTTTTTTTTGTTTCCTATTGTATAGCAGTGGCAGCTCACCCCATTGGCTTTTTTCATGGTGGTGCACAAGGTGTCAGTGTGGCCATATTTGTGGCATCTGCTTGCTTAACTTTAATTTCCCTTTTCAATAGTTTTGGGTCCCTCACTATTCCCACTGGACAAGGGATCGTAAAGGGTTTACTCATTAGAATGAATACATTAACTCTGAAGTCAGACAAAGACACCCACAGCCCTTATTTGGGCTACTCCAGATATTCAGATGCTGAGATTCTAGCTCATGCCTGTAACGTTGTGGCTGCTTTTGCCATCACTGTATCCGTCAATGCTTCTGCTCCTTTAGCCACTGTGGTCCTGCCCTGGATAATCATTCCTGGGGGAGTCCTGCAGATTCTGTGTGGTTCAATCTCTTTTTCTCGGGGTAAAACCTTGGAAAGTTGTGCTTTCATTCTATATGGTTTAATATGGATAATCTGGGGTTTGACCAGATACGGTGGTCTCTATGGTTCCACTAGGGGGTTTGGTATTGCTGTAGGGATTATTTGCTTCCTGCTTTTTAATTGCTTTGTGGTGATAGGGACTATCTTTCTTAACATAGTGTGGTTTGCCTTCTCTCTCAGCTTTCAATTGATCCTGATCAGCTTTCTATTGGATGCCATAAATTCAAATCCTTTTGGATATGATATTGGGGTCACCATCATTTTTGGTTTGGTTAGTTTTTACTGCTTTTTGGCCACCCTCTTTAACCAGAGCTTTGAGAGCCCCCAGTTGCCCATGGGACATGCCTGGGCAAACCTGTGTGGGTTTGGGCAGGGCAGCGCTATGTGCCCTCATTTGCCTTCAAGAAAAGCCACATCAGTCAGAAAAATTGCAGGTAAGATTTAGCAGAACACTTAAGAAAAATGTAAAGTACAAACTCTGTCAATTTATTTTTGTGTTCATATCTTTAAGGATAGACAGTGGAACCTATATTACAAGATTATTTTCTGCACTGATATTCCTTAAATTAAACCTCTAAGGCAGAGAGCTGTATTCTGAAAAAAACAATTACTTAAACTTAATTATTAGGTTGTTAGTTTTAAATCTGCTTTACATTTGGTGTGTTTCCTAATATATTTGAAATCATGAAATAATATTATAGGATCATAAAAATTATTAGGAACACTAAAAACACCTTCCATAAAGGTATCCAGTTGTCTCTTGAACCTACTTGTAATGTCTGCTTCAGTGACTTTCCCTGGTAACTTATTCTACAAGTCTATTAACTTTTATATAATTGACATAAGAGAAATGAAATCTGAGTTTATTGTTGATACCAAATTAGGGCCTTGGTAAAATGTAAGAAAGATTACAGAAAAAGATTAAAGGTTAGCAGGGTGGAAAGTTATGTCGGAGATGTTATTGCGTGCACAGAAATGTGAAGTAGTACATTTTGGGAAAAGAACAGTGAAAGAAAAATACCCTAAATGGTTGGATTCTTAAGAGTGGAGGAATAAAGAGATCTAGGCATGCAGATACATAGATCTGTAAAGGTGGGGGGGAGGGTAGAAGAGGCCATAAAAAGGCAACTGAAATATTATACATTTGACATTGAATATAAAAGCAAGGAAGTGATGTTACGTTTGTACAAGACAATGGTTATGCCACAGTTGAAGGAATCCATCAGTTATATGAATAGGCAGGATATTCGAGTAATTGAAAGGGTACAGAGAAGATTTACTAGAATTATAAGAGGTAATAGTTATGAAGAAAATCTTGAACATTAGGCCTTTTTGCACTGAAAAAATGGGTTAGGAGGCAGTTGTAATAGAGGTTTTCAAAATTATAAATAGAAAATAATGAAAGGTTGTTTCCATTTGTTGTCAAATTGATAACCAGGGGACATAGGGATTATCACTAGAAGAATGAAGGGGGATGTTGGAACATGAAATGTGCAGCACAATGTGTCCATAACATTTAAGAGGTAATTAGATATGTATTTGAAAAGGAAGAATATGAAAGGATATGAGGAAAGGGCAAGTAAATAGAATTAGAGTAGATAGCTCCAGTTGAACAGTTTGCATTGGCCCAGGTGTGATGGGTCAATGGGATCCTTCTAATCTCTGATTCTTTCCATCAACATTTTGCCTGATTTCCATTCTTTCACCTAGCTTCTTAACTTTTCACTTGTGCCTCCTGGTAGTTAGCACCTTTCACCGTAGTGATCAATTTACCAGGATTAGCCTTGCCAATTCCCTTCATAACCTTCATTCAGGACACCTTACAATCACCTATTCCAAAAAAAATGTAAGAATTGTACTTTGATAAGACACTTACTGCTCAGTGTTTTCCAGCTTTGTGATGGGTTTTCTTTATTTTATAACTTATTTCTGCAGAGATTATGAAAAATGGAGGTGCATGTGGTATTCCAACAGACACTGTGTACGTGTTGGTGGCAGCCTGTAATCGTCCTGATGCTGTGGAAAAGGCTTACAAGTAGGAACTTTTTTGCAGTGGGTGTTCTATTTTTTGGGGGCGATCTTCAGTGCTTGAGGGGACAGGTCATCGCAGTAATATACCTTGAAAGACATGTTTACTATATTTGGACACAGAAAACAGCAGTTATATTGGGGATGACTTGCTGCTCTTTATTAATAAATACTGAGATTAAAAGCATGAATACTCAACTGGAGAAATATAGTATCTAAAATAACAACAGAAAATGCTGGAAAAACTCAGCAGGCCAGGCAACATCCGTGGAGAGAGAAATAGAGCCATTGGCCCAGAAATTCGGGTCTCCACGGGTGAGTACGCACGGGGTACCCACCCGTAGGCCCAATGGAAGTGCCGGTTTCCTGCATGCACTGCGCATGCACGGGAAACCGGCACTTCAGTTCCCCTGAAAGAAGGGGTTCAGAGTTCGAACGCGTGTGCGGGAGAGGCTGCGCGTGCGCATCGAACTTAGTTTTTTTTTACAGGTTTTCCCGGGAAGGTAAGTCTGCAGAAGTTACACATTTAAAAAGCAGGCGTAAGGCCTGCTTTTTACAAGGTAAGTGGTGAATTAATTAAAATTAAAACATTTTTTCCACAGGTTTATTATTTTTAAATACTTTAAAGCAAGGTAAGTTTATTTTTAGCCCCGTTAGAAAATAAAATTATTTTTTTCAAAAATTTAAATTATTGTTTAAAATATGTAATTTATAGTTTATTTAAAAAATGTGATTTAAAAAAAATGTTTTTGAAGATTTAGTGATGTTTTGGGGCCCGTAGTATTTCTAAGTTTTGACAGCTCTTCCTGTCAAACTTATGAATGGGCATTTCCCTGCTCCGATTGGCTCCCCATGGCCCACGTGATCCATGGGGACGCATCGAACTAACTGCGCCCCTGGGATACGCAAGCACTGCACGCCGGTAGCTGGAGCAGGCCCAGGATCGGAATTCCACGGGGGCCCACAGCTCAACGGCCGGCACGCTAGATAAGTGCAGGTCGAGGGCTTACACCCGCGGGAAGCCCCCGACCCGAATTTCTGGGCCAATGTTTCAGGTCGAAACCCTTCGTCAGGACTGAAAAAACACAGGAAATGAAACAGATTAAAAGGCCAGTTTGGGGGCTGGGAAATGGGGATGAAAGAACAAAAGAGAAGTGAAGAGACATAAAGAGGTATTCAAAACGAGACGAGATGGTGACAGGACTAGTAAAGAGACAAAAGACAGCTCTAGATTAGGTGTGAAATGCGCTGGCAGAATGAGAGACAGCTGCCATGTGGGAGAGTAAAAAAGGGGGAAGGGCACAAAACAAAGGTGTGGATAAAAAATATATGTAAAAATGTAATGGGGGCCGAGGTTATGATCTGAAATTGTTGAACTTGATATTGAGTCCGGAAGGCTGTAAAGTGCCTAATCGGAAGATGAGGTGCTGTTCCTCGAGCTTATGCTGGGTTTCCGCATCAAATGCCATTCCCGATATAAGTAGTTGCAGCCTTTTGATGTTTTGAGATTTATAAGAACGGATTAGGCAAACACAATGGGCTGGATTTTCCAAGCCCCAAGGAGGCGGGCACGGAGGTGGGACAGCCGGTAAATTCGGAGAAAGTGGGGGCGGGTTGCAAAGCCGCCCCCATCCCGCCTTTGTGCCCTTTTGCCAGGAGTAGGGAAGATGTGCTGCTTCGGGTCCCGTTTCCTGGAGGCGGAAAAGGCATTTAATCCTTTTATCTGCCTGTTAACAGTTAGTTATCAGGCAGAAAAAAGGATTAGTGCCATTTTACCTTCACAGGTGAAGGCTTCCCGACCTCGGAGAACTCCGCCGGGTTGGAGGAGACACGAAGGAGGTCTGCGGCGGTCGGAGGCACCTGGAAGTAAGATGTAGAGGTGAGTGATGGGTGCAAGTGTGGAGTGGTAAGTATGCAAGGTGAGTGATAAGTTTTTTTAAATGTTCACTTACCTTGTTTTCTTCCTACAGCCTTCAGCCGCGCTAGATCAGGAAAGCCGACATCCTCCTTGTCAATTTCACAGACTGGCTGTTGGATCCTCCGAACCAACAGCCATGTGAAATCAACAATGTTGAAAGGTTTGATGAGTCCTGAACACAAGTACTCATCAGTGTTTGACAGCTTCACAGAGCTGTCAAACGCTGACATTTCTTCTTTCAAGAAGTCTTGACAGATAGCACGTCTGACGTTGATGTGCTCTGTCAGTGACTTCCTTCCTAATTGACCTGCTGAGCCCGCAGGACGGGCTTAACAAGGTCAACCAGGGGATAATTCCTCTGGTTGGTCAGGCGAGGATGGAGTCGGGACATTGACACAACAAGCAGCAGTCCCGCCTCCAACTCGCCTCCATTCACAAAATCCAGCCCAATATAGGCAAGTGATTTTATTTCCTTTTTTATTGCACAGCACAAAGAAACAGGCCAAAGAGAGGCCAATGTCTCTATGGCTCTCCAACTTAGCACAACTAGAACCAGCAAAACATCTGTTGAACCCTCTACTCTGGGACTTCATGCAGACAGTTTGGCCTTCGTCTATCAGTCTTGTCATCCCCAGAGGTAAGACCCCTTTGCTACTTTCCATATTCTCCCATCCTGATTTTTTTTTCCCTCATCGACTGTGTCAAGTGTAATTTTCCAGTTCAAATGGCAGATGGGCAATTTGTTCTTGGATCTCTCTCAGTGCTGCTCTTCAGCCAGCTTCTTGGAGGTATGAGAGTATGGCCTAGGAGAACTTGCTAACTGCTATTTTTTTCAGTTTGGTAAAGTGTCTCACCTCTGTTGAAAATTTCCCTGTATGCCAAGATAAGAACAGGAACATTCCATGGATGTATCACATTGTTAGAATGCATGTCCTAGGATGTCAGCACTCCATGCTGCAATAGCACACTGTTCATGTGTCCAAATCTAAGTTAAATAAATGTGGGAGAATAATTATTAACAAATGATGTTATCATTGAAAGGGGAATGGTTGAACTTATTCGGACTGAAACATGCAGATAAATACATTGGAACTCCTCAGAGCATTGCCATTAGGATTCCAGACTGCGCTGTTACTACACATCTCATTGACCAGGTGAGATACTTAACTTTCTAAATAGTTCTTTTGTTATTGAGTATGCACAGTATAATTGGTGATTTTTTAAAAATGCTTTATTGCCCTTATTTGATCTCTCAATTCAGTGGCAACTTTTACAGAATCTCTGAGCTTGTTTCAATGGGAAAGGCTCATACCTGTGAAGCAATAATTAGTTCTGGTCACATTATTGTTTAATTTCATGGGGCCATTTTTGAAATATCTCTCAATTTTCACTAAAATGCTGTTGTGCTGCATGGTTTGAACTGTGGTAATACTAGGTGAATCTGCAATGACACTGGGTCCTATTCCAAAGTCTGTAGCATATAAAAAAGACACTTCTGAATTACACACAAAATAATGGATATCAGACGATGGATTCAGCTAATGCCCTATACAATGAGGTTGAAGCTTATGTTTGTCCTTTAAATCCCATTTTATTATATATACACCACCGAGTTTCCACCCTTTGCAATTTTTGAGCAGGCCCCAATTTTGGCAGCCCGCACTCCAGCTGAAAACAACCCATGCATATATTTAAATCGGGGTCCTGTGACAAATTTAGGACGTTGATGATATTTTGGGCAGAACGTGCTCTGCTCAAGCCTCACACATGTGGAAATGAACATAGAGCGGCCAAACCAACCGTCCCTTAAAGAGACCACTGAAGACCGTTTTGAAAACATGGTGATTTTTTTCCACCAATTATTGTGGGGCTTGGAGGAGCATGAAATTCATCTGGGCCTGATAGAGGCCTCATGTAGCCTCCGCACTTTTCAGCAGAAGTCATGATCATGAGCAAGAACCATTACTGATTTTCCCCTCACTTGCCTGGGTGCCGAGGTTCATTATTGAGCCCTTACTGGATCCTTGGTTGAAATGAGCACAGAACAGGGATTGAGCATAGGGCTGCATAGTCTAAGGATAAGGGATGTACTAACTAATCTCTTTCTGTACAAGTGCAGGTGGGGCCTATAGCAGTGACATCAGCAAACCCAACAGGAGAAGCAGACACCACTCACCACAATCAAGTCTATGCCAAACTTGGTGATAAGGTAGTGTTTGTTTACAACTTACTCTTTGACTTTTAAAAAAACTTTTCTAATGTGTAAAATTATAGCTACTTACTCATAGAAAATTGTTTATCCTTGGTACAGGTTGATGGTGTATTGTGCGATGGGCCTTCACCTGAGAATATTGCCTCTACAGTTGTGGACTGTACCAAGATAGAGACGGGGACACTGGGTTTCTTTAGAGTTGGTCTTGTGCCCAAATCACAGGTATGATTTACAAATAATAATGTCCTGTTACTTTAATGTAACATATTTTGTTCTGAAAGCGGCTTTAAAGCAGTTGTCTTACAATTGGGGCTCATTTTAAAAGTGAAAGTCTAAAGGTTTACAAATGAATTACAAATAAGGAAGACCATTTGACTCAGCTTAGTTTATACATCCAGAAAGACTCTAAAGTCCACCCCCCTGTTTTATCATCCAATTGATACTTAAATGCTTCCAGGGTTTTCATCCTCACCACTCTATTCCATATATCCAGCACTCAGTGTGAAGAACTTCAAGATATCTGTACTACATTAGTTTTTACTAGATTTAATCTGTTTCCTATTCTCATAATTTAGTTTAAAGTAATTTTCCAGATGTACTTGTTCCATACTATTTACTGTCTTGTATATACCTATATAAGATCACTTCCCAGATGCCTTCCTTTAGAGGTTGGAAAGTACGAGTTTTCTCCAGTGGTTCCCCAAAATTCACTTTCTTGACACTAGGATCAGTCTTGTGGTTAATAACAACAGGAAACGCTGGAAATACTCAGCAGCCCAGGCAGCATCGGTGGACCTTTCATCAGAACTGGAAAAAAAGCAGGAAATGGAAAGCAAGTTTGGGGGCTGGGAAAAGGGGGAGGGAATGAAAGAACAAAAGGGAAGGTCAGTGATGGGATAGAAAGCAGGAGAGATTAAGAGACATTGAGAGACATTAAGAGATATTCAAGGCAAGGGGAGGTGGAAATGGGACAGGTTAAGGAACAAAGGATGGCTCTAGATGGGGTGTGAATTGCGCTGGCAGAATGAAGGACAGCTGAAGGGAGGGAAGAAAAAACAAAAAGTGTGGATTAAAAAAAAGAAGAATATATATATGTGATAGAGGCCGAGGTTATGATCTGAAATTGTTGAACTCTATGTTGAGTCCAGAGGGCTGTAGAGTGCCTAATCGAAAGATGAGGTGCTGTTCCTCGAGCTTACGCTGAGTTTCCAGGGAACAATGCAAGAGCGTAAGCTGTATTACATTTCACCTACCATTGTTTTGCCCACTCACATACTTGTGTGCAGTTTTGGTTGCCTTATCTGAGGAAGGACGTTCTTGCATGGAAGGAGTGCAGCGAAGATTCACCCAGGCTGATACCTGGGATGGCAGGAATGACGTATGAGGAGAGATTGTGTCGATTGGGCTTATACTCACTGGAGTTTAGAAGATTGAGAGGGGATCTCATCGAAACCTATAAAATTCTGTCAGGCCTGGACAGACTAGATGCAGGAAGGATGTTTCCGATGGCCGGGGAGTCCAGAACCAGGGGTCATAGTCTAAGGATAAGGGGTAAGCCACTTAGGACTGAAATGAGGAATTTCTTCACCCAGAGAGTGGTGAACCTGTGGAATTCTCTGCCACAGAGGGCGGTGGAGGCCAGTTCATTAAATATATTCAAGAAGGAGTTGGATATATTTCTTAAGGCTAAAGGGATCAAGGGATATGGGGAGAAGGCAGGGACAGGGTACTGAATTTGGATGATCAGCCATGATCTCATTGAATGGCGGAGCAGGCTCGAGGGGCCGAATGGCCTACTCCTGCTCCTATCTTCTATGTTTATCTAACTCGTTGTGTAATTTTAAAGCCATAGTTGATTTATTGAACCAAAAAACTGCAATTGTTTTTGAGGAAAGTTTTTAACCAAATGAGGAGAAACCCCCATTGAACAGTGATACGAGCTCAGCAGGACCACTTGCTCCCCCAGCCCAACTGAAACCCAAGGATCAAGACCAAATGAATTGCCCCAACTGTTAAATGTGCCTTGTTTGCAATATAGCAATGGCAACAAGCATGTACAATAGCTTCACAACACGAGTATTCTTGAAAGTATAATTATTTGTCATTTTTTCCCCATCCTCTTCTGAAGCTCCTTTCTGTTGCTGGGGTACAGTCCAATGGGTACTGATAGTCCACCCAAGTGACCACTCCGGAGTGCCAGCAGACTTCTAAGGAGGCCATCACAACCAAATCCAATCCTACTCACATCCACACTGAATAGCAGTCGGGAGTGAGAACCCTGGCTATATTTGTTTCCTTTCTAGGCCAGGGGCATTAAAGCTGGTTGTGATCCCCAAGTGCCCATGCCCCCCAACTGAGAAGCGCTGAATCATCAGAAACCAGGAATCAAACCCAGGAACATCTGGTGTGTAGGGCATGGTATCATATTTACTCACTAAACCAACACAGGAACATTTTAAAATATTTATTCTGGGTACAAGTATCACTTCAGTCCTAGAAGTCTAAACGCAGTGTTTAGTATTTGCCTGTTAATGAGCTACTTACATTTTGACTGAAGGTCTTACAGTTGTTTGAAGAAGTGCAGAAGAAACATCTAAAGGGCCATACTAACGGTGGATTCAACCAGGATCATTCAGAAGTTAGCACACTTCGGCAGCCACAGGCCATAAATAGCTATGATAATCCTGCTTTCACAAAAGAGGAAGAAGAGGATCAAAAGTTGTAATGTACAGACGTTACTGAAGATATATGTAAATAGTTATATTTGTGTTTATAGTTGAATATGCTTTTATAAACTCCAATACCTGTTGAACAGCCACCTCACAGGTTCCTTTTTCTCTTCCCTCCTTTCCTGAAGACACTAAGAGCACTTGACACTCTCCAGTGCCTCACCCAAGTGGCCATTCTTAATGAGCCTAGACCGCAAGTATGAACAATCTGTTGAACAAGGGAGGCAGCGCAATGCTTTTAAAACTAGCACCAAAAGATCACAGAAATTTGACGCAAATTACGCTTAAAATTCTGCAATCTTTTGCGCCAGTTATGCCGATTTCAGCCGAATTGCGCCAAAAAACCCAGCGCAATTGAGCAGAAACTCCAGGCCATAATACAACTTTCTTGCAGCAAATGGCCCTTTCTGTAATATAATGATGTAACTGAGGTCCTTCATAAGAGCTGCTATACCACCTTAGCTCATCATTCCTGGTGGATAATAGTAAAGCTACTTTTGATTTAAAGCAATACAAATTATAGATACACTACACATACATGCATTGGAGTAAACTCCCTTTGGTGATTAATTCACCCTGGGGGTGTGGCCAATTTTGTCTTTTTCAGTATGGAGCAGTTAAACTGTATGAAGAATCCATTACCCTGTATTCAATGGAAGTAACCATTGGATGATTTTGTCCCTGTGGTATAAAAAAACAAATTGAAATTGGAAAATGAAGAGATGCAATATTTATTGTACTTTGTCTTGTATGAACATTTTGTAATAAATATGGATTTTTAAAAAACTTATAATTGAATTATTGTTATGTACTTTTTGCCAGTGAAGTAACTGATAGTCATTGTATTACTGAATGAAGAACTGGGTTTCATTCTCAGGTTATAGCATTTGTTGATGCTGAATTTTTACATCTTGATTTCCTCCAGGCCCTACAGTGGAGTGATGGGTTGTTATTGGGTGTCTTGATGGCTTCATGGACACCATCAGTGAGACCCTGCGCTTTTAGGAAAACAGCTACCTTGGGCCCTCTTGAGTTGTTCCCTCCTTTCCATAGGGAAAGTAACATGTGTTAGAATCATAGAAATTTAGAATCATAAAAATTTACAGCACAGAAGGAGGCCATTTCGGCCCATCGTGTCCGCTCCAGCCGACAAAGAGCTATCCAGCCTAATCCCACTTTCCAGCTCTTGGTCCGTAGCCCTGTTGGTTACGGCATTTCGAATGCACATCCAAGCACTTTTTAAATGTGAGGGTTTCTGCCTCTACCACCCTTTCAGGCAGTGAGTTCCAGACCCCCACCACCCTCTGGGTGAAGCAATTTCCCCTCAAATCCCCATTAAACTTCCTACCAATTACTTTAAACCTGTGCCCCCTGGTTTTTGACCCCTCTGCTAAGGGAAATAGGTCCTTCCTATCCACTCTTCTAGGCCCCTCATAATTTTATACACCTCAATAAGGTCTCCCCTCAGCCTCCTCTATTCCAAAGAAAACAAACCCAGCCTATCCAATCTTTCCTCATAGCTAAAATTCTCTAGTCCAGGCAACATCCTTGTAAATCTCCTCTGTACCCTCTCTAGTGCAATCACATCTTTCCTGTAATGTGGTGACCAAAACTGTACACAGCACTCTAGCTGTGGCCTAACTAGTGTATTGTACAGTTCAAGCATAACCTCCCTGTTATGTTACCCCTGGCAAACAAGGTCGTGGTGACCTGCTTAATGCATCTGTGTATGGATGTCTGAGTGATCTGGCAAACGTCACCAGTAACGGCACAAAAGTTCGAAGTGGCGGTGACTTTCACTGCAACAGCAGGACTGTCCCAACGCTGAACCTAGTCTGCAGGCTCCAGTAGATGGTACAACTTGGTGACAGTCGACAGCCTCCCTGCTGAAGAGTAGGCAGTGAAAGCAGACTCTTCAGACATGCCCAAGTAGTTATGCCTGTGACATAATTCCTAGCTGACTATGGTGGGGCCTGACAGCTGAGATGCAAGCCCATCTGCCTTTCCTCCCTCCACTAGAACTGTTCCTCCTCCAAACTATTAAGTGGGCTTGTGTAATTGGACCTGTATAATTCTCCTTAAAAACTATGGTCAAGTGTGCCTTCAAATACGCTGATGAAGTTTTAACCCAAACCTCAATCTTTCTTCAAAAGAACAAGTCCATAAACAGCAAAAAGGTTAGACTGAGGATTAAATTCTATTAGATCACAGATGTCTCTCATTTAGGACACAAATTGGATCATCAATTGACATCAATGACAATGTGCTGGGAGGATTGCAGGGCGGAGGGTCACAGCAAGTATCAGCATTTTAATTGACTGGTTTAGCTGCTTAAAACCAATTGCATTACTTTTATCAACATGAGAGGGAATGATATAATATCTTTGGTTCATCACCCAACATTACCACTTTTAAGCATGTCGCACAATTGGCACTATCGCCAATGAGGAACTTGAGGTGAAGAGACAGCAAAGGAACATAAAGGGGCAGAAGAGCCCTAAAGTCAAAAGTTTTTTTTTAGGCCTTGGCCAAGACTGAGGCCTAAAAAGGTAATAAATTGGGATCGAAAGGGAGAGAGAAGAGGCCTTATACTAGGCCCTCTCCGTATATTGAAAGAATTTTGAGGACTACGGACACCTTTCTTCACGTGGTCTTGTGGAGTGGCAGTAAGAAGAGTGGACAAGAGGGAAATCTGCTGGGAACCTAGGTCCTGACTCCCTGCCAGTATTTTCATGCAGCAGGCGTGACCGTGCTGCAAGAACTCATCACAATAGGAGTAGGGGATGGAAAATTCAGGCCAGGGCAGGGAAGTGACGATAGGCTTCGCTGCCCCCTTATGCCGCTCTCCTGCCAGATTTGAGAGGGAAGATCCAGCCCTCAAATGTCCAAAATGGAAAGGTGTTTCATATCCTAGCATCAGCATCCTTCACATTCAGCAAGAATTTTTTTTTTTTAATTGAGAAGCTCTAGCACTACAGATTGAAATCTTTCCCTAACTTTGCTGAAAGTCTTCCATTACAGCCCTTAAACGCTGCCAGAATCTTTTATAGCATTTTGCACAATTCTAGAACTAAATTTTTTTTTAAACTATTTTTGGCTACAGGAAAAATGCAATACTTGTTGCAATATTTGGATATAAATATTTATATTTGTTTAGACTAAATTCATTACATCTTAGAAACTTAAGAAATTGTCACAAATTAAAATTTAATACCAACTTTTGAATGTGTGCCAGAGAACTGGAGAATGGCCACTGTGGTTACCATTTTTAAAAAGGAAGACTGAGCGAATCCGGGTGAACATTTTTAGTAGGGAAATTTTAGACTCTTTAATTAAGGATGAAATTACCATGTATCTGAATAAAGAGAAAATAATTAGTAGTCAACACGGATTTAAAGAGGCGATTGTGCTTCACAAACCTCATTCGATTCTTTGACAATGTAATAGACATGGTAGAAGAGGGAAATGTAGTGTACATTTAGGACTTTAGGAAAGCCTTTGACAAGGTACCACATGGGAGATTTCTAGAGAAGATTAAGGGGTATGGAATTAGCGGGGATAGCAAACTGGATTAAAAATTGATGAGGAAACAGAGTAGGCATTATATCAATGGTTAGGATATAAACCTAGAGGAAATGGTTTCAAAATTTTCAGATGACATCAAAATAAGAGGTATAGCTAATTCTTTAGAAGACTAAAGGAAACTGGAAAGGGATATTGATAAGATGGGCTAAGAAATGGCAGATAGAATTCAATGGCAGCAAATGTGAGGTGATGCATTTTGATAAAAAATAACAGCAGTTAAAGTAGGCTCGGTAGAAAGCAAAAGGTGATAAATAGGTAAGGCTATATCTGCAGAGCAGTCCTGAAGGGATTTGCTTTGAATCTTGCTCTGTTCATAAATCATACAAAGGAGGGTGATACGATGTGGGGGTTTATGTTCGATATTCTACTCGGGTTCAGCATCGCCGATTACTTCCATAAGCAGACCACACGTCCCCTATGAACCAGAACACACATTTATCTGCCCAATATCTAGGTAAATGATAGTGAGACATAAAGGTTGACCAGAGAACCACTATCACTATACTTCGGTTTACAGGAATGTACCACGTGTTGCTATTTGATTCTCCGCAGCTTTGGTAGGCAGATTGAACAGACACTCAATCAGACTGAGACTTAGGCTATAAACCAAGAGGCAATTTATTTCACATAGAACAGATAAATGAACAGTATTCAATACAAACAATGCCTTTACAGTAATTTACAAACTTCTCAATATATCAGAAAAACAGAGCTGCTTCACCAGAACTAACTCTCAACTTAAAACTAAACATTGAAAGCAGTTGTTCACTTCGTGCATGGAAAACCCTACCTCATAATTGGAATTGCCCAGTCTCTCTGCTGACCTGACATGCTGAAGAGCTAAACGCTGGCAGTCTGAGATAAGCTCACACTTAGAAGCTTCCAGCTAAAGAGTTGCCCATCAAAGAGCTACAATGAATCAGTGAGTCTTCCCCTTCTCGCAGGTCTAACCCATGTCTCCACCCCAGACAGCTGTCAATTCAAAATCAGGATGTCAATAACCCAGGATGTTTTGACTTGAATGAGGTGGTTTATTCACTGATCAGTGCCAGACACCATTGTCCAGCCAGCTATCAAAAACACTATTCAACCGCTTAATAACAATGACTGCATTCAATTGTATTAGTATTTTAAAATTCCTTTTGACCAGCAGGAATCAAGGATTTCATACGCATATTAATGTCTTTGGCCTTCCAGCCTGTAATGCATATTCCTGTACTTAGTAGATTACTAAGTACTGGTCATCCAGACTCGAGTCGACATTGGCTTGTTCTCTCTACACAGATGCGGCCGGACCTGCTGTGATTTCCAGCCAAAAAAAATGTTTTTTGTCTTTTTTTGTTTTTCATACAGACCCCAGCATCTGCAATATTTGACCCCTTGTGACCCCACCTCATTGTTCTTTGATGTAATGTTTCCCTGACTGACCTGTTTGGACACCATTCACACCTTTGATTGCTGTGATTATCTCTCTGCCGAGGTGTGATAAATGGCAGTTGGAAAGGTTACCTGTAAACATCTGACATGATTCTCTGACTATATAAGCTGTGTCTTTATGCATTTCTCCACTTCACCTGAAGAAGGAGCAGCGCTCCGAAAGCTTGTGATTTCAAATAAAGCTGTTGGACTATAACCTGGTGTTGTGTGACTTCTTACATTAGTAGATTACATTTACATTGGAACTAGATCAAGTTTTAGAAAGAGATTGAACATTGTAATAAGAAGCTGGCTAGGTGGGATTGAGATCTAATTGTCAGGTTTAACAAACTTCTCTTGTTCCTATAAATTGTCAGGTTTAACAAACTTCTCTTGTTCCTATAAATTGTCAGGTTTAACAAACTTCTCTTGTTCCTATAAATTGTCAGGTTTAACAAACTTTTCTCGTTCCTATAAATTGTCAGGTTTAACAAACTTCTCTTGTTCCTATAAATTGTCAGGTTTAACAAACTTCTCTTGTTCCTATAAATTGTCAGGTTTAACAAACTTTTCTTGTTCCTATAAATTGTCAGGTTTAACAAACTTTTCTTGTTCCTATAAATTGTCAGGTTTAACAAACTTCTCTTGTTCCTATAAATTGTCAGGTTTAACAAACTTCTCTTGTTCCTATAAATTGTCAGGTTTAACAAACTTCTCTTGTTCCTATAAATTGTCAGGTTTAACAAACTTCTCTTGTTCCTATAAATTGTCAGGTTTAACAAACTTCTCTTGTTCCTATAAATTGTCAGGTTTAACAAACTTCTCTTGTTCCTATAAATTGTCAGGTTTAACAAACTTCTCGTTCCTATAAGAATGTATTATAATGTGAGAAATCCCAGCAATTCACTTTCAACAATGGCAATGATGCATCACGGAAGGTTCAGAAAAGAATGGCAAGGATGATTACTGAGCTGAGACTGCTGAGTTATGACAGCAGACTGATCTTCACATTGAAGAAAAAACAATATTAAGAAGCACGATCCAAGACTTTAAAGCATGCTGAAATGAATGCATAATGTAGCCATAAGCAGGTTTTTGGCTGCAGAACTAAAGGAGCTAAATGCAAATTTAGGTTAGGAAATGAGACTATGGGTTAGAAGACATTTGTTCCTGCAGAATAGCAGATCGGAATGAACGCCCTTCAAGAATAGTTAATTTTTAAAAATAATTGCTGAACATAGATCATATGAAAAGCAGGCACCTCAAAGCACTGGAGAGGTACCACCAACGCTGCCTCCGCAAGATCCTGCAAATCCATTGGCAGGATAGGTGCACCAACATTCCCAGCATCGAAGCTTTGACCACGCTCGATCAGCTCCGATGGACGGGTCACATTGTCCGCATGCCCGATACGAGACTCCCAAAACAAGCGCTCTGCTCGGAGCTCCGGCACGGCAAGAGAGCCCCAGGTGGGCAGAGGAAACACTTCAAGGACACCCTCAAAGCCTCTTTGAAAAAGTGTAACATCCCCACCGACACCTGGGAATCCCTGGCCCAAGACCGCACAAAGTGGAGGAGAAGCATCCAGGAAGGCGCCGAACACCTCGAGCCTCTTCGCCGAGGGCAAGCGGAAGCCAAGCGCAGGCAGCGCAAGGAGCGCACGTCAACCCAAGCACCCCACCCACCCGCCCCTTCAACCACCGTCTGCCCCACCTGTGACAGAGACTGTAGGACCCGCATTGGACTCATCAGTCACCTGAGAACTAATTTTTAATGTGGAAGCAAGTCATCCTCAGTTCCGAGAGACTGCCTAAGAAGAAGAAGAAAAGCAGTAAAAGTTAAAAGGATGGGTGTAGGCATAGAAGGTCAAAAACTTTGAGGAACACTTTGGTCAGTCCTCTAGGAAACTGGGCAATGTCACCTTTGGAATGCAACTGGTTGATTTTGAATAATGTAGATTATAATATTAAATTGATACCTGAAATTTATCCTTCAGAGTTGTTGGGAGAAAATGGTCTCAAGTTTTCTCTAAGGCTTTCCTTGTGATTCTTCATGTCTCTCAGGAAAGTAAATAAATTAAGGAAGATCTATGGTTGGCAAATTACATCTCATGGAGCAGGCTTGATGAGCCAAATGGTCTTCTCATATTTCACATTTTCTCAAATTCCTATGTTTTCAGAAATGTTCTTGGATTATATACATTTAATGTAACTGCAACTTTATAAAAGTCAACTTTTACAGAAAATCAGTTTTGGTGGTTTTTATTGGAAGAAAACGTGCAATTCCAAAGGATCATGACAGCAATAGCCCTATTGGAAGTTAAGGAAAGAATGAACATGTATAGATCAATTTGCAGACTGAAACGGAGATCACACAATTTGATGAGGCAGATGAAAGTGTCGGGAAGGCTGCTCAAGTTTGAGCTTCAATTACAGAAATCTTCATTTTGCTGTTGGACAGCCCTTTCCTCTGTCTCCAGTAGGTAAGTATCTATGAATGAAAACAGCTCACTGGATGTGACAGGTTGAATATAACGTTCCCTGTCTGTGCCATATTTGTCAATCAGGACAACGTTAAAGTGCATACCGTATAAATAATAGACTTGTCTGCAAAAAGAACCAGAAAAGAAGCAGAGGTTATTGAGGCTGCAAAACAACTTTCATCATTTATAAGTGCAGAGTACTAGTGTTGTTCATGCAAAGAGAACCACTTGATGGCGACTAATATGATAATTGACATATTCTGTAAAATGCAAAAAAAGGGTAAATTTTCCATATCCACATTCATTTTTCCTTTCCAAAACTCCAGGGGCATCCCTGCCTCCTGTTTGGGCATTGTGCCTCAACAATAGGTGCAATTGCACGTGCAACTGCAAGGCTCTCAGGCCTGCAGTTGAGTATTAGGCAACAAGTGGCTCAAAACATCCCGGTGTGGTTAGAAATGCCGATCCTACCTTTCCTTGGATCCTTCAGACTGCATTTGGGACTCGAGCTGGCCATCCAGGAAGCATTAGGTTTCAATGGGTGCCTCTGTGGTGGGGCGCCCAGCAAGCAGGTTGCCAGAAAAATGAGTTGGGAATCTAGGAATTCCCCTCGTGCCTCATTTACATCTCTGCAATGGGCCTGCCCTACTATAGGCACTGGTCCAGGTCCATTCCCTACAACCTCACCCACCCCACCCCTCCAAACAGAAGCCCCAGAAAGTCGTAGAAATCTGTGTTTAACCTGGTAGGCTTCAGTGAAGTCATTGCCTGATGAAGATTTAACTGCTTAAACTCCAATATCTCCATTCTACTATAGGGGTGCCTCCAATGGCAAGAGTGCCTGTAATATAAATGATCTGACAATCTTTCCATTGGGCAGGATGAAACCATCCTACAATGGAGGTTTTGCTCCTTGTGCCAACCAAAATATCAACAGCTTGTGCCAACAGTATCTGCTGTCAGAGCAGTTATTTCAGGTCTGGCTCCAGGTGCCCACCTGTACTTCTTCAGTGTACTTCTTCAACAAAATCTAATGCAAAATATCTACTAGCAACCTGCCTCTAACTATTTATTGTAAATCATGGAGTATGATGACAAGGAGTGACCACAATTGACCAGTAGGTGTTTCTTAGGCCTAGAATTTCAGTATAGCCAGTTTTGGGGCGCTAACGTTAGCGCCCGCCCCAAAGTTGCGCCCCCTTGCCGGAAATTCAGTGGCTTCGCCCTAAGAGGTTGGTGGAGCGCTAAAAGAGGCGTTCCACTACTATCTTTAGGCGCTAAGCCGGCGGTGCAGAGGGATAGCGCCGAGGCGGGGCGCAGCGCGGGTGCGGTCATTTTTTGATTGACAGCAGACCCCGTGGCGCCGACCAGCCCTTAAAGGGGGAAGGGACGATTTGGTCTGCTGCCACGCCCTGCACACTGCAGCTTTGCAAATAGGCCTCAACACTGCTGCTCAGCCCCAGGGAGTCATGGCAACGCCAGAGAAGGCCCGTGAGCGTGCCCTGCGCTTCTCAGAGGGTGATCTGGAAATAATGGTGACAGCTCTGGAGAAGAGGCGCAGGATCTTGTTCCCAGAGACTGGGAGGAATCCGAACCACCAAGAATACACCAGAGCCTGGAAGCAGATCGCCAACAGGGTGACGTTCACCGGCGATGCCCCCAGGACCCACAAACAATGTCGGAAAAAATACAACGACCTGACCAGGATTGTCAGGGTGAGTACCCTTTCCAGTCTCCTCCTCATTCTTGCATGTACACCTGACATGATGGGCAAAGGGAGCTGAAAGTCCTAATGGCCAGCCCTCAGCCAGCAGCTTTGGGACAGTCATGAGCATCAATTGCCCATTCTGCACTCTACACTCTGGCCAAGCTATTCCATCATGGGAGGCAGTGCACACTACATCAGGGCTACACTCTGGTCAAGCTATTCCACCATGGGAGGCAGTGCACAGTACATCAGGGCTACACTCTGGCCAAGCTATTCCACCATGGGAGGCAGTGCACACTACATCAGGGCTACACTCTGGCCAAGCTATTCCACCATGGGAGGCAGTGCACACTACATCAGGGCTACACTCTGGCCAAGCTATTCCACCATGGGAGGCAGTGCACACTACATCAGGGCTACACTCCGTACTTACAGCCCGTCCTTTCTCTTGCAGGCTAAAGTTGCCTATAATCACCAGGCCCGTGCCAGGACCAGGGGAGGCCGCGCCAAGCTGCAGAAGCTCACTCGCCTGGAGGAGCGCGTGTGTGGGCTCATGGGAGCCCGGCTGGTCGTGCCCACAGCGTGCGGAGTAGCCGACCCTCCACTGCCCAGCAATGGTAAGGACCTCGCCTTTTGGCCCTCTCGCGTCGCACTTGCGCATCCGAGCTACCTCCTTTGCCACTGTCCCACCAATGTGCTGAATACCACCAGTCCTAACTCCCTCGCTGACGCCGTCTCCTCACTCTGAAGCTACTCTTGTGCATTCCTGCTTTCAGCTGGTGACGACCAGGACCCTGAAGCTGCCAGTGACAGCCCCTCCGAGCAGGAGGAGCAGGAGGAGGAGGAGCAAGAGCAAGCCGGACCATCAGGGGAACACTCAGGTCCCGCAGGAGAGGACGAAATGATTGACACGTCCTCACTGGACGAGTGCCTGGACCAACTGTCGCAGGGGAATGCAGCTTCTGGGACCAGTGGCGTCCAGCCACCCAGGAGCCGTGCGCGTGGGCCGTGGCCTTCTCCCCAAAGGGGGGAAGGATCAGAGGGGAGTGCAGTTGATCGGGACACTCGCCGCCACCAACGTGGCAAGGTTCCCCTAGTTCGGTCCCCTGCTGCCCAGCGGGAGAGTCGCGACTCCAGTCCGGACACCTTCACCTCGGAGGAGGCGCGGAAGCTGGACAAGATGGCCGAGGATTCGGACCGGCGCCACACGGAGCTCATGAGCGTGGTGGGGCGCATGCCTGAGGCCATCGAGTCGCTGGCGACCAGTGTGCGCGAGTTCGGGGCATCAACTGCCGCGAGTGGCCGCATGCTCACTGATGCCGTCAAGACCCTGGCGGGTGTGATGCGGGCGCACACCAGGACAACAGGGGCACTCACTGCTGCCACACGCGCTGTCTCAGGCAGGCATCGCCAGGGCAGCCGCCGCGTTGGAGCATCCCAGCGAGCCGCCCCTCGGCTGATTGTTGCGGATCCTGCAGTGCGGGCCCGGCCGAGTGCCAGCGCGCCACAGCACCAGCCAGCGCATCCCAGATGCCAGCTTGCCCACATTGCACCATCCGTCGCCACCACTCCCCCACTGGGGCGTCAAGGGCAAGCGGCTGGAGCTGATGTTGGCCAGGCTCAGGTGCGCCACTCAGCAGACGGCCCCTCGAGGCCCAAAGGCCGTGTAGGCCGCCCCCCAGCGGCATCTGGCGGAAGGACATCTGAGCCTCAGGCGCCTTCCCCCAGCCTCGCAGCAGCCACTGGGCAGAGCTTGCGAAGGAGCAGCAGGCCGGGCAGGGGAGGCAAAAGGCTGGACAAGGTCTCGCCCTCGCGGGCCACTCAGTAGAGGGTGTGGCCAGCTTTCGTTTTATATGGCGGTGGCCATCTTTCTTTTGCCCATGGTTGTTTGGTTCGTGGGCTTATTTTTTGTGTTAAGGCCGAGGTTGAGGCCAGGTTTGTACAAATGTGGAGTTACTCCTCCCCAGTTTGTAGGAGTGAGTCGTTTGTTGGGCTTTTTGTGGGGCCCGTTGATTGTTTTTGGGGATTCATGTGGGAAGGGGTTTTCATTTTTGTGTAATAAATAATTATCTTTATTCATACAGTCTCCATGGTTGTTCTTGTTAGTGTTTGGTGGCTTCGCCGGCTGAGGGCTTGCGGAGCGGCTGCATTCATCTTCCCTCATGGCCACAATGCATTCCCTGACAGGGGGCATAGAAGTAACGTGTAATAAGGTGGCGTCGCGCGGCCCTTGGCCCTGGTCGCTCCCTCCTGGGAACGTACTCCTGCTCCTCCTCCTCCTGCTCCTCCTGCTCCTCCTCCTGAGGTGCTGCTCCAATGTCAGGTGGCAGTGCCTGAGTCCTGCGGATAGCCAGGTTGTGTAGCATGCAGCAAACTACCACAAATTGGGAGATCCGGTCCGGCGAATACTGCAGTGCTCCTCCGGAGCGATCAAGGCAGCGGAACCGCTGCTTGAGGACCCCAATAGTTTGCTCGATGATGTTGCAGGTGGTTTGATGGCTCTCGTTGTAGGCCTCTTCAGCAGCGGTCCTGGGCGCGCGGAGCGGGGTCATGAGCCAGGTACACAAAGGATAGCCTTTGTCCCCGAGTAGCCATCCTCTTGGGGGAGGCTGTGCCTCGAACATGTCATGCACAGTACTCTGCCGCAGGATAAACGCATCGTGGCTGCTGCCTGGGAAGCTGGCATTGACAGCCATGATGCGCTGCTTGTGGTCACACACCAGCTGCACATTCAGAGAATGGTAGCCCTTCCTGTTGCGATACTGCTCGCCATGCTCCAGAGGGGCCCGCAAAGCCACATGCGTACAGTCAATGGCGCCCTGCACCAAGGGGAAGTCCCCGAGTCTTGCAAATCCCAAGGCGCGCTGATGCTGGCTCTGCAGGGCCATGGGGAAGGAGATGAATTGGCTTCTCCTTCTGAACAGTGCTTCGGTCACCTGGCGGATGCAGCGATGCGCGCCGTACTGGGAGATGTTTGCTATGTCCCCAGCAGCGGATTGGAAGGAGCCGGTGGCATAGAAGTTCAATGCCACCGTCACCTTCACTTCCACCGACAGAGACGTTCTGCACCTGAGCTTTGGACGCAGATCTCTGCGAAGCAGGTGGCAGATCTCTGCAACCACCTCCTTTCGGAATCGGAGCCTTCTAACACATCGCACGTCACTCATGTTGAGGTAGGAGCGCTGCTGGCGGTATAGCCTGACTGGGTAAGGCCTACGTGGCCGACGCCTGTAGCCCCCTCTGCCTCTAGCCAGGGCTGCCCCTCTCACAATGCGTCTGCGAGCCCTACGGACATGGCGCTGCAGCTCTGCGTTGGCACCCCATGCAACCCCCATCAAATCCTGGCAAACAGTCAAATTTCCAAAAGGCCACTTGCAGCGCTCTGGCCTGAGTCCAAAAATACCTGAGCTGTTGCTGCTTGAAGCCAGTTAGCTATCCTCCTTGTTGTGTGTCCAGAAATGCGTTGCACAAGAGTGTTTGCTGCAAAATGGCTGGGCTTTATACTGGAGGGTACGTCCCCTTTAATTTGCGCCCCCCGGGGCCCGCGCTGGTTGTGTTGCGTTCCTTTTTCCAAACGCTCCGGCCGCCAGCCGCACAATGGGGCGGTCCGACTGAAGTTTGGAATCGGGGCGGCCAAAGGGCGTTGCACGAGGATGTGACGTCATTTTCTGCGCGCGCATCCGGGCGGGCGCAAAACTTTGCGCCGGCGCTAACGGCCAACTTAATTTGGGGCGAGGCGCAAACTGCGCTGCGCCCGGGCGCTACACGCATAGCGCCCGAAATTCACTTCTCTTAAGGCGCTAACTGCTGGCGCAAGCAACTGAAAATCCAGCCCTTAGTGTTTAGGATTGTGTGAAAAGTTAGTAACCATTCAACTTTAAAAGCTTTACCGATGAGTTCCCCATTGATTTTCCTTATTCAATCAAATGGATCGCATTTAGAAAGAGGATTCACTTTAAGTAAGTAGAGCAGTTCTCTTGCATCATTCAGCTCAGCTTCGAAGCTATCTGAACCAACTTCATTTTATAATAGATCTATCAAAAATTCAGTCTGCATTTAAAAGTCAGTGTAAATGCAGCATCAATCTCTTACCTGAGTTGATCAACAATGTCTAAAGAAAGCTGCTGCTCCTTTATACGTCCTATTGCTCTTGGTGGATTTCCAACCAATTCTATTATTGTTATTTGCCTCAGTTCCAGACCACAGGCAGATTCCTGAACAAGGTCAGAAACAACATGCTTCAGCAAGAGAGATTAGTTACTAATAGTGTTTACTTAAAAAAAACTTTCAACTCTATCCCTGGAAAATATCCAGTATAGTTAACTATTATCTTCTAATGATTGTATAAAATAGGAAGATTAGGATTCAAAAAATCATAGAGATGTCCATTGTATTCATTAATCTGTGACATGATCATTTTCAGTCTCTAAAATTATCTACATTGATAAAAATACCAGGAATGGTAATTTGCCATGCTGCTCCCCACCCTGTCACTTGGATTTGCCTATTCCCCAAGTCTAGAATCCTCCCAGCCCCTCTCCGACTCAGAACACCTTCCCACCCACTCATCAGCTCATTCCTTCTGAGGGAAATCCTTCCTTAATAACCTTTGCAGACTCCCTACCTGTCATGGTAGCTCTTACTTTGCTAGCTAGAGTCATCCACTTGCAATGTAGCTGGGAAGTTGGGAATTTCTGTCCTTAAGATTCTTGCCTGAGTAGGTAGTACAACAGGAGCAGAATTCTCCATAACTGCTAGGAGACAGTGATAATGTCTGGTGAGGATTGGCAGCCTAGTGTCTCTACCCATCCCCTCCCACAACTCCCCTTCCTAATCTTCTTACCCCATGACTCTGCCTCCGATTCCCCCTTCCACTGCGCAACTCCTCCCATCTCCTGTGCCTGCCTCTGATCTCTAATGCCTGCTTTACCCATGTGACTCTGTACCTGGAGAGGGTCCAAGAGCAGAATGAAACCTGGGCACTGACAACTGGGTGGATCCAGCACAGAGACACTTGGCACAGGAACTGATCAACTATCTTGACTTCCCAAACCCCATCCATTTATTAAAAGAAAAATAATCCTGGATCTTTTGAGACAAATTTAAAGAATAGGGATCACTGAACTTACTCTATAATGAATTTCAGTTCCTCCATCAGTTTTCATGCAGTGGAAGGGCCACACTATTTGCTCTTCCTCCACTCAGCAGTCTGTGAGAAACTTTTATTTTATAAGAAGGTTTTGACTGTTTGAAAAAGAAATATGACTGACTTTGAACTTGTGGCTCAGGTGGTATCTATACTACTAATTGGAAAGTTAATTCACCAAATCTCTATTTCAACATTTCTGTGTGCTGACTTGTATCACTATAATAGGTATAGTGTTTAACTGTACTACACTTTACTACAAATAATACCTCACTACGAGTTGATTTGAAAAGCTCAGCTTAGAGCATTCATTTATTTGATGTTATCAGTCCATTTTCAAACAAGGTGGGGGGGAAGGACAGGAGGAGGCTGGAGCAAGCTTTTGTAAAAGGCCGTTGACTTCCTGTCTACTGTAACACATTTTTCAAAGGGTTCTCTTCTTCATGAAAAGTTGTTCGGCAAATTGCTGGTTTGAGAAGAGTCAAACTTTTTGATCATAATGATGAATGGATACAACAATCCATTTTAAATCCTAGTGAGACACAAATTCATGTATATGCAACATAAAATTATCATTTGACTGTTTCCAGATGCTACCTCCCCTGCAAGGAATAGACAGAAATATAATGAGAGGGTTTTACCCCTGCTTATCAGTATTGATTTTCAGATCCCATTTACTGACCTGTAGCATGCTTATTTGCAGCCTATAATACATATCAGACGCACTTGGAGAGGATATGATGAGAAGACGCTGCATTTCATAAAACTGGTCCAAGAGAGCAGCCACTGAATTCACATCAACATTAATCTGAATTGCTGCAATTATATAAAACAAAATGTTACCATCCAGGTCACACACATGACATATGTTTATTCAGTTTTCAGAAAATCTGCTAAGTAGACTGCATGCAGAGAGGGAGCCAAGGAGGGTGGGTGCATGGCGGACAAAGTACTCTCTATCTAATGCCCAGTTATGTTACACAGAAGCTATGCATTGATACCATTTGTGCTGAATTTACCTAGTTTACACTGCTGGGAAGATTTAGCAACAACGGAACAATTACACACATACAAGATTTCTTCACGTGCTGTTCCCCCAAAGTCATGATGTTACCCATCCATAGTTACTACAAATTTGCATTTTCACTGATTCCAGCCAAAACCTTCCCTGAAGTCATCAATGGCAACAGAGAAAGCAAAACCTGCCCATGCCCAGAATCAAAATTGCAGTTCAAGTGCAGCATAACTAAGACCGCCTATTTCTACCTCCGTTAAATCGCTCGTCTCCGCCCTTGCCTCAGCTCATCCACTGCTGAAACCCTCATCCATGCCTTTGTTACCTCTAGACTTGACTATTCCAATGTACTCCTGGCTGGCCTCCCACATTCTACCCTATGTAAACTTGAGGTGATCTAAAACTCGGCTGCCCATGTCCTAAATCGCACCAAGTCCCATTCAGCCATCACCCCTGTGATAGCTGACCTACATTGGCTCCTGGTTAAGCAATGCCTCGATTTCAAAATTCTCATCCTTGTTTTCAAATCCTTCCATGGCCTTGCCCCTCCCTATCTCTGTAATCTCCTTTAGCCCCCACCACCCTCCACCCCCCCCACCCCGCCCAAGATGTCTGCGCTCCTCTAATTCTGCCCTCTTGAATATCTCTGATTATAATCGCTCAACCATTGGTGCCTTCTGTTGCCTAGGCCCTAAGCTCTGGAATTCCCTGCCTAAACCTCTCTGACTCGCTACCTCTCTTTCCTCCTTTAAGACGCTCCTTAAAACCTACCTCTTTGACCAAGCTTTTGGTCACTTGCCCTAATTTCTCCTTCTGTGGCTCGGTGTCAAATTTTTTGTCTTTTAATACTCCTGTGCAGCACCTTGGGATGTTTTACTACGTTAAAGGTGCTATATAAATACAAGTTGTTGTTGTTGGAGGAAGCCCTGTGAGGTTAAAGAGATAAGAGGTGACATGAAAATGACAATAAAAAGTGTCATTGAATAAAACTGTGACAACAAATAGAAATTGACCAAGAGAAAGTGAATCTCTAAAACATGACTGGGAAACATGCAGTACAATGAGGACAGGGGCCGATCTCAGCTTAACCATGGCAAGCAGATACCAACGGGAGGCCAGGCTCTTCCCCAGGGGGAGAGAGAGAAAGCTGGTGGAACAGTTATCTCCTGACCACTATAGCACCTAGTTCAGATCTGCACTGCTAGACATTCTGGATCAGATCGCTGGCTGCCCTCTCAGCTGCAGCTGACACCTGGAATGAGGCCAGGGAAGAACAATAGTGGAATGTATCCCAACCTTTTTAAAATGTGACTGCAGGAGGAGATTTTTGGTCTGGGAAGAAGTGTTGCAGTCTAAAGAAAGAGACCACGTGGGGGATTTTCAACTGCCTTCCACCTGTTTCTCACCTGAAAAATGGATGGTCGGCAAGGAAAATCTGGTGGAGACCTTGGACACCCATTTCCCACATGATTCAATTTTCAGGTAGCTTTTAAATGTGTGCCCAGCACTTCTGCCCAAAACAGGTGGGAGGCTGTTTAAAAGAATGGCACTGGACTCTGTCTCTAGCCCTGCCATCTGCTGCATGTTTTCAGAGAGGCTTTGTATTGCTTTTCTATGAGTCTGATGCTCTGCTAGTATTCTTCTTTTCATAGCAGGGCCCCGGAGATCGTTGTCCAAATGCTCTTCAGCCCAAGGCTGATGTTCCCTTAGCCTCCACTCAGGAACCTCCTTCTCTACAACAACTACCTCTTCCTCTGGCTTCCTTGTGTGTCGTGCAGCACCCAGTGCCCACTCCTCATCTAAGTTATCTATAGCCCCACGCCCACCACCACAAGTCACTCTATCTAGGCTGGTGAGTTCGAGTGAGAGGGGGAAATGATGGTATGGGCAAATTTCTGTTGGCTGTTCATGCTGTTGAGCGTCCTGGCATTGGGTCAGTTTCTCTCTTTAGCCATTTGTGTGGAACTTTATCAAAAGCCTCTTGGAAGTCGAGGGGCTGTAGTTGCCTGTGTCTGTTTTGTCTGGGCCTATTAGGAACTGGATTGATACTACACAGAATTGTGTTATTTAAGATACTCAAATCTGGCAGAGAAAAAGAAGAAACTTTCATTCTTTCAGCCTGGGATTCTTTCAAACCGAGGTTTCATAAGTGAACAGCCAGGACTCCGCCCAGGCCCCAACAGTCCATCTGCCTTTAAATAAAGCAGCATTGTTTACAGCTATTTTATTGTTGCTAATTTCACTGATGGTTAATGAAACTGCATAGAGTTGGGCTAAATGAAGAATAATACTTGTATTTATATAGCCCCTTATCAGGTCAAAGCATCTCAAAGCTCTTCACATTCAGTGAATAATTTTTTGAAGTGCAGTGAATTTTATTATGTAGAATATGCCTTTAAAAATTTACAAGAATGTTATATGGTTCTACAAACCTACAGACACTCCTCTTAAAGGAGAAATGCTCAACGGTAAAGAATGTCAAAAAGACTGATTCCAGATAAATATTTGATTTTAATTTTAAAAAGGAAATAAAATTGCCAAAAGTTCACACTGTCGCAATTATATTGCAGGCCCACCGTGATGGTCAGTGTGGTTCTGCTGCAATAGAGTCCCTGTATCAGACTGCTTCTTCACTAAGTCTACTGAAAAACCTCCCATATGGTGACACTTAAGAGTATCAATAAAAGTCTTATGTGGCACCTGAAATGGAAAAAACATGCTCCAGGACCTTGCTAAATTAGGACTTGTTAGTTCAGTATCTGTGTGTGTTATCATGTCTCTAACTGATAGCAGTTATATTATAGAACAGTGAATTGAACTTTAGTATTAGGAACATAAAAATTATGTTTAAAGTGGCTGCTGATTGATGAGCTGTAAACAAAACATAAATTATGTAGATGACGTGTGTGAGCCATGCAGTCACACTTCACTTTATCTCCATTTACAATGCAAGAAGCTACAGCACCATCATAGCGACCTGAGTGCTTATTTCCTGTGGATGGATATGCAGTCTCACATTCCCGATATCAAATTAAATCCACTTACCTACACAAGATGGTGTCACTCCTGACCAGCTTCGATTAAACAGACACACTCTTTTGAAGCTGCCCTGACGTTCGTAGCCTCCCTCACATGTGTAAGTGCAGGTTGCCCCATAGTTATTGCCAGCAGATGTACAAGTGATGTAACCATGGACAGGGGACTTCAGAAGGGGGCATCTTCTGACTGTCAATCATAGAAATAGATAAATATTCAAACTGTAGAAAGTGAGAAACACATTGCAGATGTGTAACAAGCAATTGGTAGAGTTACATAGGAATAAAGGATTGGAAGAGACCATCGCAGTCCATCTGGCCAGTCCCCACATTTTAAAAATAGCAGACTGCACTCTATCTCTTATATCTCTTGAACACTATCCACCTCTACTGCCTCCCCAGGCAGTTGTCCCGTATATTTACCACCCTCTGTTAAATAGTCAGATACAAACTGCCTGTTTATCTGAGCCTGAGTTCATGCCCCTTTGTTATAGACTTTGTGATCATCACAAACACATCGCTAGGGTGCAATTATCTTGAATATCTCAGTAAGATCTCCCATGAGCCTCCTTTTCTCCACAATAAACAATCCAGAAGGTTATTTGTTATAAGATATAGATTATTGTTGGTAGTCTTATGGACAAATTCTTAGCTTTATAACTTTCCTCTGTCTACCATTTTATCAGAAGCATTAACCAATTCATTTTCAACAAGCAGTGGAGGAATGTCATGCAAACAGGTTAAGCATTCATCCACTAAAATCAGCAACAACAATTTCTAGCCTTATATTAATTAAATATACAGTAAGGCTCTCCTATGGCTTAGTGGATAAATACCCTGGCTGGTGTGATACTGAGCCAAGAAGGTCCCATGTTTGATCATCAATCTGTGGTGAGCGACCAAATGCCTGCCAAGGAACCAGTGTGGGTATTACCATTGGCCTAAGTACCCTGGGCTAGGAGTGGTAGAATCAGGGGCATTTCCACTCCAGATTGTTACCCAGCGACCTGTGCTGGGAAGTGCAAATGCATGGGCATCAGGTGAGAGCAGGATTAAACCCAGCTGTGACATCCTGATCGGTCAAAATAGCCTGCCGTCACTCTCTGTGTAAGCCCACACGTGAAGAATAGCCACCTGGGTGAGATACCAGATGGCTGCTGAATGCCTGTACAGCCATAATTCAGCAAGAGTCAGCAGTCAGGAAAGCAGAAGGACAAAAGGCAAACAAAATTGGAGGGAAAAAAACATGCTTCTACAATTTATGATAGTAAAGTTCCTAAATACCAAACAACCTCCTGCTCTGAATTATCTCCAGTGCTTCAGGCTTCTTTTGATCCTATGGAACCCACCTTATGTCAGAGTTTTTCTAAGTTCAGAATCTCACCAAGACTGAAATGCACCGACCTATGGCCCCAATCTCGCCTGCTTCCTAACTTCATCTATCCAGAGAGCAGCTCCTCACTGAAAAACGATGGCTTTACCTTATGGGCAATAGAGGGGCCAGTGAATGAGTCTTCCACCCGCTGCCTTCCGCATCTTGAGGAGCGTCTGGCAAGTTCTCAGCCTACCCTCGGAATTCTGCCCATTACACCAACCAATAGGGCCAGCAGAACCCAAGCCAGCTAAGAACTGACATAGGTTTACACTGGGCCTTCCAAGCCCCTGAAACAGGCCCCTGAGCGAGGTAATTGATCGCAGAGAGGATCAATTACCTTTGATATTTCAGCAAATTACTCCCTTTGGAGCAAACAAAACAATTATCTGTAGACTGCCTTCAGTCCCAGGGCTGCTCAAGTATTTGCCAGAGGATCAGGCCGCTGAATTGAAGAGCCCTTACAGGCGTAGATGGCCCGTTCCAATCATGTAAATGACCCCACCCCCAGGATTTTGGATAGGGGTCTGTGGCCTTCGCTTTGAGCGCTAGGAGTTCCACTCCATTGCATTTGTGCTGGTGGAGTGGGCCCATCAGAATTTCAGCCCCGGCCTTCTCTGACCTGTATTTCCCAATATAATTTCTATCTTATTTTCTCTTGTCTAATGCTTCTGCTTCTCACCTATCTGCTTTTCACTGCTTACACAAAATCTCAGCCACTGATGTCTTTCTCTTTATCGCAAGTTGATATGACTGTACATTTCCAACTTTCTCTAATGTTTGTTTCCCTGATGGCTCATTTGAACTGAACACCTAAGAATGTCACTTTTTATTGTTGGTACCATCATATCATACAGTCCTGAAAGTATTAAAATGAAATAGAAGTAATGTATTGGGTAGGTAACCTACCATGAACTGTGACAGTGAATTTGCAGGAAGCTTTGTTCCTCTCTCTGTCATAGGCCACATAGCGAATAATGTGTTCACCCTTTCCAAATTCAGAACCCGGGGGTGGTCCTTTCAGGACTAACCTGTAAAAGAATGAGAGGGAAGAGAAGAGGTTTATTATCGGTCAGTCAGATCTGAATAACTGACACGTCCCCCCTGAAGAGTTTCGCAAACTTATATGTTCACAGCATCAAAGTCTGAGGTGTATTATCTTGCCAGGTTGCTGGCTTGCTCCCGGAAATCCATGCGCCGGAATTTGCGGTGGGTAATAACGGCGAACTAACAACGTTCGCCATTACTACCCCTTTGAAACTGACCACAATTCCAGGATGTAGCGCATGCACATCTAAACGTGGAGATCCTGAAGTTGCGGTCAGTCATTCACTGCTCCGACACTGGCTGCACTGTGCGAAACCCACTCCAAACTTCAATCAGTGTAATCAAGGAAATCAGTAAAACTGACAAAAACTTGGGCTTTCCCGCAGTAATATTGCTGTCAAATACCCCATTAAACATTAGGCCTTGTTGGATTAGGTGTAACTGGGGTTTTAACAGCGTATTGACTGCCAAACAAACATTATGACCCTGAAAAACTCATTTTAATTTTGTGGCAAGTCAAATTTCTCCATTATGATAAAAATTAAAATTTCTAAGAAACTTCTAAAAGAATTTTTTTTTAAACTTTGTTCATCTTTATTTCAGGTTTATCTTTTCCCCATGTGAGAGCTCCAATCTTTGTTTTGCTCTCTGTAATATTTTTTTTTAAAGTCCGGATAAAAGTAGGTTCTCATTTTCTGGTTTGCTGTCTGTGAGAATTCAGCATTGTGATTGGCTGCTTAGACAGCTTGTTGACATCACAGCAGCTCGCACTAGGGAATCCCCACTATACTGCACTGAAATCACTTACGCGTCGAAAAAGGCAAATTTCTCGCCACAGAGATCACGAGATCTCTATGGGCAGCTTACTTCGGGGCCTGCAATGAACGCCTTTGCTTCGCCACTAACCGTAAATTCCAGACCCATGTATGTAAACAAGGACCCTGCTTAGCAGTATCAAACATGGAAGCAGAAGAATTTAAATTCTGCTGCTGCTATCCTGTTAGGATAAATGTGCTTCCCACTAGGTTACCATGGCATTCAAATCCTGAAGGTCCAATGTTTAATCTGTAGTCTGAACGGAGTTAATTAATAGGAGGGGTGGGGAGGTGAGGGGGAGGGGCAGGGAGTGGGGGTGGGGGGGTAGAGTACAATTGGCCTTAATGCCCCTGGGCTAAAGAGAAGTAACGTGTGCCCAGAATCCCACACCGATTGTTGTTGGAAAGTTCATGTGGGTAGGTATGAATTGAAGATCAGAGTGAGCCCAGCTGTAATGATCCCCATGGTCTAATCATCTGCCAACACTTAACTATCTAGGTTCATTCATGATGAATGATCACTTGAGAGAGACACTGGAGAGGCACTATCTTGCTACCTAGACAAAGAACTGCTTCCAGAGGCAACAGAACCTTATACATGAAGTAATCGTAGAAATAGTGGAAGGAAGGGCGCAATGGAAATAGAAAAAGAAGAGGGAAGGAAGGGATGGAGGAGGAGAAAGGAATGAAGGGAGGGGAATGGAAAGGCAACTATAATGTGTTGTATCTATTATATATTAACATTGGTGAGTAGGTCACAATATTCCATATCAAAATACATTGAAAACTCTTGTTTATGAGAAAACTCATTATAAGTATATGAAAATTTGAATGCAATACCAGTTCTGTCTTTTAGTGCTGCAATGATGGCAGCTTTCAATGTCAGATGTTAGCTGTTAAAACAACAGCTGATAGCATAGTGAGAATTAATACTGAGATGCAGATTGAGACCGCATGCCATTGCAGGTTCTGGCCACCGAGTGTCACTGTCGAACAGTCTAATTCTCAGCCTCCATTGTTTTAGCCAGCAGTCATGTTGGAATTATATATAAATAAAAAGGAGGTAAGTAGTTTGCTTTAAATACAATTTTTTTCCATGTAAAAAATTTATGGGATCATTAAATGCTCTCTCAGACTTACTTTCGCCCAACCCTGCTGGCAGATTTTCCTTCTTGGCTCAATTTTCCCAATAGTTCTCCCTTGCCCCCTTCCCACTTCCCGAAAATGCAAAAAAAAGCACACAATCTTTTTTAATGCCCCTATTTTTTTCCCTGGGTTGCTCACAGCAGTGTCCAGGAGATTACTCTTTAGTTCCTGGAGATTGTAGGACAATACTGGAGGGTTAATAACCCTATGGCAGACACCCAGCGGCGACATGCTCCCCAAGGCTAGACCGTCTGCTTGGCCCACAATCCCTGCATCCCCTGCTACCTCCCTTTGACAATTGTCCCATGTCCCCTTCACCTGTTCCTCCTCACCTGAGGATTATTTCAGTTCCGCCTCACCAAGAAGCATTGAATCCTCTGAACTCCCCCCACGCAGAGCAGCAATTCTGCACTGCACCCGCCCCACACTGACCAGCTTTTTAGGCCTTTCTGCCACCCCCATGATCAGCATTTCATCCCCTGCCCCTTTGCCACTGAGCAGGACAATGGATCGATCCAGACTTCCTCCCCCCTCCCAAGTCTCTCCACTCAGCAGGGTTGCTGGCCCATCGCTCCTCCCTCCCTCACAGAGCATCAAAATGGGCCCTGGGAATCTACTGTTCTCCCATCACTAATCATCCAGCTATCCTCCATCCGCCCCCTCTCCTCTTCCTCTTCTCCCTCCCTTCTCTCCCTCTCCCCTCCCTGTTCCCCAATTCATCTTCCCTCATCCTCCTTCTCGCCCCATTTTCCTCACCTTCCCCTCCCATTCCTTCTCCAATTCCCTCTCCTCCCTTGACACTGTGCCGCATCTGGGTCCAATTACCCTCTCCACCCTCGAAAGCTAGTTGACCTGAATACACTTGGGGCTTGGCTCCTGGTGTGGAAGATTAACCAGTTATAAAAATATAATGCCAAACACTGCAAACTGGGTCTGGTGTCTCACACTAACTTTGTGCTGTGTTTATCAGCCACATCCTTTACCCGCGGTGAGTCCCAATATACTCGCGCAGTCAGCTGCCCTGGTTCTGCCACCTTCTCCCGGGGCCCTGGGCACTTTATCCTTGGAGGTTCATAATCTATTAAAATCAAGAAATTGTCAATTAGATTTTATTTTTGCTTTCCAATTGTTTCCCTGAATCCCACCTGTCCTGCAGTCAGTGACTGATGCTGGATGTTGTTTCACAGGTGCCAGCAGCTCTCGCGCAGCATGTCCAAGCATTCATTTCTCATGTGTGGATCTTGACCGTGAGTAATGTGTGAACTATTCAATGGAGTGGAGCATCACCTGACAGACCCCACATGCAATTTTAGAGCAGGGCCTAACTGGATAGTGATCAGGAGTATAAAACCCGGCTGACTTTTTGCATTGCTAGCTCAGGGACACTAATGTCAATTGTACCAGCACCATGTGGCTGAGAGGACCTAACTCAGCACGGGCCATAGATCAAGCCTGGGATATTCCTGGTGTATGTGGCTCAGTTACGTAATATTTCTATATTTCTAAAATATATATTTACTGGACTGAAGATCAAGCCATTTTTGTTTGTAAATAGGCCAGTTTATGCAATCTGTTAGGCTTTCTGATAAGATGCTCCTGGGTCAGTTAATAAAATGTTTACTTTTGGAGACCTGCTGCCTCAGCTGGTTCTCTCCTCTCTTGACAGATTCTAGTCCAGCCCAGCTGAGGCAATGGGAAATTCCTCTTTCTGGTTCAATGTTAAATTAGTTTGGCCAACTTCAACCCAGATCCCAGTGGGGCACAGGACCTCAGCAAGAAAACTGCTCCCAAATCTGCACCAAATTAGCAATCTCACTCTAAGAGTCTGGGATTAAAAGTAGGAAAATTCACACCAGTATATTAAGGCACGCAGACGGGGCAGAATGAGAGAATTTTTATTCCGCAACTGGCCATTTTATATTTGATTTGCGATTATTTGATACTGATGCCAGTTGATAAAAAGATCTATAATGACGCCCTCACTTTAACAAGCACGGGGCATCAAAAATATGGGTTTTTTTAACTTTGAAACTTGTTTAAAAGAAGAAAAAATAGCTAGAAATTGCTCTCAGCTGCATTACCAGGTGAATTTTTAATTTTTTTACGCTGTTCCTCTGTCCACTATTTTAACAGAGATGTTAACCCACTTATTGCCGGCCTTAAAACAGCAGTCAAAGAAGTGTCATGCAAATAAATTAAGCATTTGTCTGCTAATATCACCAACAGTAATTTCTAACTGGCAATTGTCAGTGAAATAATACCAGTAAGAAATTTCAAATGCAAAGAGGAAATACTAAAAACACACAATGCAGCTACAGAGACTTCTTTGGTGAAAGTAAAACATCAGCTCTTGGAAACGTCACTGAATTTTTGGTATCTTTTGGCAATAACATTTTTACAACATGCTTCTAATTAAAATGTGTGTGATCAGTAAAAGCAAGGTATAATGTTGAGGAACTGTGTTTGAAGCATAGGGCCAGATAATCCTATCATAAAGTAGTTACAAGCAAAACTTAGAGTAAAACCCATTCTTTCCTTTTATAAGCTGCAAGAATTCAGTAATTACAGAGCTAAGTGGGTTCCAGTCCAATTTACCTACACAGAAAGGTTCACTCCCACTCCACTGGCTGTTCTCCAGGCACACTCTTATTCTGTCTCCTTCCAGTTGGTATCCTTGCTCACATATGTACTCACACTGGGAATCCATACGTATCCCCTTGGAGCACACGTACGATCCATATGGAAATGCCGGAAGTGTGTGACAACGCACCTCTGGGGAAGATAACAGACATGAAGTAATATAATTGGATTACAGACACTTGTGTGTTAACAGAGACGATTTACCCCAGTTACACTGTACATAAAACTCACTCAATGTCTTACCTGTTTTGTGAATTTGAGGGGTTCATGATCTAGTTCATTCTGCTTGCAGTGTCAACACAGCAGCGAGCTGGTTTCTATGAATGCATAACATTCCTGAACACTATCAATTTTTTGAATCAGGATCATGTACGACATAATGCAAAATTATATCATATTATTGACGCTTCCATTTATCAGCAATAGGCTAAACAGGATCTTGAAGTAAAGAAACTGTCATCAGATCTAGATTTATTAATTCTGTGATTATGAACATCTTGCCACACAAATCCTGGCCCTGAGGGTAATGCACTTCAAAATTCCTCAGTTGTACCAGTCAGGTTATGCTCACCATACACACTGGACACTCTGGCTACCTCTGAAACTTAGAACATCACAACACTCTCTGTTGGGTATGGCAAACCTGCCAGCACATGCACTGTAGAGTTTTCAGTTTCAAAGAAGCTTGCAAGTCTCTCTAGCTAGTATAATTTAGTGACCAGGCATTATATGTTGCCATCCCCCTTTCAAACAGATATATCACTTTGGATATTGTTGAGGGAGATGGCTTATCGGGGGAAGGCAGCAGCAGCCAACTTCCTGGCACCATGGGTGGTTCTGCTGCACAGGACGGGAGGAAAAAGAGTGGGAGAGCTATAGTAATAGGGGATTCTATTGTAAGGGGAATAGATAGGCGTTTCTGCGGCCGCAAACAAGACTCCAGGATGGTATGTTGCCTCCCTGGTGCAAGGGTGAAGGATGTCTCGAGGTGGCTGCAGGGCATTCTGGAGGGGGAGGGTGAACAGCCAGTTGTCGTGGTGCATATAGGTACCAACGAGATAGGCAAAAAACAGGATGAGGTCCTAAAAGCTGAATATAGGGAGTTAGGAGGTAAATTAAAAAATAGGACCTCAAAAGGTAGTAATCTCAGGATTGCTACCAGTGTCACGTGGTAGTCAGAGTAGAAATAGAAGGATATTTCAGATGAATACATGACTAGAGGAATGGTGCAAGGGGGAGGGATTCAAATTCCTGGGACATTGGAACCGGTTCAGGGGGAGGTGGGACCAGTACAAACTGAACGCTTTGCACCTGGGTGGGACCGGAACCGATGTCCTAGGGGGAGTGTTTGCTAGTGCTGTTGGGGAGGGTTTAAACTAAAATGGCAGGGGGTTGGGAACCTGTGCAGGGAGACAGAGGAAAGGGAAGCAAGGATAGAAACAAAAGACAGGAAGGAGACAAGCAAATGTGGAAGGCAGAGAAATCAAGGGTGTAAATCAAACAGGGCCACAGTAAATAATAATTCTAAGGACTAAGGGGGAGAAATTGGGTGAGTAGCGCCACCTGTTAGCACCTAAAGAGGCACTCAGTGGCTGTAGCGCCACTGGCTGCGTCTCCCACGATATTCAGTAGGGGCGCTAATGGTGGCGTTAGGCATTTGCGCTGCGCCGCCACCGATGACGTCATCGGTGTGCGCAGCGCCCCATTCATGCCCCGTTCTCGATATTTGGTAGCGAACGGCGCAGTTGCGCCGTTTGCTACCCGTGCCCGGTTCATGGGGCCTTACTGTGCCGGCAGCGGCGCAAGTTAAGGTGGAGGTGTGGGGCGGCCGCCTGCCAGCACCTCCATCCCCAGCCTCCTAACCCACCCCCCCGCGGCATTGCCGGCTGTTTCCCGAGAGCCCGGCACTTCTCCTTGGTGCCGGGCTCATTTGCCGGCACTCGTGAGCGGGGATCGCGCTGTTGCAGGCACCTCCCACTTAACAGTGGGAGGAAGGCCTGCAGTACCGCAGCGTGCCGTGCCGCAGCATGTGGCGCTGCGGCACGTTGCGCTGCGATAATCAGTTTCAGCGCCCTAAGAGGGACGCGGAGCGCCTCGAGCCTCGCCCCGTGTCCCTCGGGGGGCACTGAAACTGAATTTCTGGCAATCGGTATCACTCCGATCGCTGCGCTAAATCCTGCGCTCAGGCGACTTTTGCGCCACTTTGGCGCCCCAACCCAATTTCTAGGCCTAAGTGTTTAAAAACAAGCCTGAAGGCTGTGTCTTAATGCAAGAAGCATTCGTAATAAGGTGGATGAATTAGCTGCGCAAATAGATGTAAACGGATATGATGTAATTGGTGAAGTCAAGCGTAGGTCCCTTGCAGTCAGAATCAGGGGAATTTACAATGGGGAACAAAGAAATGGCTGACCAATTAAATACATACTTTGGTTCTGTCTTCACAAAGGAGGACACAAATAATCTCCCAGAGATGTCGGGGAACATAGGGTCTAATGAGAGGGAGGAATTGAATGAAATCAGTATTTGTAGGGAAATGGTGTTAGGGAAATTGATGGGATTGAAGGCCTATAAATCCCCAGGGCCTGATAATCTACATCCTAGGGTACTGAAGTGGCCCTAGAAATAGTAGATGCATTGCAGGTCATCTTCCAAAATTCTATAGACTCTGGAACAGTTCCCATGGATTGGAGGATAGCTAATGTAACCCTACTATTTAAAAAAAGGTGGTAGAGAGAAAATGGGGAATTATAGACCGGTAAGCCTGACATCAGTAGTGGGGAAAATGCAAGAGTCCATTATAAAAGATGTAATAGCAGAGCACTTGGAAAACAGTGACAGGATCAGACAAAGTCAGCATGGATTTACAAAAGGTAAATCATGCTTGACTAATCTACTGGAATTTTTTGAGGATGTAACTGGTAGAATAGATCAAGGAAAACCAGTGGATGTGGTGTATTTGGACTTTCAGAAGGCTTTCGATAAGGTCCCGCATAAGAGATTAGCATGCAAATTTAAAGCACATGGGATTGGGGGTAAGGTACTGTCTTGGATAGAGAACTGGTTGGCAGACAGGAAGCAAAGAGTTGGAATAAACGGGTCTTTTTCCGAGTGGCAGGCAGTGACTAGTGGGGTACCGCAGGGATCGGTGCTAGGACCCCAGCTAGTCACAATATATATAAAAGATCTAGACAAGGGAACTAGATGTAATATCTCCAAGTTTGCAGACAACACAAAGCTGTGTGGGCGTGTGTGCTGTGAGCAGGATGCAGAGAAACTCCAGGATGATTTGGACAGGTTGGGTGATTGGGCAGATGCATGGCAAATGCAGTATAATGTGGATAAATGAGAGGTTATCCACTTTGGTGGCAAAAACAGGAAGACAGATTATTATCTGAACGGCAATAGATTGGGAAAAGGGGAAATACAACGAGACCTGGGTGCCCTTGTGCACCAGTCGTTGAAGGTAAGCATGCAGGTGCTGCAGGCGGTTAAGAAGGCAATTGGCCTTCATAGCGAGAGGATTTGAGTACAGGAGCAAGGATGTCTTGCTGCAGTTGTACAGGGCCTTGGTGAGACCACACCTTGAGTATTGTGTGCAGTTTTGGTCGTCTTATTTGAGGAAGGATGTTCTTGCCATGGAGAGAGTGCAACGAAGATTCACCAGACTGATACCTGGGATGGCAAGAATGACGTATGAGGAGAGATTGGGTCGATTAGGCTTATATTTGCTAGAGTTTAGAAGAATGAGAGGGGATCTCATTGAAACTTATAAAATTCTAACAGGACTAGACAGACTAGATGCAGGAAGGATGTTCCCAATGGCAGGGGAGTCCAGAACCAGGGGACACAGTCTAAGGATGAGGGGTAAGCCATTTAGGACTGAGATGAGGAGGAATTTCTTCACCCAGAGAGTGGTGAACCTGTGGAATTCTCTACCACACAAGGCAGTGGAGGCCAATTCATTAAATGTATTCAAGAAGGAGTTATATATATTTCTTAGGGCTAAAGGGATAAAGGGATATGGGGAGAAAGCAGGGACAGGGTACTGAATTTGGATGATCAGCCATGATCTCATTAAATGGCGGAACAGGCTCAAGGGGCCGAATGGCCTACTCCTGCTCCTATCTTCTATGTTTCTATATTTACTCTCTAGCGTGCTGCCTGCTAACTGGGGGATTTAGGCTTCTGGCAGTACGCAAATGTAAATGGTGGAAAGAAAAAGAAAAAAAATACAGCAAATGCTGTAAATTACGGAACAAAAACAGAAAATGGGGGGAATACACAGCACATTAGTCAGCATCTGTTAAGAGACAAGATAGGTTAACATCTTGGGTATAATAGTGTAGAAGGTGAAAGATTGAGAAATCAGAGTGGAAATGGGAGGAGGAGTTAAAGCGATAAGCCACAGATAAATGTCGTCAAACTTATGGACAGAACAGAGGTGTTCAGGGAAATGGTTGCCTAACCTGTTTTTGGTCTCTTCAATGTAGAGGCGACCATATTGGTGGCATAAACACAGTATAATAAATTGGAGGAAGTGTGGTATCTTGAGGTGGCCATAGATGGAGACGGACACAGGTTAACTCCGTAACATGGTTTAATCAACACTTGGCACATAAAAGCTTCTGCCATGAGGCAGCAAAAACAAAGAGTACAACCAGTACAGACCAGACTTAACTCAGGAGACCAATTGCCACAGCACCACCTGGTGGATCAGGTTACTCATAACCTCCCAGGTTACTACAGGAAGGACAGATCAATTACTATTAGAAATGCCCTGATACAGTGCTGCCTCCGGGTTCACCATCTTTGAAGAAACTGTTCCACCGGAATGGAATCCTGAGGGGTATGAGATGCCAGTACTGGGGCAGGAGGGAGCTGTTCCGTTGGGATGGGCTTCACTTGGCCAGTGCTGGGACTAGAGTCCTGGCGGATCATATAACTAGGGCTGTAGAGAGGGCTTTAATCTAACTAGTGGGGGGGAGGTTCCTAGAGAGCAAATAATAAAAATGACAACAGTGAATGTCATAGACTTAGGTAGCAGTGGGGAAATTAAAAACCAGAGCATGTCAGGAAGGGGCAGAAGGTATGGAGTAAAAGGTAAAGTAATAAAAAGGGCAAAAGCAGGAACTAAGTGTCACAAAACATCTTTGAAAGTTCTCTATCTGAATGCACGTAGCATTCGTAACAAAATAGACGAGTTAATGGCACAAATAACTACATATGGGTATGATCTTGTGGCCATTACAGAAACATGGCTGCAGGGTGACAATGCCTGGGAATTAAACATACCAGGTTATTTAACGATCAGGAAGGACAGGCAGGAAGGAAGGGGAGGTGGGGTGGCTATGTTAATAAAGGAAGGAATCACTGTAATACAGAGAAATGATATTGGGTCAAAAGATCAGGATAATGAAACAGTTTGGGTGGAGGTAAGGAATAATAAGGGGAAAAAAACACTAGTGGGCGTAGTCTATAGGCCTCCGAACAGTGGCAACTCTGTTGGACGGAGTATCAATCAGGAAATAGTTGAGGCTTGTAATAAGGGAACATCTATAATTATGGGGGATTTTAACTATCATATTAATTGGACAAATCAAATTGGGCAGGGCTGCCTTGAGGATGAGTTCATTGAGTGTATTAGGGATGGGTTTCTTGAGCAGTATGTAACTGAACCGACCAGGGGGCAAGCAACCTTAGATCTGGTCCTGTGTAACGAGACAGGATTAATTAAAAATGTCCTAGTAAAGGATCCCCTTGGAATGAGTGACCATAACATGGTTCAATTCCATATTCAATTAGAGGGTGAGAAGGTTGGATCTCAAACAAGCGTTGGAATACAATACTGGAAAGTGTGAGGTTATGCACTTTGGCAGGAAAAATCGTAGAGCAAGTTATTATCTTAATGGCAAGAAACTGGAAAGTACTGAAGTACAAAGGGATCTGGGGGTCCTGGTGCACGAAACTCAAAAGGTTAGTATGCAGGTGCAGCAAGTGATTAAGAAGGCCAATGGAATGTTGGCTTTCATTGCTAGGTGGATAGAATATAAAAATAGGGAGGTATTGCTTCAGTTGTACAAGGTATTGGTGAGACCGCACCTGGAATACTGCATACAGTTTTGGTGTCCATACTTAAGAAAGGACATACTTGCTCTCGAGTCAGTACAAAGAAGGTTCACTCGGTTAATCCCGGGGATGAGGGGATGGACATATTAGGAGAGGTTGAGTAGATTGGGACTCTACTCATTGGAGTTCAGAAGAATGAGAGGCGATCTTATTGAAACATATAAGATTGTGAAGGGGTTGGATCGGGTGGATGCGGGGAGGATGTTCCCGATGATGGGTGAAACTTGAACTAGGGGGCATAGTCTTAGAATAAGGGGCTGCTCTTTCAAAACTGAGATGAGGAGGAACTACTTCACACAGAAGGTGGTAGGTCCATGGAATATGCTGCCCCAAAAAGCTGTAGAAGCTACATCATTACATAAATTTAAAACAGAAATAGACAGTTTCCTAGAAGTAAAGGGAATTACGGGTTACGGGGAGCAGGCAGGAATTTGGACATGAGTCTAGGTCCGGATCGGTCATGGCCCTGTGGGTAGCGGAGCGGGCCCAGGGGCCGTGTAGCCTGATCCTGCTCCTATTTCGTGTGTCTAATTCTGTTAGATTCAGGAGATGGTTCTGTGATAGTGGATTGGCGGTTAGGATCAGATCAGCCATGATCTTATTGAATGGCGGAGCAGGCTCGAGGGGCCGATTGGCCTACTCCTGCTCCTATTTCTTATGTTCTTATGTTCTTATTATGATTTTTCCACCCCACCTCCCCAGACACACACACACATTTAGCCCCAAACAGGGATGAGCATAAATTTCAATTCTTATATAACAAGAAATGCTTGCTGTCATATCTTCTGCTATAATTTTCCCATTCCCACTTTGTTCATTATTTAAATAAGACTGACCTTTGTCAGTTTATAATTTTGTTTTTTATTGTGCTCATTAATCTGTTATGGTTATGTTATAGGGTTAGTTATTTTTCCTCAATTTTATGAGTTGTGTGATGCTACATTATTGCATATTTAGAGCATGTATTTAGGTCATCAGGCTCCTAAAGTGTCAAATTCTGACAGAACTCTTATATATGAATGCACTTGTGAGGACATTTAAATTGCATTTCAGTATAATGAGGAATTGCAGCATTAGATCAGAGAGCAGCCTTATTGCCTCACAATGAGAGAGATTAGCCCTAAGTTTGAAGAACAGTAACACAAATAAAACACACTAATAAACACTTTGGCGCTCATTTTAAATATTTTATGTGGATTTCAACAATATAAATATTGCAATTACACTTTTTATATTAGACAAACTCTTATTGGAAATCTGCAGACAGAACAATCAGGTGTGAAATGTGGCAAATAACCAGTCACAAACTTGCTGTCCCCTAGGCAGCTACTTCTGCATCAGAGTGGATAGGAAAGGCAGCATTGGTAGTCATGCTCTTAGAGTTGGTCCATTGGGTGTTTCCATGGTCCCCACGTCTAGGCAAGGAATGACATAGGTTGCTAATCTTGTGGTGTAAGTTTTGTTTGAGAAATCAAGGTGAAGAGTCAAGGCCTATAAGTACAGGACACCACCATAGCTGAGAACAATAGAGGATTAAAAATTCTGGCTGATAGAAAGAGTTCCATAAGCATAGAGAGAGAGAGAGCAAGGCCCAGAATTTGAGATCAAATAAAGTCACTAGGTCCCTGCTCAAATAAAACAACACACAAAATGGGCCAGGTTGCCCACCTGTGATCCTTGTTGTTACACAGAATGTGCGATAGTCTCATTACACCATTGAATATTATGCAACTGCCGGTCAAATTGGCCAACGTGCAAAATCTTGAAGTTTATGCTGCTGTGTGTTGAGCAAGCCCATTGAAACTAGGCATGTAAAGGTCAGTTAGATTCTGGCCTGGATACCAGGCACCATAGTATTAGGTATTAGGTTCAGTGCTGCACTCATACTTGATTTGGTAGAAGAGGAGAAAAACCAGGGATGTTATGGAGATCAGATTGTACCAGAGCTGCACTGCCCAAATCTGCCATTACTCGCAGTACCAATCTCTACAAGCCCAGTCACAACTACCTGGCAATGTCAAAGGAGAACTGCCTTTACAGGCTCAGGTTCAACAGAAAAAAAGGACTTGCATTGATATAGCACCTTTTATGACCTCAGAACATCTCAAAGCACTTTACACCCAATGAAGTGTCATGCTATCTGTTGCAAACAGATCTGCAAACAACCTTAATCACAGGGTCAGCAATGCCAGTGGAACTAAAGGTCACCACTATGTTCAACGTTTATGCCTGTGCCTCTTTGTAGATTACCAGATGAGGCATCTGCAAAAGAGCCTATTTTGCAGTGCATAGATGCATTAAACAGGTCACTAATGCATCGTGCAGCAGGGTCGACTTTTCCCAGTGAATAGGAGCAGCTGTCTAATCTTGTCGCACTGGGTTATTTATGGTACTCATGTGGCCAACCATGTCCCTGAACACAATTCCTTTGCCTACATGAACTGAACTCCACTCTATCAATATGTAGCTGATAAATGACAATCAACACCAGACCATGTAAGTAAATGCCAGTTTCCCAGGCAGTAGTCATAATTCTTTCACTCTGAGACAATCATGTGCCACATATATTTAGATATGGTTATGAACCTTTTGCACCAACCACAGACACAAGTTGAGTGCAGATACAACAAGGCTCATGCAGCTACCAAAATCATCTTAAAACATTATCAAGCGGATCTTGACGCACTGTTTCAGAAGCCTGAAAAGATTGGGGTGCCTTGCCGTACAACACCGCTAGGTTCTCCAAAATTATCATTTGATGCATTCAGCATAACGGTATAGGTGTCCAAGGATGAGAGGAAACAGTCAGTGGTATGTATACTTGATCCAGCTACTTGGTAATAGGACACGTTTGGGACATGTTACTCAGTTCTCTTCAAATTTGACACCACCGTGGTCATTTGTATCTAGGTCTTTGGATACTGGAGACTGTATTAACACTTTTGGGAAACCTTTTCCTAGGCTTTCATGTAGGGAGGGTACCCTGGCATTCCAAACAGGGCAGCTCACCTGCTAGGCAACTCATGCAGCAGGACCTCTACTACAGCACTACAGGATCTGGCTGTTCTGCTGTGATGCTCGGACTGCTCTGCCAAGCTCTTCAGTGACATCACCTTGCAAGGAACTACTCCTGCCTCAACTCTGCTTTAAGAGGCTGTTGCAGCCCTTTAAATACTTGCAGCAGTGCTTTCAAATTCCAGCCATGCAGGTGCGAGCCACCAAATTCTGCTTACATTGTCATGAATAATCAAATCGGAGCTGAACCAGAAGTTGAGATTGAAATGGTCATAGGTTAAGAGTAGGGCTGATGTCCTCTCACACTCTTTCCACCTCACTAATGCCAACTTTGGAATTTTTACCCTTAAAAGAGAAGACTGTATAAATCATGAGTAGTGATTAGGTGACACCAAGTTTGAGTTGATTGAAGGAAGAAAGGGAGACTGAAGGAAATAAGTAGTTCAACAGTTCTCCCAGTGCCACACAAAACAACAGAGGAAAACAATGTGAAATAACAACAGAAAATGCTGGAAATACTCAGCAGGCCAGGCAGCATCCGTGGAGAGAGAAACAGAGTTAACGTTTCAGGTCTGGGACCCTTCATCAGAACTGGAAAAAGCTGGAGATGTAACAGATATTAAGCAGGTGCAGAGACAGGGGGGCGGGGTTAGGAGGGGAGGAAGGAATAGAAAGAACACCCTATACTTTTGTAAGAGGCAGGAAAGATAAAATGTTGCAAATGGGAATGGCAAAAATCATACTGCATGAAAAATGGGGGCAGGGATAATTATCTGAAATTGTTGAACTCTATGTTGAGTCCGGCAGGCTGCAAAGTGCCCAATCGAAAAATGAGGTGCTGTTCCTCGAGCTTACGTTGAGCTTCATTGGAACAATGCAATAGCCCGAGGACAGAGAGATCAGAGTGGGAGTGAAGCGGTGAATTAAAGTGACAGGCGACCGGAAGCTCAGGGTCACCCTTACGGACTGAATGGAGGTGTTCCGCAAAGCGAAAAACAATGTACCAGCAGTTCTCCACAAAACCTTTGCTTTCAGTTGGGGGCAGAAGAAGTAATTTGACAGTCGACCAAAGGACGGGGAGATAATAAGCCACAAATCTGGTGAAACATGAACATTCTGGAATACTATCTCTGTTTTTTTTGTGGGGAAGAGGCAGCAAGCTTTATGATCCACATTGATATCTTCTTTCTATTCAAATTACATTTTCTTTCTGTCCTCCATCTTCTCTGCTTTTTAATTTGCTTCTTTCTTCAGTCTTCCATTTCCATCACTGAGCGAAAATCAGACGGATGATTCATGAGACTCGGCAGACTCAAGACCATAGGGATAGTACAAAAGGAAGCACCAGTGGCTACATGACAGAGATGAAGTGTGCCAAGGGGCACGATCAGCACAAGCTGTATGGAACCTAGTCCCTGCAAACTTCAGACATTCATTTTATTTGAAGTCTGGTCGAGGCTGGGAATAAATCTGGAAAAGATTTGTTCTAAACTTCCTGTCCTTTCCCACTCCCCATACTCAGCAGTTCATGCAAAATCTTATACCGAGCAAAGTGCCTCAGGACAACAATTTCAATTGAGGGTTGTGCTACTAATCAGTAATGCATTTCAACATGATGTGATACTTTGTAAAGAAAAAATACATTAAGTTCTGCAAAATTATATATCATCTGTTCTGGAGAAAACAGAGGCCAAGTTTAAAGCCTGAATCAGTCTCCAATGTTAAAACAAATTTCTCAATTTTCTTCCCTGCTCTTCAGAAGGCAGTGTTTTTTTTTTGGGGGGGGGTGGGTGGTGGTGGAGATTGGATTCCACAAGTGCCAGAATCTTTTGTACCTTGGAACTCTATGTGTAAACGAGGACAGTAGGTGCTCGCAAACTATTCAACCATTGAAGGCATCACAGCTGAACGCAAGTCTCGCCTGACATCAACATGTCCAGCAGGGATCATTAGATAGTGATCAGGTACAGGAAACCTGACTGATTTCTTCCCTCGCTGGCTTATGCTTGCTGAGGGCAATTGTATCCCCCAAACTGCTACCCTGACTGTCTCTGTTGATATTTTTAAATGTGTGCTTTTATGTAAAGTGTGAAGATCTGATCTGATATCATTGGGGAAAATCAAATAGGAGAAGAAACTAAGCACGAGGGAGCTAAATTAACATCAGTGGAGATGGGTAATTTGCCCTAGTAATCCTGCTAGCTGAATGTTAATTTAACTCCTCATACAATTACTTTTGTGCTCATTTTTATATTACCGAAATGCAACAACCTTTCAAACCCAAGCCTGGTGTTACCAACCACTATTTCTTGATTTGTTTCATCTTTTCTATTCTTTTCAACTTTGGTGATTTTAAAATTCTCATCCTTGTTTTCAAATCCCTCAATGGCCTCGCCCCTCCCTATCTCTGTAATCTCCTCCAACCCCACAGCTCCCCGAGATATCTGCGCTCCTCTAATTCTAGCCTCTTGAGCATCCCTGATTTTAATCTTTTAATCGCTTAACCATTGGCGGCCGTGCCTTCTGTTGCCTAGGCCCTAAGTTCTGGAATTCCCTCCCTAAATCTCTCTGGCTCGCTCCTTAAAACCTACCTCTTTGACCAAGTCATCTGCCCTAATGTCTCCTTATGTGGCTCGGTGTCAAATTTTGTTTTATAACACTCCGGTTAAGCACCTTGGAATGTTTTACTACATTAAAAGGTGCTATATAAATACAAGTTGTTGTTGTTGGTGTTCTGCACCATGGGCCTTAGTATCTCAACAATAAAATAAAAATTGAACATTACATTTTTGAAACTATAAAAATAGATGTTGTAAAGCGTGATCACCTAGACTTTCTGACATCCTCTCCAAACATACTGGCCTGGGTGCTTATCTCAATAGTGCAAGAACACGATGATGTTGAAGGGCCAACATCGTTAACATGATGGTATATCCCAGGAGTTGTGAAAAGCTTTCTAGCTCGCAGCTGAAGAATTTGTAATGTCTTCCCTGGATCTTTCAATTATGCATGATGGGCAGTGACAGAGGGAAGCTAATATGAAGGTATTTCAATTCTGAAGAAGTGTTTTCAGTGAAACATTAAATTGCCTTTTTAGATGATGACAGACCTGGATTTTCTGTTTTATTGCAGATTTCCAGTATTTGAATATTTTCTTTTTATCTCGGGGGTGTATTACAACTGCTATGTTCTCCCCATTCACAGATTGCGGTAAGGTGTCCTCTGTTTGCTATTTATGCACATGTATAAAGATTGTATTTATAATTTCATTACAAATAAGAGAGCACAAGAAATTTTCCCCACTGTTGTGTACCCTGCCATTCTACATTTTTTCCTAAACCGTAGAATTGGTCCTGGAACATGTTCCTAATGTCTCACTGCGATGAATGGCCTCTATTGTTCTGCTACATTGGAGTGTGCGCTGATGGAGTTTCAAATTGCAGTTTTTTGAGAATCATCCAAAGATTTTGACATATTGTGCAAATAAAATTGTACTGTTTTGTCTCATTTTGAAAGACAATGAACAAAAGGAAACAGTATCTCTCATGATATTGCTCCCAAGTAATAAAAGGCAGAGAGCATGAAGTGGAAGGGGTGAAAGGTGGGAGGTTTCAACTCTGACAGAAAGACGTAGGCAAGAGCAAGGATAAGCTTCATAAAAAAATTATGTGACTTAAATTTGTACCTGGCCATCTTTATTACCTACTGCAATTAATGTGGCAGAATGGTTTGCAATGGTTTTCACAACCAAAAGGGAACATATATGTTGAGTCTGTGTGTCCCAGTTATGCTTATGATCAATCACTGGACACAGACAACAAGAATAACTTTTAACAGGTCTTTACTATTCGGAGGTCAGGGCTGAACTGCCCAGCAAATCCCTACACAACACTTATATACCGATGTGGTCACCACCGGTATTACAGTATACAGCAGCCAAGAGAAAGTAGTACATCTCTTAAGGTAGTTCTCTTAAGGTGGAACAGGTTACATACACCACAATCCTCCCTTTTTAGCTTAACAGTTATATCCCCATTTAACATAACATAATAACATATATATATATACAACTTCATGCAAAACAGTTCAAAGATTCAGTCTCTGAGGAGGCCTCCTGATTCGAGTTGGATAACGCCTTTCAGGGGTCTCTGATTCTCGTTGCTGGGGTGACTCATCTAGTTGGTCTCTTATGGATTGGACATCATCATCAGGTACATTCACTTCTGAGGTAGATGCTTCAGGTTCACTAACTTCTTCCACGGTTGTCTCTGCCGTAACCATGGGTTCGACCCTTGTACTCGATTCTACCAGTTGGTCAGCATGACGCCGTATTACATTTTCACCAATATCTACCGTGTACATCAGGGGTCCTTGTCTGGCCCGAATTGTTCCAGATTGCCATTTCTCGTTTTTATAGTCCCGGGCTAACACTGGTTGTCCTATTTCGAAACTCCAAGTGGTCTTGTTATTTATATGCTGGAACTGTTTGTTTTCAACTTCCCTCCGCACATTTGGTTTTAACAAGTCCAACCTGGACCGCAACCTCCTGTTATAGAACATCATGGCAGGACTTTGGTTTGTCACTGCATGAGTGGCGTTTCGATATGCCAGTAGGAATTTGTCCACCTTGTGTTGTAGTGGAATCTGATCTTCGCTCATGGCCTTTATTGCTTTTTTGAACGTTTGTACAAATCTCTCGGCCAACCCGTTTGTAGCCGGATGATATGGGGCAGAGGTATAATGTTTCACCCCATTCTTCTTCATGAATTTCTGGAATTCTTCTGACACGAACTGCGGTCCGTTGTCTGAACATATTTGTTCTGGCAATCCATTTCTCGCAAATATCATTCTTAGCACCGCGATCGTCTTTTCCGAGGTAGTGGTAGTCATCTTAATCACTTCTGGCCCTTTAGAATGTGCGTCCACCGCAATTAAAAACATGGAGTCCATGAATGGACCAGCAAAGTCAATATGTACACGTTGCCATGGGGTTGAAGGCCATTCCCATGGATGCAGCGGTGCAATCGGAGGTGCATTTTGCACTTTTTGGCACCCTGAGCAGCTTTTCGTCAGATCCTCTATCTGTTGGTCAATACCCGGCCACCACACATAAGCCCTAGCAAGGCTTTTCATCTTGACTCCCCCCAAATGACCTTCATGCAGTTCCTTTAGAACTCTCTCTCTTAACTTAGGAGGAATAATCACCCTTGTTCCATACATCAATGTTCCTTGACAGACGGACAGCTGTTCTCGTCTTGCTGAGAATGCCGGTAACAGTGGATCACCATGTGCTGGCCATTCGTAGACCCGGGACAGTGTCGGGTCGTTCCTGGTTTCTCTTTCAATACTTGCATTGGTGACTGGTAAACATTCGATGATGGTCGAGTGAAATAACTCAACAGGGTCAACCGTCGGTGCCTCCTCCTCTGTAGGTAGTGGCAGGCGCGACAGCCCATCAGCATTACCATGCTGCTTTGTACCTTTGAATTCAATCTGATATTGATGTGCCCCTAGGAAAAGGGACCATCTCTGGAGTCTCTGTGCTGTCATCACCGAAACACCCTTCTTAGGGTTAAAAATGGATACCAACGGCTGGTGGTCTGTCAGAAGCGTAAACTTTTGGCCCTGCAGGTAATGATTAAACTTCTTTACTCCCCACACAAGGCTGAGAGCCTCCCTATGTATCTGAGCATAGTTGTGCTCAGTGGAGGTCAATGATCTGGATGCGAACGCGACTGGCCTCTCCAGGCCATTTGGCAACTTGTGTGAGAGTACTGCCCCAATACCATATGGAGAAGCATCACAAGCCAAACGAATAGGCAGCGTTGGGTTGAAGTGAGCCAACACTTCCTCTGAGGTGATCAATGCCTTGCTTTTGCGAAAGGCCCTCTTACAGTCTTCACTCCACTTCCATGGTACTCCCTTCTGCAAAAGAGCATTCAGCGGGTGCAGCACCGTGGATAAATTTGGCAGAAACTTATGGTAATAGTTAATCAACCCTAGGAACGACCTCAACTGGGATACATTATCCAGAGCGGGAGCCTTCACAACAGCTTCGATCTTGTCAGGAGACTTATGAAGCCCCTCCTGGTCAATGACATGACCACAGTACGAGATCCGCTTCTGAAAGAACTCACATTTCTGGCGATTAACTCGAAGTCCATATTCTTTCAATCTGGTGAGCACCAGTTCCAAATTTGCAAGGTGTTCCTCGTCATCATCTCCTGTAATCAGAATATCGTCCAGGTAACATTGTGTGCCTGGAATTCCCTGTAATACCTGCTCCATGGCCCTCTGCCAAATTGCTGGAGCCGATGCCACTCCAAAAACCAGTCTATTATACCGGTACAAGCCTCTATGCGTGTTGATCGTGAGATACTGGCGTGACTCTTCCTCAACTTCCATCTGTAAGTACGCCTGCGCCAGGTCTATCTTTGTGAAGTGTTTCCCACCAGACAACGAAGCGAAGATATCCTTAATCCGCGGAAGCGGATACTGCACCGTGTGAAGCACCGGATTAACAGTGATCTTGAAATCTCCACGGATGCGAACCTTCCCCGGTTCCCCCGGCTTGTTGCTCGATGAACGCTTCATGACGGGAACAATGGGCGTGGCCCACTCACTCCAGTCTACATTAGACAGTACTCCTGAACGTTCTAGCCCTTCCAGCTCAGCTTCCACAGCAGGTCGTATCGCATAAGGTTTGAAAAATTTCGGGTTTGCATGTTCTTCAACCTTGATGTTTGCCGTAATTCCTCTCAGTGTTCCCAGTCCCTGTTGGAACACCTCTTTAGCATCGTCCAATATTCTGGACAATCATTTAGGTTTGACATCGTCCTTTTTACCGGAATCTACCGTTAGTGCTTTTAAGGAATGCCAGTCCATATTTATTTTCCTAATCCACTCCCGTCCCAGTAGTGGTGGACCTCCCTCAGGTAGCACATATAAGTCCATTCCTCAGCTTTCTTTGCCCTTGTGGACCACCTTTACCTCTATCTTCCCAATGGGGTATACTCTTTGCCCCGTGTATGTTTTCAATACAATCTCCGTATCCCGTAGGGGAATATGTGGGAATAACCTTTTGTAATCTTGCTTATTCATGACCGTCAATGCCGATCCAGTGTCCAATTCCATCTTCACTTGGACTCCTGCTATCTGAAGTGTGACCCAAATTGTTTGGAGGTCTGCTTCCTTACCAACATTGTGTACTCTTAGACTACCCAGTTCATCACTGCTGGAGTCTGAATCTGACTTCTGTTCGTTCGAACTGTTCTCTGTCACCTTGTGTACCTTTCTGTACTTTTCCTGCGGTGACTTTTTGTTGCTGGTCTTCTTTCCTGACCAGCATACTTTAGCTATGTGACCAAGCCTGCCACATTTTCTGCATTCCTGATTTTTGAACCAGCACTGGTTCTGATCGTGCGTTGTCTTTCCACAATGATAACATTTTACTGTACCCAAGACCATTTGATTGGTGCTGAGTTCCGGTGACCGTAGCTGCATTTCCGCCGTGCCTCTCGCTGCGGCTTCTTGCGATGCTGCAATAGTGACAGCTTTATCAAGCGTAAGATCATACTCCTCAAGCAGTCGCTTTTGTGTTCCTTCTTTTAACAATCCACACACAAATTTATCTCTCAGCGCATCTGCTAGTCCTGTTCCAAACTGACAGTACTTTGATAGCTTACGCAGTTCAATTAAAAATTCAGCGTTGCTTTCGTCTTTCAGCTGCGTTCTTCTGTAAAATTTAAATCGTTCTGCTATCATCAGCGGCGTGGGGTTTAAATGATTTTTCAGGACAGTAACAATATTCGCGAAAGTCTGATCCGCCGGTTTATCTGGTGACAGAAGGTGCTTCAGTAGCCCGTATGTCTTCGCACCCATTGAGCTTAATAAGGTTAGTGCTTTCTCATCATCTGGTACCTTATTTGCTTTACAATAAACTTCCATGCGTTCTACATACGTGGTCCAATCTTCGATATCACTATCAAAGGTATTAATGTTCCCATGTTTAGGCATCCTTGCAAGTTTTTAAAATTTATCTTTTTCTCAAAATGGTGGCTTCCCGCGCTTGTCTTCTTCCCCCGCCTACTAAAATGACGGCTTCCCGCGCTTGGCGGTCTTTCCCGCGCTCGTCTTCTTCCCCCGCTGACTACAATGGCGGATTCCCGCGTTTGCCTTCTTCCCCCGCTGGCTGCAATGGCGATTGCCTTGCTGCTGCCATTCTCGCCTCCCCAGCGGTTTTCAATTCCCCGACGCTGCTTTGCCTCGCAGCCCCGCTTGCAGCCCGGTCCTTTACACCGGCTGCGTTTGAGTTCTCCGCGGCTCTCGTGCCTTAAGCTGCCCCAGTCGCTGCGCCTCTCGGCCTCGATTGCAGCCCGGCCCTTTTTACCGGCCGTGGTCGAGTTCTCCGCCCTTATTCCTCCGTTTTCCCTCCCCTACTCCACAGCCAACGCGGCCGACTTTCTGCTCATGTCGCTGATCGGCTTACCCACCACCGTGGTAGAAGGGATGATCACTGCCTGTCGCTGATGGAGGGCTTCGTGGTCAGAATTTTTCTTCTTAACCCGGGTTCTCGATGCCTCCCGTGCGATGGTGCTCAGCAGGATGATGAGGGCGGATGCCTCTTCTCGACGCCCGTTCTGAGGACGAAGCTGCCTTGGATGTAAAACTGCCGCAGGGTAAGATCGGACTCGTCGCCACTGTTGAGTCTGTGTGTCCCAGTTATGCTTATGATCAATCACTGGACACAGACAACAAGAATAACTTTTAACAGGTCTTTACTATTCGGAGGTCAGGGCTGAACTGCCCAGCAAATCCCTACACAACACTTATATACCGGTGTGGTCACCACCGATATTACAGTATACAGCAGCCAAGAGAAAGTAGTACATCTCTTAAGGTAGTTCTCTTAAGGTGGAACAGGTTTCATACACCACAATATATGGAAATAAGACCTATGTGAAAATTCCCAGACTTGCAATGTTTTGGCAAAATGTTCTATTGTATCCAGTGATAATTTCTCTGTCCACAATAGCAAATAGACAATAAATGTTTACAGCAGAGAAGCAGGCCATTCATCCCATCGTATCTGTGTTGCCTCTTCGCTAGAGCAACCCAAAACTATTCCCACGATGTTGCATTCTCCCCAAAGCCTTTTATCTTCCTCTGCTTCAACTAGTGATCCAATTTTCCCTTGAAAGATGTAATAACCTCTGCATCCATCACTCCCTGTGGCAAAGCATTCCATGCTCCAACAACCTTATTTCTCTGAATCTCTGTCTTCTCTCCTCTTAGCTTACTCTGCTCCAAATGGAAATAGTAACCCAGTATCTGAAGTCTTTCCTCATAACTAGTTTTCCATCTCTGGCATTACATTGGTGCATTTACACTGTGCATTCTCCACAGATTTAATGGGCTGGATTTTACTTACCGAGACGAGTTGGGGGCGGGACTGCTGCCTTCCGGGTTCTAGACGCCCCCAGCGACGTCTGACGAACAGACGCTATTTTGCCCTGATTGGCCTTGTTAAGCCCACCCTGTGGGCTTGCCGGCCAATTAAGGGAAAGCCGGTGTCAGGTGACGTCAGTTGATGATGCTTCATGTGCCGGTTTTCTTAAAGGCATATACACCACACTTGTTTGACAGATGATTTGACAGTGTTTGACAGCATTGAGGTGCTGTCAAACACTGACATCACTGTCCAAAGGTGAGCCCTTGCACCCAGGCTATCCAATTACTCTTTCCTTAGGATAAAACAGATGGCAACTGCAGCTAAGATTGCAGAAGCAATCTGTCACTTCTCCCGATGAAATGAGGCCACACAAACACTTCACAGCTTGTCACCTGCAGAAACATCTAAACACATAAAAAATTACTTTCATAACATTTCCTTACCTCTGATACTAACCATTGTCACTTTGCATCCTTCACACCACTCCTGCAACTGTCATCCAAACACCAACATAACAACAGACCCACAGCACGCCTCACTTACCCTGGCGGGGTTCCCCAACGTCGGGAAGCCCGCAGCAGCAGTCGAAAAATTGGGAAAAGCCTCTTAACTGCCTGTTAACTGCCTGATAACAGGCAGTTAAGTGGCTATAATCCTCTTCCCGCCACTAGGAGTCAGGTCCCTGTGCAAATCGGGGACCCGACTCCCGGGAAGATTGTATGGAGGCGGGTTGGGAGCGGGTTCGGGACCCGCTCCCATTCTTTTTGACTTTCCCAGCAGTCCTGCCTCCAAACCTGCCTCCTCAGGGCTGGTAAAATCCAGTCTAACGTCTTTCTATAATGGAGCACCCAAAACAGCACACAGCACTCTAATTGTGGCCCAACCAATTTGTTGTACAATTTCATCATTAGTTCTTTACTCCTGTACTTCATGTTTTTATTTATAAAACCCAAAATGCTATTGGCCTTTTTTATGGCTTTGGAAGCATTGGAAAAGCAACCAGCAAGCAAAAGTTAATTAGCAACAGGTTTTTCTTCCTCACCAATTTTTCCCCTTCTTCTGAAGAAGCTGACTCCTTCTGGACCTGGTTCCACACAGCTGGCCACTGTCCACTCCCTCGCCCAAGTATCCACTTTCAAGTGAGAGCACTCACGTGAAAATGTCAGCAGGTTATTCAACCATTGGGGCATCACAGCTGGGCCTGATCTCCCCAAGCGTCCATAAATGTGCACGTTACAGCAGCAGTCATTGAATCGTGATCTTGAATGATAACACTAGGTCATTTCTTTTACCCCCTTCCAAGCCCAGGAATGCTGAAGTTTATGGTAGCTTACAGGCTGCTAACCCAGCTAAAAACAGCTAACTCAGCATAGACTGAAGATTAAACCTAGGACCTTCCTGGTTTGTATGGCTCAGTTCCAAGCTGCCTTTACCAATTCAGCCATCGGGGGAAACTAGCATGAGATTTACAAGAAGAAGACATTTCCACAGACTCACCTCTGCATCTGCTGATTCCGGACCAGTGCCTGGTCACTCTACATTCAAGCTGCCTTCGGCCTAACAGCCTGTATCCTCGGTCACAAAATATTTGACAGCGTGTTCCGAGCGTGCTCCTGTAGTTTGGACCCCTTGGTGAACGACAGTCTACATCACCGTTTTCTATGCTCAATGGATAACACCATCTTGGCTCTGGAAAAAGTAAGTTCAGGTTCAAGAGATTTGCCGGTTTAGATTTTCTTACCCCTCTTCTCCTGGAGGTAGCAATTCACTTTGGGGAATGGTTCCAAGGATAATAGTGCCCTCTAGTACTTCCCCCAGTGGCCATTCTTCAGGCTGAGCTGAGACAGTAGTAGTAGATGGAGGACATTGCATCCAAGACTGAACCTATTCTCACCTGGCCTCCACAAGGGATGTTAGGCAGCAATTAGAAGTGGGAATGCTGGCTGAGCTTGTTTTTTCCTTTTCTTCCCTAGAGAAACCGTGGCAAATTATAGTATCTCCCCCTCTGCTGGGATCAAACCTGCAGAGCTCAGCACCACAGCACAGGGTGTAATTATCCATTCAGCCATCAGGTCAGCAAGTTGGGCAAAGCCAGTTTTATCCATTTAAATTAAGATACCGTAAAAATTATAACAATGTTTTAGATGGTAATCTGATTATTGCAACATTTGAAATCATCTCCTTTCCATTTCTCTTCCATTTTGCCCCCAGTTCAAGTTTGTCTGACATGATTCATTTTTCTAGGTTAAAACATGTCAACTGGCCACACTTGGCTTGAACAAGGTATAATGCTGAGCGAGAAAGGCAAAAACGGGTGAAAGGAATAACTCATTGGTTAGTATGGTCGGCGACAGAGCCATGCACACTTACTCCATGTTTTCTTTTCTCCTCCAATGTTCTGCCTTCCTCTCCTGAAGGTTTTGACTCTTGTTGAGGTAGGACTCACAAGTGCTAGTTGCCCTCCAGTACCTTACCCAAGTGGCTGTTCATCATGTGTAAGCCCACTAACCCTGGAAGTCAATTCCACAACTCTCTGTATAAAGATATTTCCCCTGCTCTCTGTTCTAAATGTTTTGTATTTAATCTTTATCTATGGCCCCTCATTCTCAACTACTGGAACAGTCGGCTTCTATCTACCCTGCCCCATACTTTCATAATTTTAAACACTTCTATCTATCACTCTGTAAACTGTGTTGTTCTAACAAAAAAAAATCCAATTTTCTAGTATTTCTTCATATTTGTATCAGGCAGCATTCCAGTGAATCTGTGTTGTACTCTCTCTTAAGCCTCAATATCTTCCCACTAGTATGGAAATATCATGCACACAGTACTCTAACTGAGGTCTTATTAATGGTTTATGCAGGTTCATCATTATTTCTTGGATTTTATATTCTATACCTCTTATGATGAAACCTAGAACTGGCACAGTGTTCAAGGTGTGGTCTAGCCAGAGCACTATACAGTTTGATCATTACTTCCTTTGACTTATATTCTGCTGTTTTGACTATGTAGTTCAATAGTCTATTGGCAGTGTTGATTGCTGCTCTGCATTGGTTGGACATGTTCAGCGTAGAGTCTATTAAAACTCGTAGGTCTCTTTCCATTTCATCCTTTGCTTTTTCAATACCATTCATAAAGTACATGTGTTACTTATGTAAAAATAAGCAACTTTACTTTACATTTACCTGCATTAAATTTCATCTAGCCTTAATCTGCCCAGGTGTTTATTTAGTCCAACTCTAATTTTTGAACTGTTTCCTCCAATACCGTTGTCCCTCCCAATTTGGTATCATCAGCAAATTTGACCACTTTGCATTGAGTTGTTGATAGGTAACTTATGTAAATGAGAAACTATAGCGGTCTCAACACCAAGCCCTGGGCACCCCACTTAGTGCCCCTCACCTTGAAATAACTCCACTAACCCTTTCTACCTTTCAACCAGTTTCTTATCTCTTCCCAGGGTTTATTCTGACTTTAGCTAATAGGCTTTCATGAGGGACATTGCCAAATGCCTTTTGGAAGTCAAGGTATGCTGTATCTTAGGGATTTCCACAGTCTACTTATCTTCTGAATTTGATTATTTTATGTTCCAGGTCAGTTTCATGGCACCAGTTGCAATGCCAAAGCAACTGTATTTGGATAAATGGCAATCACAGAATTAACGCCACTGCATGTGCATTATCTTGTGCAGTTACTCAAAAGCTATTTTTGTGGTCAGAGACTCATGGCTAGACAAACTAGAAGCCCCTTTGGAAACCTAACCTAGCACTATAATAGATATGCAACAAAAAGGCCACTTTAAACTGAAGGGTTTATACTGATAGATTGGTTTAGCTTGGCTCCAGTATGAACACTCCTGATCAGTATATGATATTTGGTGCTGAGTTTACCCCAGTGTCACTCTATTTACTAGTTTGAGTCCAACCACTTCAGGTGGGCAGTAGCTAGAGTTTTGGAGGACACTGGAGCCACATTGCCAACAGACAAGTGTAGGCTGACAGGTGTCAGCGAGGCAGCATTATTTCCACCTCACTCACAGCACTGATGCGACCATGCTGCCAGTGTTGTCACCTTTTGCAAAGTTCAAAATTGAACAAAGGGCCACCGAGAGAGTGGAGCAGTTGCTGAGATTGTGCCTCAAATTCTGATGTTTTCTTTGCTGCTGAGCAAAATCCACTGAAATTTGAATACCTCATGCCTCCACATCAAAGTAATCAGAAAAAAGACTTTGGGGGAAAAATTCAGTATCACCCCGTTTGGGGCGCCATTATCGGCCGTGTGCAAAGTTTAGCGCCTGGCGCTAATTATCGCCTCCGACGGCAAACTTGGCTTTTATCGCCCCGGAGGTGATTGGAGCACTAAATCAGGCGCTTCACACCTGTCTTAAGGCGCAAAGGCCGAGGAGCGAGGCGCTACCTCAGAGCGCTGGTGAAGCAAGGAAGGGCAAATCAAAATGAACCTGCAAAGTGCTGCTCAGTACCCAAAACTCCTTCACACAGCATTGACTCTCTCCAGAAGTCTCTCTCTCTCTCTCAGAATGCAAGGTGCAAAAATGTCACGGAAAAAAGGCAGGAAGCGGTCGCCTTTAAATAGGGCTCCCCGAGTCCCTTTCTGACAGCATAACGCTCCCCTCAATGTGTCGTTGCTAGCGGCAGGAGGTAAGGCAGGGGGCGCCACTCAATATCCGGTCCGGGGCGCTAACGGGGCGTTGCGCACTCAACTGACGTCACGATCTGCCGGCGCAGGAGATCGTGGCAGTAGTGTTTAGCGCCGCCACAAAATGTCTAGTTAATTTCGCGAGCGGCACAAACATCACCGCGCCCAGGCGCTAGTTGCTTTATGCCCCAATTGGCGCCCTCTTAAGGTGCTAACGGGAGGTGCAAACAATTGAATTTTTCCCCCTTTAATTTGATTTATTTTGCCAATCTCTCTTGAAGGCACAAAGTCCTGCCGGACCCTTCTCAAATATAGGTTATCTGATCTCCGTCTGTTAATAATAATGAAAATATAGTAGGAATATTTTCTATGTTCTCTGTTTCTAGCAAATCTTAAAAGCTTTCTTTAAGAACAGGTTTATGACTTTATTTGAAATAGTGATAAGAGGAGAGATTCCCACTATGTCTATGTCACCAACATATAGCAACTGTAAGAAAATTCTCCCCTGATCTATATGGCCCAGTGTTACCCCAGTCAATGCCGTATCCCAAACTTTTATTTTAAAAATAGCTTTTGGTGTCTGGCTTCCATCATTATACTAATATGAAGCCAGAATACAAATTCACTGCTCGAGATTCTGAATCTGTACTGGGGTACTGTAAACTAGAAAGTGGGTCAGCATAGATACAAGTGTAGACTTCTCATCCTATCACCTGTGTGCAATGTGACCTGAATTGCTTTTTGATCCTGCTTATGAGCACATACGTTATATCACTGGAGTTTTGTTTATTGACTGTCCCATTACACAGTACTTTAAGTATTGTGCTGGTAACTATAGCAGAATTGTTCCAGATGCATTGCTAACCAGAACACATCTCTATTCTGTTTACTTTCCCATTAATTTCCTTTTCAGCTCCTACCCTTTTCAGTTGATAGCGCCTCCAAATGTCATAGACTATTTCATACCTTATTTTTGACTAATGGCCAATAAGAAGCTGCACTCAATCAGCCAACACTCAGTCTTTAAGTACACGAAGAATGACCATTTGAGAGAGGTACAGAAGGATTGCTGGTGCCAATAGAACCCCGAAATGAGTCAGCACCTTCAGGTGGGGAGGGGAGAGAATTAGAGGGAAAATAATAGAAAGGAAGGTATCTATTTGTAACTAACTTTTCTCCATAAGTTCCCAAGACTCTCAGAACAAGATAAATGCACGAGCATCCATTTTGATTTCATGTATATAAATAGCAGAACATTGTGATTAGTATCAAAATAATTCAACTTGATTATGCAGTGAGATGCAGTCGAAAACGTCAGTGGTGATATTACAGATATGTGTCTCTATAAATGAGCAGCTTACCTTTATAATCTATATAGTAACTGCTTCCAGTATATTGAATTCTGTAATCAACATAATGGCTTCCAGTATAAGAATATCCAGACCCTAGAAAACAAGGAACAATGTGATTGACGCATTTATATATCTCATTCAGCGCCTGTTCCCATAGTGCTCAACTCTCAGCAATATTCTATTGCAGTAGGACTTGTCCAGTAGTACTACCTATCTTGAGGAGGTGATAAGCAGGTTCCCTTTGGGGTCATGTTGGCTCCAAGATGACAGGAAAAGGGAATGAGAGATTAGAATTGAATCAATTCTCTGGCAGATTCTGTAAAATGATATATTAACCAGGTAGATCTCCAGTACACCAGTTGATGACCAGCCAGCCAATCTGACTTTATTGATGAAGCCAGGAGGGATGGACCAGTCACTTGGGATAGGTACAGAAGGATGGCTTGTGCCCATGGAACGTGTTGGCAGACTAAATGCACCTTCTTTCCACTGAGCTCCAGGTAACCCTGCAAGCCAATGTCCTAATGAATAAGGTAAACCTAACTAGTCAAGCAGCAGGAAGCTTCCCAATGCACTGTGCTGATAAACTAAGATTTGCAATTTTAGCCAGTTAAATCCAGTGGCATCTCTACCCAATCATTAAATATGGTGATGGTTTCCATGGTTGCAAGACACACTGATTATCTAAAACAAAGATTGTCCTTTTTATTCTGTAAAACCACAACAATTTGAAGTGGTATTTAATATCCTGGAGCTCAAAATGCTGCAGAAACTATACCATTTACATTGTGGGGTGGATTCCACAACACCCACAGCAACAGACAACGCCACACACGCAAACTTGCACATGTGCAGTTGTTTGAAATTTATATTTGAGTGGGAAGGTCCACAAGGTCACCAGGAAATTACATCAGAGGTCAAAATGACCAGGCTGAATGCTCAGCCACCCCTCCCACCACCGTGGCCAGAATAAAATAGCAGCTGACGTCACCAGCATTTGTAAAGCCATCTATTTGAGGTGGTTCTTGGCACCTTGGGAGGCAGTACAACATCTTTCTTACGTTACAACACTGCTACCAATGTCAAGGCTTCTGTCAGCAACAGCACTGGAATGTAAAGAGGTCACTGTGATAAAACATTTCTGAAAAATAAGCACAGTTCTGTTGTTTATTTGTAACTTTCATAGCAGCTATTCCAGAAACAAGTTCCATATAGGTGACTCCTGGCACTTTTCCATTAGTGGGCTGCAGCTCTTGGCAGATGCATACCTCTTCCATCGACTCCACCCATAAGTACTAACAATGTGGCCTGTAGAGAACAGGTGGCATCATAGACCTGTGAGAAATGTGGATCTAGGAATCTGCCATTGGATTAAATGCCTTTTATTGCACAAGCTAAACACTGAAAGGCTGTCTCACATTTCTATCTTCTGTATCCAAGTTTCCATATTACACAGTGGATTCCAGCTGGCCTACAGACACTGGCACCTGAGGACAAATCCAAATGGGCACAATGGCACATGGAGCCTTCTCTCCTGAGACCAGATCTAAAGAAGAGGGTAAGTATAGAAGGGCTTTTTAAAGACACAACATTTCAATCTTAACACGTTTCATTCATTTAAAGTCAGACTTAATTTTGGATTAAAATTGGGATCGGCTTTGAAATATCTGGCACCACTCCTTGGGGGAAAAGTTCCTCTGTTTGCTATGTAGCAAAATCAGAAACAAGTAGCTTTAAAATGTTTACTATTTTACTACAAGTACTGCACAAGTTCTTCCCCCCTCCCCAATCCAGTATATTTCAATGGGTCTGCAATCAGTCTCTTTTATGGACCTGATATACCTTAAATAGCTACAGAGACTGGTAGTTATAACTCAAACAGTTGGCTTTTAATAGCTTAGAACTGGACAGAACAGAACACACATGTTAGCCTTCTGACCAGCTTCTCAGAAGTGAACTAGGAGGCGGAGCCAGGGGCGAAGTAACAGATCAGGACAATCAATGGCACAGCAGAGTGGTATACAGTACATCAGCATTCCTGGCCAACCAAGAAAACAGCAGGGTTACAATAGATTACAATAGGAAACAATACACAGGTAGAATAAGGTATATACTTATAAGACTTATTTCACCACATTCACCCCTCCTATAAGTTAAGTCTGACCAGGGGTTTTACAGTTCGTAGTGAGCGACGTAGCGTCGGCCGAGGAACCTCTTGGGGGACTTGCTCAGGTTCCTCCGTCGTCCCGGCATCTGCTGGGTTTTCCAAAACGACGTTTTGTACGTCTTGTACCTCCGGGCATCCCACCCCCACAGGCGGCGCATCACGGTGCTCCACACCCGCATCTTCACTAGCAGCATCGCTCTCTCTCTCTTCTCCTGCCGGAGCCAGGTCCTTTATTGAAACAGTATCCTCACGTCCATCAGGGTATTGAATATATGCGTACTGAGGATTGGCGTGGAGGAGCTGTACTTCCTCCACTAGGGGATCAGTCTTATGACCTCTCACATGTTTTCGTAGCAGTACAGTGCCCGGGGACATCAACCACCCGGGTAGTGAAATACCTGAGGAAGATTTCCTGGGGAAACCGAATGTCCTCTCATGAGGAGTAGCATTTGTTGCGGTGCACAGCAGAGACCTTATGGAATGCAGTACATCGGGAAGAAATTCCTGCCAGCGAGAGGTCGGTAGGCCTTTCGATTTTAAAGACAGAACGACTGCCTTCCACACTGCCTTCTCAACCTGCCCATTGCCCCGGGGGTTGTAGCTAGTGGTTCTACTGGTAGCAATCCCTTTTGATAGTAAGAACCGGCGTAACTCATCACTCATAAATGACGTCCCTCTGTCGCTATGGATATAGTTGGGCATACCGAACAGACAGAATAAGTTGCAGAGGCTTTTGATTACCATAGCACTGGTCATGTCCGGGCAGGGAATGGCAAAGGGGAAACAAGAGTATTCGTCTATAACGTTGAGGAAATAGACATTACGATCAACCGATGGGAGAAGACCTTTGAAATCAAGGCTTAGGCGCTCGAATGGCCGAGTTGCCTTGATGAGGTGAGCTTGTTCGGGCCTGTAGAAGCGGGGTTTGCATTCCGCACAAACGCGGCAGGCTCTGGTCATCGTTCGAACCTCCTCAATGGAGTAGGGTAAGTTGCGAGACTTGATGAAGTGATTCAATCGGGTGATTCCTGGGTGGCAGAGTGCATCGTGGAGACTTTGGAGCTTGTCAGTACTAAGGCTGGCACATACCCCTCGAGATAGGGCATCGGGTGGCTCGTTGAGTGCTCCTGGCCTGTACATAATATCGTAGTCGTAAGTGGACAGTTCTATCCGCCATCTTAGGATCTTGTCATTTTTTATCTTGCCTCTCTGCTTCGTGTTAAACATGAAGGCCACAGACCGCTGGTCAGTGAGGAGTGTGAAACGTTTGCCGGCGAGATAATGTCTCCAATGTCTGACCGCCTCGATAATTGCTTGTGCTTCCTTCTCAACGGAAGAATGCCTGACTTCAGGACCCTGTAGTGTACGGGAAAAGAAGGCTACCGGTCTCCCGGCCTGGTTGAGGGTTGCAGCCAATGCGAAATCAGAAGCATCGCTCTCTACCTGGAAGGGTATCCTCTCATCTACAGCACATACCACGGCCTTTTCAATGTCCCGTTTGATGTTGGTGAATGCCTCCTGCACTTCTACTGATAGAGGGAAGGACGTCGACTTGATAAGGGCTCGGGCTTTGTCCGAATAGTTGGCCACCCACTGAGCATAATAAGAGAAGAATCCCAGACACCTTCTTAAGGCCTTAGGGTTATGTGGCAGTGGTAGTTATTTAAGTGGGCATAATCGTTCAGGGTCTGGCCCGATTACCCCATTCTCTACCACACAGCCGAGAATACACAGACGAGTAGTGTTGAAAGTACATTTGTGCTCGTTATAGGTCAGGTTTAGCTTTTGGGCAGTCTCTAGAAATTTAGCGAGATTCCGGTCATGCTCCTGTTGGTCGCGTCCACAGATAGTAACATTGTCCAGGTACGGAAATGTTGCCTCCAACGCATTCTCATCTACCATACAGTCCATTTCCCGTTGGAAAACGGAAACTCCATTCGTGACCCCGAAGGGTACCCGAAGGAATTGGTACAGGCGTCCATTTGCTTCAAAAGCCGTATAAGGACGGTCGTCTACTTTTATGGGGAGCTGGTGATAGGCAGACTTTAAGTCAATAGTGGAAAACACACGATACTGGGCAATCTGGTTCACCATCTCGGAGATGCAAGGCAAGGGATAAGCGTCTAGTTGCGTATATATGTTGATGGTCTGGCTGTAGTCGACCACGAGCCGTTTCTTTTCGTTAGTTTTAACCACCACTACCTGAGCACGCCACGGGCTATTACTATTTTCGATGATACCCTCCCGCTGTAGCCTTCCTACTTCTTCTTTTATAAATTTTTTATCTTCCGAACTGTACCGTCGACTTTTGGTCGCGATAGGTCTACAGTTTGGGGCGAGGTTCGCAAACAGGGATGGCGGGCTTATCTTTAAAGTGGAGAGGCCGCAAACTGTGAGCGGGGGCTGGGATCCGCCATATGCAAGTGTGACGCTCTCGTGGTGGCACTGGAAATCTAGGCCTAGAATTAGTTTCACGCAGAGCTGCGGCAACACAAGGAGTTTAAAATCTTTATACTCTGTGCCCTTAACAGTCAGTGTTACTTTACAGAAACCGATTACCTCCGAAGTGAGGGACTTAGATGCCATCGCGATTTTGCTCCGGGTAGGGTACACCTTTAGAGAGTACGGTTTGATGAGGCTAGGGTGAATAAAACTCCCAGTACTCCCGCAATCGATTAAACACTTCGTCGGGTGTCCGTTTACATTAACGTCCATCATAGACTTTGATAGTGGATGTGGTCTGGACTGGTCAACCGTGACTGAGGCTATCGTAGATCCGTAGGCAGCCGCTGAGACGGTATCAAATTCTGGGACCACGTGTAGGGCCGCGGAGACTGTATCAGGTACGGGATTCCCCTTACATACCTTGCTGAAATGTCCCCGTTTCTTGCACTTGAAACATGTGGCGTCTCTCGCAGGACATCGGTGTCTGGGGTGCTTGAGCTGCCCGCAGAAGTAGCATCTTGGTCCGCGGGACATCGCTGCAGTGGTGGGGCTGGGTGGAGACTCCCGTGGTGTAGGGCTGGTCCGAGGCCCAGGCGGAGAGGATGGCGCCTCCTCGCTCGGCGCGCACGAGGCTGAGAGGGCCGCATGGCCTGACGCATAGGTCTCGGAGTTCTTCTGCGCCACATCCAGCGATCGAGCTGTAGCCACGGCCGTCTTTAGATCCAGTGTCCCTTTCAAGCAACCTCTGCCTAATGTAATTCGATCGAAGGCCCGATATAAACGAATCGCGAACCGCTTCTTCCTGGTACAAAATGGCCGTCACGGCCTTGTAGTTGCAGTCCTTCGCCAGGGCCTTTAGATTCTGTAGAAAATCATCCAGCGATTCCTCCGGTAGTTGCCTGCGGGTAGCCAAGAGATGCCTGGCATGCACCTCGTTAACAGGCTTCAGGTATTGGGCCTTGAGAGTCACGAGTGCATCCTCGTATGTAGAAGCGTCCTCGATTAGCGAGTAAGTCCGATGACTTACTAGGTTAGTCAGTAGGGCCAGTTTGTTGGCCCCATCATCGAGCGATGCAATGAAATGTTCGAAACACCGGGGCCAATGTGCGAATTTCTTCGATGCGTCCGCCGAATGTGGATCACTGTCTAGACGCTCCGGCTTCAGGAGTCTGTCCATCCTTGGAAGTAAGAAGCTATTAAAATTGATATACCTTAAATAGCTACAGAGACTGGTACAGTAGTTATAACTCAAACAGTTGGCTTTTAATAGCTTAGAACTGGACAGAACAGAACACACATGTTAGCCTTCTGACCAGCTTCTCAGAAGTGAACTAGGAGGCGGAGCCAGGGGCGAAGTAACAGATCAGGACAATCAATGGCACAGCAGAGTGGTATACAGTACATCAGCATTCCTGGCCAACCAAGAAAACAGCAGGGTTACAATAGATTACAATAGGAAACTATACACAGGTAGAATAAGGTATATACTTATAAGACTTATTTCACCACAGGACCATAAATCTCACTTATACAATTTCTCCAGTGTTGATATCACTGCACAGTGACACTATAATAAAGATCGTGGCAACCAACTCATGTTCCTCAATTTTGCAATACAAGGACTTTTATCCTGTGGTTAGGTAAGCCATACAGTCCTGGAAGGTCCAGTTTTGATTCCCGGTCCATGCGGAGTTACTGCTTTCAGCTGGGGTGGTGGTAGGAGTACTACAATTAACCTCAGTGTCTTGGATTAGGATGGGAAAATTAGCCGGGGTTCCCGTTCCTGATCAATATCCACAGAGCCCTGCTGGAAGCCTGTATGTGCGAACATTGGGTAAGCACAGGATCACGTTTGATTGTGATGTCCCCTGCGGTTAGATAGCCTAGCAACGTTAACTATTACACAAATTACGGCCACTTGGGCAAGGCATCGGAGGAAGATTGATGTCTCTGCAGCATACCACAGCAAGGAGTAAACATCTTCAGGAGTGGAGGGAAGGAGAAAAATATTGAGAGAAAAAGAATACAAGAACGTCTAGGAACTGGAAAGAGCCATTGAGCCCAACAAGCATGTCCTCAATTATTACCTTACCATATCTCGCAATCTCTCCTCTATCCAGGAATATGCTTCGGTGGCCTTATTTGGTAACTTAATCCACAACTCTATTATCCTTTGGTTGAAAAATGTTACCTGACTTCCCTTCTCACTCCTAACTTCCTATTTTAAAATCCATGCCCTCAGTATTTGAAACTCTTGTTTCAATTGCCTTTTACAATTTGATTCCCTTCATAATTTAGAAAGCTTCAAACAACTTGGTTTTCAACTGTCTCAATGGCAGGATCTGCATAGGACTATGGAACCAGCACGAATCAGTGCTTTTAGGAGATGGAAGAACATTAGGTGGTAACACAAGTTAGAGATAAATGATACTTTCTGGATTTTCAGCTAGCGGAGTGACAGGCTTTGTGAATATGAAAAATTACCTTGTGAAATTTCAAATCATCCAACCAAATCCCTTAGTAAAGATAAATTTTAAAACAGGAATACTGGGGGGATTTTAACTCCAATTAAGTTTCCATGAGTGGCAGCCAAAGGCCTTTGGCCACCAGTCTGAGCGGGCAGAGGGTACAGAGCAGTCGTTGGCTGCCGATCAGGTGGCCCTTGACCGCCTGCTGGCTTCCAGCTAAGTGGTGGGGAGGAGGTCTCGGGAAGGTTTGTGGTAGGGAAGAGGGGCGGCGGAGGAGTCCAGGGCAGGGGAGGCTGTGAGTTTTTTTTAATGGAACCCAGAGGAGCATTCCTGTTCCTCCTGGCGCCACAAAGGAAAGTTTTTGACTTAATCTTTTGGGCCTCTTTGTCCTTCCCGATAGCTGCCAACCTGCTTTCACCTGACAGTTGTCCTCACTTAGGCTCGGGTTAAAATGCGAATCCGAGCGCTATTGACGGTTTTACATAAATTCACGAGGCCCTTTCCCGCTTTAGGCGGCCGCCTCAGCCGCCTGCAGTACCCTGCAAGCTAAGATCGCAGGAAAGGGAGCGAGTTTTGAGCGGTTAACTAACCTACTCGCTTTTAACTGCCCACATGCCTGGTTTCCGCTGGGCGAGTAGGGTTAAAATTGATCCTGCCGGAAATCTGAAATAAAAACAGGAAATACTGGAACAAATCACTCAGCAACAGATATAGAAAGGTTAATGCTTCTGAGGCGACCCTTGATCCGAAGTAACCTAATTCATTTGTTATTTTATGTTGCAAACTGTAACTAAGATGATCTGTTCTCTAGTTTGGGCCCACCCTCTTTAAATACAGGGCTGCAGTTTCTGATTGTTACTGCATTGTTGGGTCCACTTCAACCACTGCAGGTGATGGAATGTTTCAGATGTGCTAGGTCATGCCCTCTCAGAGTGAAATACATCATTATATTCAATAATGAAAGAGGGATGTCAGAATTCTTGTTTAATGAGCCTGTTTTTAACAGTTCTTTGCTAACTATTTTTACAGTCACACAGCCAGCCACCCTTCTCCCTTGGGCGAAGTAGTTGGAAAACTTTACCTCAAGTGATTTTCCAGCTGTAATGAGCGAAACAATGTTAGGGAAAGAGCATTTTCATGGAAAGCTGTGAAAATTAATTTTTGAGCAGTGATTTGATTGATGTACTCACCATAAACTTTTAATTCTGCTAGTTAGAATTAGCAAAACGAAAGCTGATTCAACAGAAAAGTACTCAGTTCAGAAATAGAGCTCAAATTCCCATCCCAGAGTCTCCGCTCCACCGGCCTTCTTAATTCTCCAGTCTGCCACCTTCCATAACACTCTGCTCCCCAATTATCCTTCACTCTCCACTCCATGATGGATTGCTCGAATGCTCCCCCTTGTTTCAATGTTTTTATCCCTCAGGCTATAAAGCGGTGGCTGAAAGTTAGGGTTTCCAATTTTTACCCAATCTTGCTCCAACTTCTACTCATTTTACATTAAACAAAAATGAAAGCACCAAATTTGTGCCAGCAGAAATGTGCTAAAAAAAATATTGAAAATTACTCTAGAACTGTGTATATTTCCACAAAAATGTTTTGTAGGGACAAGGAGTGTGCATATTCAGAGAAAAACTAAAAATTGCACCCCTATACACAGTAAACATGTCAATATTATTCAGAGTAAAAACATTTGCATAGAAGTCACCATAAAATTTACCTAAAAAAATTAATGCAGTGAGAAAAACAATTTCTGTAGATTGCTGATGTAAACTCCGAGCTGAATACAGTGAGCAGTATTCCATTATCAAAATGGTCCCATTAACAGTGCAGTACCATTACCTTTAAAGGCCAAAACAAATTCAGATCTGGAGAAGATATCCACAATAGATCTATATATTATAATATTGTATATATTTATTTTTTAAATGTCAACTCAGCACAAGAAGGATATTATTGTCCTCGAGAGGATAAGGAACTAAAACGATTAAGATAATTGCAAGCATCAGGAATTTCAGGCATGAGGAAAGAAGGAAAGTCAGGCAGGACTTTTATTTATATAATGCATAGAAACATAGAAGATAGAAACAGGAGTAGGCCATTCGGCCCCTCGAGCCTACTCCGCCATTCAATGAGATCATGGCTGATCATCCAAATTCTGTACCCTGTCCCTGCCTTCTCCCCATATCCCATGATCCCTTTAGCCTTAAGAAATATATCTAACTCCTTCTTGAATATATTTAATGAATTGGCCTCAGCTGCCTTCTGTGGTAGAGAATTCCACAGGTTCACCACTCTCTGGGTGAAGAAATTCCTCCTCATCTCAGTCCTAAATGGATTACCCCTTATCCTTAGACTGTGACCCCTGGTTCTGGACTCCCCCGCCATCGGGAACATCCTTCCTGCATCTAGTCTGTCTAGTCCTGTTAGAATTTTATAAGTTTCAATGAGATCCCCTCTCATTCTTCTAAACTCTAGTGAATATAAGCCTAATTGACCCAATCTCTCTTCATACGTCATTCCTGCCATCCCAGGTATCAGTCTGGTGAAACTTTGCTGCACTCCCTCCATGGCAAGAACATCCTTCCTCAGATAAGGCGACCAAAACTGCACATAATACTCAAGGTGTGGTCTCACCAAGGCCCTGTAGAATATAAAGCAGAATCGATGTGTAGAATAAGTTATCAGGGGTCATTAAAGTGGACAATATAAATGGGTTTAGGAGGCAACCAGGTATATATCTGGAGAGAAAGGGTAGAAATATGGTCAGATAGGGGTATAGGTACAGGTAGAAATGTATCTACACGCTGTTCCTAAGTGACACCATCCACAGACATGCGATCAGCTTCTGTATGTGTGCTGAGGGCGGCCATGACTTCAGCTGCCTAGGCCCTAAGTTCTGGAATTCCCTCCCTAAACCTCTCTGCATTTCTACCTCTCTCTCCTCCTTTAAGATGCTCCTTAAAACCCACCTCTTTCACCAAGCTTTTAGTCATCTGTCCCAATATCTCATGTGACCTGGTGTCAATTTTTGTTTGTTAACGCTCCCCATGAAGCACCTTGGGACTTTTTACGACATTAAAAGTGCTAGATAAATGCAAGTTGCTGTTGTTCTTGTTGATGGCATTCAGCTCTACCCTTCCACTGCTTCACTCAACCTTACAATCATCTCTATGCTGGCAGAATGTCTGAATGACATTAAGTCATGGATGAGTCAACATTTTGTCCAACTAAACAACAGGAACAGCAAAGCCAGAGTTTTCAGACCCAACATAAATGCCGATCCCTTGCCAGGCACATGCTCAGGCCAAAACAGACTGCAAAACCTCAGTGACCTGTTTGACTTCAAGGTGACTTTCAAAACTCACATTTTATTCATCATCAATACTGATTACTTCTACAACATTATTGATCTGCCCCAACCTTATCCCAACTACCACTCAAACCCCTATATGTGCTTTTATCACCTCTAGATATTCTTTTTCCAATTTCCTCCTTGCTGGCCTCCCATCTTCCACACTCCATAGACTCCAAATTGTCCAAAACTCAATAGTCTACATTCTGTCTGCACGAAGCCCCACTTGTACCTCACTCCCATCCTCACTGGCCTGCAGTGGCTTCCTATTCCACAACACATTGAACTTGAAATCTTCATCTTCAAATCCTTTTGTTTTCCTCACTCCATCCTATCCCAGAAATTTCCTGCAATGATATGCTCTGCTCCCATCCTCTTTGACTTTGGCCTTCTATACATCTCCCACTCTCTCTTCACCCTATCTTTGACGGCAGGGTTTTCAGTTGCCTTGGCCCTACTCTCTGGAACTCCTCTCTTAAACTCTTCCACCTCTGTACTTCTCTCTGCATCTTTGAAATCTTCTTAATACCCATCTTAATGGCCAAACTTTCAGTAACCTTTCCTAATGCTTCCACCACTCCTTTCTTTGTCCCTCTGTTAAGTGCTTTGAGACATTTTTCTACAGTAAAGGTGTTATGTATAACTAAAATATGCTGCTGGGTTAGGGGCAATATATTAACATGGATAGAGGATTGGCTAACTAACAGAAAACAGAGAGTCGGGATAAATGGATCATTTTCAGGTTGGCAAACTGTAACTAGCGGGGTGCCGCAGGGATCAGTGCTTGTGCCTCAACTATTTACAATGACTTGGATGAAGGTACTGAGTGTAATGTAGCTGATGATACAAAGATAGGTGAGGACGACAAAGAATCTCCAAAGGGATATAGATAGGCTAAGTGAGTGGGCAAAAATCTGGTTGATGGAGTTTAATGTGGAAAAATGCAAGGTTATCCACTTTGGTAGGAAAAATAAAAAAGCAAATTATTATTTAAATGGGGAGAGATTACAAAATGCTGAGGTACAGAGGGATCTGGGGGTCCTTGTACATGAATCACAAAAAGTTATCATGCAGGTACAGCAAGTAATTAGGAAGGCAAATGGAGTGTTGGCCTTTATTGCAAAGGGAATGGAGTATAAAAGTAGGGAAGTCCTGTTACAACTGTACAGGGTGTTGGTGAGACCACACCTGTAGTACTGCGTACAGTTTTGGTCTCCTTATTTAAGGAAGGATATACTTGCATTGGAGGCAGTTCAGAGAAGGTTCACGAGGTTGATTCCGGAGATGAAGGGGTTGTCTTATGAAGAAAGGTTGAGCAGGTTGGGCCTATACTCATTGGAGTTTAGAAGAATGAGAGGGGATCTTCTTGAAACATAAGATTCTGAAGGGTAGATGCAGAAAGGATGTTTCCCCTCGTGGGGGAATCTAGGACAAGGGGGCATAATTTCAGAATAAGGGGGCACCCATTTAAATCGGAAATGAGGAGGAATTTCTTCTCTCAGAGGGTTGTGAATCTTTGGAATTCTCTTCCCCAGAGAGCTGTGGAGGCTGTGTCATTGAATATATTTAAGGTGGAGATACAGATTTTTGAATGATAAGGGAGTCAAGGTTTATGGGGAGTGGGCAGGGAAGTGGAGTTGAGGCCAAGATCAGATCAGTCATGATCTTATTGAATGGTGGAGCAGACTCGAGGGGCCAAATGACCTACTCCTGCTCCTACGTCTATTGTTCTTATGTTCATGTTTATAAATATGGTTGTTAGAATTACTGGGGGTATAAATTCATCTTAAGCAGTAGCACGTAACGGGCGAGAGCAAATAGACTGCCCGTTAAACTCCACGGCCAATATTCAGCTCCATTGACTTCAATAGAACTGAATATTAAGCGAGGCGTATAACAGGCTGCTAAGCAGTCCGTTTAGCACCTCCACCCATGGCGAATTTCTACCCCAAGGTCTTTACCTATTCCTAAAAATGGTATAGAAGTTTCAACTATATCTTTAACTGTGTCTCTAAGGATATTACATAATAATCCAGGTAAGATATTTACTTAAAATCACAGCGAATCAAGTCATTGATGGTTAAAAAAAAAGTTTTGATTCACCTACTTAATCTATGAATAGAATAATGTGATGGGTCATTGTTAAGGAATAGTTAATAAATCTGATAAAGTTATGAAAAAGTCTTTAAAATGTGTTCACAAGAAATAGTCACTTCTGTTTAAATGGGTTCAGCAAACTTAAGGCAACAGCTTCTAAACTATTCAACAAATTTGGTTTGTTGATTATAGATTTTCTGGTTTCCTGTTCACACCAGATGTAGGGACCTTCAAGGTTTCTTCATAAAGCCAGTGAAATAAAAGTTCTTAAATGCATTGACTATGGGGTTCTCTTGGTAGTTCAGTGAATAAATGTACACCAAATGTGGTACTAAGTCATTGTGGTGATTATTTCCTATGTTTAATAAGAAGTATTGTGATTGGTGAATGGGGTGGTTGTTCTCTGTATTAGTAAGAAGTATTGTAATTGGTTGTTTGTTTCTACCTTGAGATATATGTTGTAAACTCATTGGTAGTGGATGTCAGGTGATTTGTGGTGGCCATCTTAAATTCAGTTCTCTCTAGTCATTGTTGGAGACTGGTGTTGAAAGATGTGCTACTGGGTTTTTAAAGTTAATAAAGCCTAGATTAGAAAGGCAAATCTATTCTTTATTTCAGTCATACAGACCAGATAATTCTAAGTTTACTCCCCAATCTGTGCTGATCTCAGCCAGGATAATGGTTGGGACGCTACAATCAGCCTCAGAGTGCCTGAGCTAAGGAGAAAGGAAAGAAAATGCCAGGGCTCCAACTCCGAATCATTCACCAGGGGTCCCTGCTGGGAAGTGCACATATATAGACATCATGTGAAGACAGGATGAGGCTCGTCTTTGATGTCCTTCATGCTACAATAGCATGCCAACAATCGATAGCACTTGTAAATAGTAAAGCCAATCTTGTTGACAGAGCAAGCAGAATGTATCTGTGAAAAATATGTGGCTGTAGAAAAATATATATATTTTCAGTAGGGAACTGCAATCCTGAGAGGGATCATGTATGTTTGGATGTGTTTCTAATTAATTACACGATGAAAATTTCCACAGAAAATTTAAGTATTTACTCGCTTGACTTTGCATTTAAACTATTCCTCTGAGACTCTGAGTCACTCTAAAATAATGCAATTGAAATTAATCAGCATTTACTCCCCACAGGAGACGAGACCAGGAACTCTTGACTCATTCCACAAAACAGTAAATACACTGATTTCCATTGCACATGCAGAGTCTGTTGCAAAGAAGTACTTCAGTCTTCACAGTTCAGGAGCTTAACTGCAGAAGGGTCCACTCCCTGAAGTAATTGAATTCCTAAATCTTCAGAAAATGTAAAGGAACAGCTCTGGTCTAAAACATAATACTGTACAGGTAAAGGAAGGAAGGGAAGAAGGTAGGAAAGAAAGATAGAACGCTAGAAAAATTGAAGCTTATATAGCATCTTATCGCATCTCTCAGGAACATCTCAAAGCACTTTACATGCAATGAATTACTTTGAAGTGGGCATTGACTATTGTTATGCAGGCAAACACAGCAGCCATAAGCGCATAGCAAGATCCTATAAATAGCAATGAGATGAATGACAAATTAGTGGCCTGAATTTTGCAATCAGCGGCAAAGGCTGACAAATGTCCACAGACCTTTCACAGGCTTTTCAGCAGAGATTTCCAGTAATCCAGCATATTTTCCACAATGGCGCCCTCTACAGGGGATCTGTGGTGTATGTGAACAGGACAAGCAACAGCAAGGCTCTTCAACCAATCAGATTGAACTTTCCTCACTGAGACATGAGTCCAAACCAGGAAGTATAAAGCAGGAGATATAAATTAGATTTAAATGATGTAGAGAAAGCAAAATAATGATTGGGAAATAGAGATGAGATTGAGGGAGAGAGATAAAAGAGACAAGCAGAAAAAGTAAAAAAATAAAAAAAAAATTAAATGTGCAACATTAATTTTCTTCTGAGGGAATGAGATTTTAGTGTCAGTCATGGCTCCGTTGGTAGCACTCTTGCCTCTGAGTCAAAAGGTTATGGGTTCAAGTTCCCACTCCAGGGACTTGAGCACAAAAATCTAGTCTGACACTCCAGTGCAGTACTGAGGGAGTGCTGCACTGTTGGAGTTGCTGCCTTTCAGATGAGATGAGATGTTAAACTGAGGCCTGTCAGGTGGATGTAAAAGATCCCATGGCACTACTTTGAAGAAGAGCAGAGGAGTTATCCCCAGTGTCCTAGCGAATATTTATCCCTTAATCAACATCACTAAAACAGATTATCTGGTCATTATCACATTGCTGGGTACTTTTTAATTGTTTATGCGATGTGGGCGTCGCTGGCATGGCCAGCATTTATTGCCCATCCCTAATTGCCCTCGAGAAGGTGGTGATGAGCCACCTTCTTGAACCGCTGCAGTCCATGTGGTGAAGGTACACCCACAGTGCTGTTAGGGAGGGAGTGCCAGGATTTTGACCCAGCGACGATGAAGGAATGGCGATATACTTCCAAGTCAGGATGGTGTGTGACTTGGAGGGGAACTTGGAGGTGGTGGTATTCCCATGCGCCTGCTGGCCTTGTCCTTCTATGTGGTAGAGGTTGCGGGTTTGGAAGGTGCTGTCGAAGAAGCCTTGGCGAGTTGCTGCAGTGCATCTTGTAGATGGTACACACTGCAGCCACGGTATGCCGGTGGTGGAGGGAGTGAATGTTTAAGGTGGTGGATGGGGTGCCAATCAAATGGGCTGCTTTGCCCTGGATGGTGTCGAGCTTCTTGAGCGTTGTTGGAGCTGCACTCATCCAGACATGAGGCGAGTATTCCATCACACTCCTGACTTGTGCCTTGTAGATGGAGGAAAGGCTTTGGGGAGTCAGGAGGTGAGACACGCGCCGCAGAATACCTAGCCTCTGACCTGCTCTTGTTGCCACAGTATTTATGTGGCTGTCCAGTTAAGTTTCTGGTCAATGGTGACACCCAGGATTTTGATGATGGTGGGGGATTCAATGGTAATGCCGTTGAATGTCAAGGGGCGGTGGTTAGACGCTCGCTTGTTGGAGATAGTCATTGCCTGGCACTTGTGTGGCATGGATGTTACCTGCCACTTATCAGCCCAAGCCTGAATGTCATACAGGTCTTGCTGCGTATGGGCATGGACTGCTTCATTATCTGTGGAGTTGTGAATGGTGTTGAACACTGTGCAGTCATCAGCGAACATCCCCACTTCTGACTTTATGATGGAGGGAAGGTCATTGATGAAGCAGCTGAAGATGTTTGGGCCTAGGACACTGCCCTGAGGAACTCCTGCAACAATGTCCTAGGGTTGTGATGATTGACCTTCAACCACCACAGCCATCTTCCTTTGTGCTAGGTATGGCTCCAGCCAGTGGAGAGTTTTCTCCCTGATTCCCATTGACTAAAGTTTTACCAGGGCTCCTTGATGCCACACTCAGTCAAATGCTGCCTTGATGTCAAGGACTCTCACCTCACCTCTGGAATTCAGCTCTTTTGTCCATGTTTGGACCAAGGCTGTAATGAGGTCTGGAGCCGAGTGGTCCTAGCGGAACCCAAACTGGGCATCAGTGAGCAGGTTATTGGTGAGTAAGTGCTGCTTGAAAGCACTGTCGACAACAGGTTCCATCACTTTGCTGATGATTGAGAGTAGACTGATGGGGTGGTAATTAGCTGGATTGGATTTGTCCTGCTTTTTGTAGACAGGACATATCTGGGCAGTTTTCCACATTGTCGGATAGATGCCAGTGTTATAGCTGTACTGGAACAGCTTGGCTAGACATGCGGCTAGTTCTGGAACACAAGTTTTCAGGGCCCATAGCCTTTGCTGTATCCAGTACGCTCAGTTGTTTCTTGATATCACGTGGAGTGAATCGAATTGGCTGAAGACTGCCTTCTGTGGTGGTGGGGACCTCAGGAGGAGGCCGATATGGATCATCCACTCGGCACCTCCGGCTGAAGATGGTTGCAAACGCTTCAACTTTGTCTTTTGCACTCACGTGTTGGGCTCCACCATCATTGAGGATGTGGGAGCTTGCTGTGCGCAGATTGGCTGCTGTGTTTCCTATATTAGAACAGTGACTACACTTCCAAAAGTACTTCATTGGCTGTAAACTACTTTGGGACATCTGGTGGTTGTGAAAGCATTATATAAATGCAAGTCTTTCTTTCTTTTCCACAAGTGTAAAATAAATTTTTCAAGGCCCAAGAGTTTGTCCAACAGTAATTATCACTTATTAGGCCATTAAAGACTCACTGCTAAATGCACCAGCCCTAATTTTTCAGTTGTCTTTAGTGCAGAACTAGTCCGTAAGGCCTTGGACAACGTGGACTACTTTCCATACCTTGGGAGCCGACTGTCAACAAGGGCAGATGTCGATGACTAAGTCCAACACCGCCTTCATTGTGCCAGTGCAGCCTTCGGTCGCCTGAGGAAGAGAGTGTTTGAAGATCAGGACCTCAAACTCAGCACTAAGCTCATGGTCTACAGAGCAGCAGTGATACCCGCCCTGCTGTATGCCCCAGAGACATGGACCATGTACAGCAGGCACCTCAAAGCACTGGAGAGGTACCACCAACACTGCCTCCGCAAGATCCTGCAAATCCATTGGCAGGATAGGCGCACCAACATCAGTGTTCTTGCTCAGGCCAATGTTAAGTCCGTGTATAATAAGATACAGACTGCAGCAGAAACGGTACAACAGGTGTTTACTCAACGTGGCTCACAGTTGAACTGATCTGTACAGATTACGACTCAGGGCTATATACAGGTGTGGTCACTGCCGGTACTGCAGTATACATGAGCTGTAAAAGATAGTTCCCCACTTAAAGGTATATACATTACAATTCCTCCCTTTTTAGATTAACAGTACCATAGCACTCATTTAACAATTAAATATCAAACTAATTACAAGCAACACTTTTAACATGCAACATTAGCTGAAAATAGTCTATTTATATATTCAGTCTTTGGGGAGGCTTCCTGATCCTTTCTGGATAACGCCTTTCCCGAGTGTCATGCTCTTGGTGCGGAGGCGATTCTGGCCCCCTGTCGTCAGTTGGTTCATCAGCTTCCGATGCTACTGTTTCTGGGGTAGATGCAACCTGTACGTCGGGTTCATCACCAGGTACGTATGGGCGAGGCATGGGGTTGAGTTGTTCCTGTGACTCTAGGATCTGGTTAGCATGGCGTCTCACGATGCTCTCCCCAACGTCCACTGTGTACATTAGTGGGCCCTGCCGTGTGCATATTGTTCCTGGCTGCCATTTTTCTGTTCGGTAGTTGCGGGCCAAGACTGGTTGCCCTACATTGAAGCTCCTTGTTGGCTTCTCTTGGATGTGCTGGAATTGCTTGCTCTCAACATCTCTTCGTACGTTTGGTCTGAGCAAATCCAGGCGAGATCTTAACCTTCGGTTAAAGAACATCATGGCTGGGGCCTGGTTGGTGACTGCATGTGTCGCATTCCGGTAGGCGAACAAGAAATTGTCCACCTTGTGCTGCAGCGGAATGTTGTCATTGTATATAGCCTTTATTGCCTTCTTAAAGGTTTGTACGAACCTCTCAGCCAATCCATTTGTGGGTGGATGATACGGGGCGGATGTGTAATGCCTTACCCCATTCTTTTTCAAGAACCTCCGGAACTCTTTGGACACAAACTGTGGTCCATTGTCGGAGCAAATCTGTTCTGGCAAGCCATTCCTGGCAAAAATGGTCAGTAGGGCTGCAATAGTTGTCTCCGTGGTGGTGGAAGACATTTTGATGACCTCAGGCCATTTCGAGTGCGCATCCACGGCTATTAAAAACATTGAGTCCATGAATGGACCAGCAAAATCAATATGCACCCATTGCCATGGAGATGAGGGCCACTCCCATGGGTGAAGAGGGGCCTGTGGTGGTGCATTTTGGACTTTCTGGCATCCTGAGCAACTCTTGGTCAGGTCCTCGATTTGTTTATCGATTCCCAGCCACCACACATAAGCCCTGGCTAGGCTTTTCATTTTTACCCCTCCCAGATGACCCTCATGAAGCTCATTGAGCACTCTATCCCTTAACTTGGGTGGAAATACCACTCGGGATCCACACATCAAGGTCCCCCGGCACACTGACAGCTGTTCTCTCCTTGTCGAGAATGCTGGCAACAGTGAGTCGCCATGTGCTGGCCATCCCTTCACCGTCAAATCATATACCCGAGACAGTGTCGGGTCATTTCGGGTTTCCTTTTCGATACAAGCGTTAGTCACCGGTAGGTATTCAACTATAGTCGAATGGAATATTTCGACAGGATCCACTGCTGGTGCTTCCTCCGCAGTAGGCAGTGGCAGGCGTGATAGCCCATCAGCATTTCCATGCTGTTTCGTGCACTTATATTCAATCTCAGTGGTGCACCCCTAGAAAAAGTGACCATCTTTGTAGTTGTTGCGCAGTCATCACCGGAACGCCCCTCTTCGGATTAAAAATGGAGACAAGAGGCTGGTGATCCGTCAGCAAGGTGAATTTCTGCCCGTGCAGATAGTGATTGAACTTTTTCACTCCCCACACTAGGCTGAGGGCCTCCCTGTCAATCTGGGCGTAGTTACACTCGGCTGAGGTTAGTGATCGTGACGCAAAGGCTATTGGCCTCTCTGAGCCGTCCGAGAATTTGTGCGACAGCACCGCTCCAATGACGTAGGGTGATGCATCACATGCCAACCGAATTGGTAATGCTGGGTTGTAATGGGCCAATACCTCTTTCGATGTGATTAGTGTTTTGCTCTTCTGGAAAGCTCGTCTACATTCGTCACTCCACTTCCATGGCACCCCAGTTTGCAGTAGGGTGTTCAGTGGGTGTAGTATTGTAGACAAATTTGGCAAGAACTTATGGTAGTAGTTTACCAGCCCGAGGAACGACCTCAGTTGTGACACATTTTCCGGTGCTGGAGCCTTGACTACTGCCTCAATCTTCTCTGGGGACTTATGTAACCCCTCTTTATCGATAACGTGGCCACAATACGAGATCTGTTTTCTAAAAAACTCGTATTTGGGGCGGTTAGCTCGGAGCCCATATTCCTGCAATCTAGTGAGCACCTGCTCCAGGTTGGCAAGGTGATCACTGTCATTTTCGCCCGTGACCAGGATGTCGTCCAAATAACACTGGGTCCCTGGGATCCCTTGCAGGACTTGTTCCATTGCCCTCTGCCAAATAGCCGGAGCTGATGCTACCCCGAATACCAGCCGGTTGTATTGGTAGAGACCTTTATGGGTGTTGATTGTGAGGTATTTTTTTGATGCTTCTTCTACCTCCATTTGCAGATACGCCTGGGCCAGATCAATCTTAGTGAAGCGTTTCCCTCCAGATAGCGAGGCAAAAATATCTTCAATCCGCGGAAGTGGATATTGTACGGTGTGAAGGACTGTGTTCACTGTTACCTTAAAGTCCCCACAGATGCGAACCTTCCTTGGTTCCCCAGGCATGCTGCTCAATGACTTTTTCATCACAGGGATGATGGGTGTAGCCCACTCGCTCCAGTCTACCTTGGACAGTACACCTGAATGTTCCAGACTCTCCAGCTCTGCTTCAACGGCTGGGCGGATCGCATAAGGTACCGGTCTGGCCTTAAAAAATTTTGGGCTTGCGTTTTCTTCAATTTTAATCGTCGCTGTCATGCCTTTTAGTGTTCCGAGTCATTGCTGGAACACTTCTTTCGTGTCAGTTAGGATCTTTGACAGTCGCCCAGGTGTGACGTCGTCATCCTTTTTGTCAGCCACAGTCAGTGCCTGTATGGAATACCAATCCAGTTGTATTTTCTGGATCCATTCACGTCCCAGTAATGGTGGTCTTCCATCTTGTAATACATACAGGTCTAGTTTTGGTGTTTCCTTACCGTTATATATAATGGTCATCCTTATTTTTCCTTTGGGGTAGACTTTTTGCCGCGTGTACGTCTTCAAAATAATTTTTGTGTCTCTCAAGGGTATGTGTGAGAATAGCCGCTCGTAGTCCCATCAGTTTATGGCTGTTAGGGCTGATCCTGTGTCCAATTCCATCTTTACCTGGACTCCTGCTAACTTGAGAGTGACCCAAATGGTTCGGTGATCCTCCGTTGTGATCACATTATGTAGTTTCAGACAACTCAGTTCCCTGCTTTTGGAGTCGTTATCACTCTTTTGTTCGTCTGAACTATTCTCCGTCATCTTATGTACCTTCTTGTACTTTCCTTTGGGAGGTTTCTTATAGCTGGTTTTCTTTCCCGACCTGCAGACTCGTGCTATGTGTCCTACTTTTCCACACTGTCTGCACACTTTGTCTTTGAACCAGCAATCATTTTGGTCATGTGTTGTTCTGCCGCAGCGATAGCACTTCTCTGTTCCATATGACATTTCGTTTGTGCCATATTCTTGCAGTCTCTGTTGTATCTCTGCAGCGCCCCGTGCTGCTGCTTCATATGATACCGCAATGCTGAAAGCCTTTTCCAGCGTAAGGTCCTTTTCAAATAAAAGCCATTTCTGGGTTCCTTCACTTTGAAGCCCACATGCAAACTTGTCCCTTAAGGTATCTGCCAGTCCCGCTCCAAACTGGCAGTGTTTCGATAGTTTGCGCAGTTCTGTTAAATAATCAGCATTGCTTTCATCCTTATGCTGGTTCCGTTTGTGAAACTTGAATCTTTCTGCTATCAGCAGTGGTGTGGGGTTTAAATGTTCCTTTAGTATCGTTACTATGTCTTCAAAACTCTTTTCTATTGGCTTCGTTGGTGTTACTAGATTTCATAATAAACCATACGTCTTTGCACCCATTAAATTTAACAATACCGACGCTTTCTTGTCATCTGCCACCTCATTTGCCTTGCAGTACACTTCTATTCGTTTGACATATGTAGTCCAATCTTCGACTTCATTGTCAAATGCGGTGATACTGCCACTCTTCGGCATTTTGGGTGTGGTTTAAAATGGCGTCTCCCAATGGCTTAAAATGGCGTCTCCCGCGCTTTCCTTCCTCCCCCGCTCCCGGCGGTTCTCGTGGCAATGGCGGCGCCCTGTAGGTTTCGCGCGCTTCTCCTGCGCTGCTGCCAACGCCGCTCTCGGCGGTCCTCGTGGGTTTCTGCGCGTCTCTCTCTCCCTCTCTCCGACGCTGCTCGGCCCCTGAACACCGGCTGCGCCCTGTGCGCTCTGCCCTCTCTATCTCTCTCCCCCGTCGATGCTGCTCGGCCCTTTGCTGTGCCGCTCGGTCGGGCTCTAGCCCGCCGCTGTCCGGGAAGGGTCTGCGCACTACCTGTTGCCAGCCCATTTCGCTGGACCACCTCGACTGGAAAGCCAAGCCTGGCTCTCGACAGCCTCCCCCGCAATTCTCGAATCTCTGGCCTTGACCTCCAATCCACTGATCTCCAGGAACGAATCCCCGGGAGGTGGTGCAGAGTTGCAGGTAGGTTCGAACCTGCCTCGTCGCCAATGTTACGTCCGTGTATAATAAGATACAGACTGCAGCAGAAACAGTACAACAGGTGTTTACTCAACGTGGCTCACAGTTGAACTGATCTGTACAGATTACTACTCAGGGCTATATACAGGTGTGGTCACTGCCGGTACTGCAGTATACATGAGCTGTAAAAGATAGTTCCCCACTTAAAGGTACGTTACAGCCAACATCCCCAGCATCGAAGTTTTGACCACGCTCGATCAGCTCCAATGGACGGGTCACATTGTCTGCATGCCCGATACAAGACTCCCAAAACAAGCGCTCTACTCGGAGCTCCAGCACGGCAAGAGAGCCCCAGGTGGGCAGAGGAAACACTTCAAGGACACCCGCAAAGCCTCCTTGAAAAAGTATAACATCCCCACCGACACCTGGGACCCCCTGGCCCAAGACCGCACAAAGTGGAGGAGAAGCATCCGGGAAGGCACCGAACACCTCGAGTCTCTTCGCCAGGAGCAAGCGGAAGCCAAGCGCAGGCAGCGGAAGGAGCGCACGTCAACCCAAGCACCCCACCCACCCGCCCCTTCAACCACCGTCTGCCCCACCTGTGACAGAGACTGTAGGTCCCGCATTGGACTCATCAGTCACCTGAGAACTCATTTTTAATGTGGAAGCAAGTCATCCTCGGTTCCGAGGGACTGCCTAAGAAGAAGTAGAGTCCGTAAGTACCCCAAGTTCATGCTGTTGCAGTCATTTCAATGCTGAGTCTATCGGTGAAGTCTGCAGAACGCACTCTGTGGAGGAGCAAGGTATCTCTGAATGCATCTTCTGCATTTCCATGTTTATCTGTGCATGTATGGATCCCAGAAGTTGCTGTCAGATTTACCCTGTAATAACGGCGAGCGCTGATAGCCTTGCTGTTATTATTACAGCAAAATCCAGGCCAGTATATTTTTGATGGTGTTGGTTGAGGGAGGGGTGTTGGCCAGGACACTAGAATAAATCTCTGCTCTTCTTCAAATAGTATCATAGGATCTTTAACATCAACCCGAAGAAGGAGATGCACTCAATTTTAAAGTCTCATTCAAAGAACACCACCTCAAAAATGCAGAACTCCCTCAATACTACACTGGAATGCAAGACTAGATTATATGCTAAAATCCAGGAATGGGGTTTTACCTCTCAGCCTTCTGACTTATAGGTGAGAATGCTACCAAATGAGCCCAGCTGACCAGAGGTTAAAAAAAAAAACCTTTGCTTTCCCTTGGAGATAATCAACACTGATTTCTAAACCACCGTCAAAAAAGCTTTGAAATTTACTTGATATTTTGTGCAGAATATTTTGGGTCATCCCCAAAATAAATTTAAAAAGTTGTGCATTCTAATATCCCCACTGTAGCAAGATTTAACACTTTTTAACCTACATATTAAACCCCAACACTAGCTCTCTCCTGGTTAACATTAATCTCTAGGGTTGCTAACTTTTGCCAAGTCCAAAACAAGATGGGGGCAGAATAGGCCCTGGGCAATAGTGGGAAAATAATGTGGTTCCTGATGAATATTTTGCTGCTGCTGAAAATTAATTGAAAACTGTAGCATACAATGATTACTTTACAACTAATGTCACAGCGTAAGAACATAAGAAAATTCTTGGACAAGCAAAGGCTGTTTGGCCCCACTGAACGTCCCTGCTTTAGTATTTTAGCTCTATTGGCCTAGCATCGAATTGCATTTCAAAGGCCCTATTGTTTTAGTCTTTACAACCCTGCTTGGCCAATTATTCCAGCCATTTAGTCTTCACAATATCCATTTTAATATTATTCTACAGTAATTTAAACATTATTTCCCTCTGGTTCGACTTATCTGTCATATTTTGAAGTAATACTCATGGTTTACCCGATCTCAACAATTTAACATTGTCCTCCGTAACCATTTTCTCTCTACACCATAGACTGAGATTTTATAATCTTTCCTAATAAATTAACCCCTTGGAATCATTTTTGTTTCTCTTCCCAGTACCATCCCCAATGTCTGTACATCCTTTTTAAACACGGTACCCAGAAATGAACACAGTACTCCAACTGAGGTCTGAACAGTGCATTGTAAAGATTTAGCTTAACCTCTGTGGAATTGGAAAACTGCAAATGTAACACCCCTATTTAAGAAAGGAGAGAGACAGAAAGCAGGAAACTATAGACCAGTTAGTCTAACATCTGTCGTTGGGAAAATGCTGGAGTCCTTCATTAAGGAAGCGGTAGCAGGGCATTTGGAAAATCATATTGGCCCAGAACTTGGTGTCGGGGGCTTGCCGCGCGTGCAAGCCCCCGTTGTGCACTCACCCTGCGCGCCAACATCTGAAACCTGGCCCGCAGTGGATTTCCTGTCAGTGGCCCGGTTCTGATGTCGGCGCGCTGTGCTAACCTGACCCAGCGGCATAGTTAGTGCGATGTGCCGGCTGGGATCAGGTGAGCACTGTTCAGCCAATCAGGGGAGGGGAAACTTCATTCAGAAGTTTGAGAGTAAGAACTGTCAAACTCATGAAAAGTACTGCACCGCAAAACACTACTTAAACTTTAAATAAAATTTTAAAAAACATCCCAATCATTAAATTAAGTATAAATAAGTTTAAAAAAATAATTTAAACAATAATTTTTTTTTTTGAAAAAAATAAATTTTTAATAAAAAGGGTCTAAAACTAAACTTACCTTATTGTAGATTCTTTAAAATAATAAACCTGAGGGAAAAAAAATTCTAAATTGCACTAAAACACCACTTACCTGTAAAAATAAATACTTACGTGTACTTTTTACAAGCGTAAAGACCGGAGGCCTTTACACATGCGCAAATCCCCCAAAACAGAGGAAATCCAAGACGCACGCGCTGCCCCCTACAGCGCACGTGCTAGCCTCTTCAACTCTTGGGTGAGAGGAGAGGAAATGCCGGTTTTCAGCGCATGCGCTGTGCATGCTGAAAACCGGCATTTCCTCCAGCCAGACGCGTGAGTACCCCTTCCGTACTCACGCGTTTGGGGAGGAATTCCTGCCCCAATGTAGTCAAGCAGAGTCAGCGTGGTTTTATGAAAGGGAAATCATGTTTAACAACTTTGCTGGAGTTCTTTGAGGATGTAACGAGCAGGGTAGATAAAGGTGAGCCAGTGGATGTGGTGTATTTGGATTTCCAGAAGGCATTCGATAAGGTGCCACATAAAAGGTTACTGCATAAGATAAGAGCTCAAGGAGTTGGGGGGTAATATATTAGCATGGATAGAGATTTGGCTAACTGACAGAAAACAGGGAGTCGGGATAAATGGGTAATTTTCTGGTTGGCAAACGGTAACTAGTGGGGTGCCACAAGGATCGGAGCTGGGGCCTCAACTATTTACAATCTACATTAATGACTTGGATGAAGGGACCGAGTGTAATGTAGCCAACTTTGCGGATGATACAAAGATGGGTGGGAAAGCAAGTTGTGCAGAGGACTCAAAGAACCTGCAAAGGGATATAGACAGGTTAAGTGAGTGGGCAAACATTTGGCCGATGGAGTATAATGTGGGAAAGTGCGAGGTTATCCACTTTGGCAGAAAAAATAAAAAAGCAATTTATTATTTAAATGAAGAGAGATTTCAGTTCAGAGGGACCTGGGGGTCCTTATGCATGAAACACAAAAAGTTAGCATGCAGGTACAGCAAGTAATCAAAAAGGCAAATGGAATGTTGGCCTTTATTTCAAGGGGGTTGGAGTATAAAAGCAGGGAAGTCCTGCTACAACTGTACAGGGTATTGGTGAGACCACACCTTGAGTACTGCGTACAGTTTTGGTCTCCTTATTTAAGGAAGGATATACTTGAATTGGAGGCAGTTCTGAGACGATTCACTAGGTTAATTCCAGAGATGAGGGGGTTGACTTATGAGGAAAGGTTGAGCAGGCTGGGCCTATACTCATTGGAATTTAGAAGAATGAGAGGTGATCTTATTGAAACATATAAGATACTGAGGGGGTTCAACAAGGTAGATGCAGAGAAGATGGGGTCAATTTTCTGGCCGCCATCGGGCAGCTTTTCATGCAGCCGGGGGCCGAAAATCGGCGAAAAAGCGGGCCAGGACCCCCCATGCCGGATTCCCCGCCCCATCCGACTTTCGGACCGCCGTTTCCCCGCGACCCGCTTCAATCCCGGCCGCCACTGGCGGGACTGGTCGTCGGCACACTAATTACCAATTATCAGCTTGTTGAGGTAGTTATTCCGGGGCCATTGCAACTTTGCGGCTTTCCCCACATCAAACCCGCCCGCGGGGAACCCCGCTGATGAGACCTGGCGTGAAGCTTGCCGGCTTGCTTGCTGTCAGCTGCAGGTCAATCGGAGAAGCTGCGATTTAAAGGGACAGCACTTGTATGTTGAAGGACCTTGTTGTTGCAGGCTTGGGGCTACTTCTTCAAGATTAGGCACAGCTGTGGAAGGTTGGAGCCTCACACACTCCTCCAATGCGATCTCCTGGGAAGCCCCTCTTGCCACCCTCACTCAGCGCTTCCTCAGCGGAGGCATCTACGAGAAGCATGGGATGCCTTTTTTTCCTTCCCTTCTTGCCATTAGAGGATCTCCAGCAGCAGAGGCGGCAGCCGCAGAACCAGGAACAGCAGGATGAGCACCAGGAGCACCAGGCTGCTGCTCACTCACCTGAAGCTGCACAGGCCAGAAGGGGCCAGCGCTTGGAAGTGGCTTGAGAGCACCTTGCTGTGCTTTAGGGGGCCATGGGGACCCGTTTCTGCACTGGCAGTCCTACTCAGAAGGACTTCCATGAAGATCTGGTTTCTCTGTTCAACAGATGGCCAACACTCCTCAAGAGATGTCATTCTCTTATGAGCACTCACCATGTTTTCCGTACCCTGGCGAGTTATCTCCTCCATGGAGGTTGCCAACGTTTCCATGGTGATGCGTTCATGCGCCAATGAGTCCACAAAGGCTCTGCTCATGGTCGCTATGGACTCCTCCATTCGCTACACACTCGCAGCAACCCTGGAGACAAAACCTGCCAGAGACTCCTGCATCTGTGCATGGAGATCCATCACCTCTTCTCTTGCGGATGGACCCAGAGGCAGAGGGTCGACATGCAGCGCAGCTGAGCTGAGCTGGCAGAGTCCTGCGCCCTCCGACGAGGACTCTCCACTGCTGTCCCTGTCTCCAGAATCTGCTGAGGCTCACTTGTGAGCTGTGAAACACCAGGTGACAACACTACTCTATGTCCCGAAGGTCCCCCCGAGGTGTGAGTGTCTGCGCTGGTGCTGGGTGCGCTTACTTCTGCTGACGCTGCGCCCTCAGAGGTTGGAGCTTCCACTGAGGAGTCTGGCTGCACAGCCTCTTCCTCCTCCACAGTGAGGATGGGGGCTCTGGATGGTACTGTGGGGGAGTAAAGGAAGGAGTTAGAGATGTGATGCCAAGGTTATTCTGGTGACTCACAGCGAGTTGGCATCTGCTGACACCTGCATCCATGCAGCATTGGTCTCAGTGGGAGGCCTCTTCCTCCCTGACCTAGGGAAGAGGACCTCCCTGTGGGCCCTAACCCCATCCAATAATGCCTGCAGTGAAGCCTCGTCGAATTTGAAGGCAGCTCGGGGTCTGGCACTGGCCACAGCTGCTGCAGGCTCCTCTGCCATCCTGTATGGTTCATTTGGAAGCCTTCAGAGGATGCAGTGCTTGCTATGGACCTTGAAAGCACCACGAATGATGACATCATACTGTGGGGATTTCTGACTCGAATTGGACAATTAGCAAGGCTTCCCACATGCTGGGAATTAATTGGCCACTTGAGGGAAAATTGCGTGGAGCTGGCTGACACTTATATGTGTCAGAAACCCCACATTCAGGGAAACCCGACCATTTCCCACACAAGCCGAAAATCGGGGCCAATGTTTCCCCTTGTGGGGAAATCTAGAACTCAGGGGCATAGTTTCAGAATAAAGGGTCACCCTTTTAGAACTGAGATGAGGAGGAATTTCTTCTCTCAGAGGTTGTAAATATGTGGAATTCTCTGCCCCAAAGAGCCATGGAGGCTGGATCATTAAATACATTTAAGGTGGAGATAGACAGATTTTTGCAAGGAAAGGGATTGAAAGGTTATGGGGAGCAGTTAGGGAAGTGGCTTTGAGCCCAAGATCAGCCATGATCTTATTGAATGGCAGAGCAGGCTTGAGGGGCCAAGTGGCCTATTCCTGCTCCTATTTCTTATGTTCTTATAAATTGCATTCCACTATTCGGACTATAAAATCTAGCACTTTATTTGTTTTGTTTTTTTAATTGATCCACTACAAAAGGCCCCCAGAGACCAGGTAGGTCTCAGAGCGTCAGCGGGCGAAATCTCGGCGGGAATCGCAGAGCGGCGGCAGTACAAAAGGTCCCCAGAGACCAGGTAGGTCTCAGAGCGTCAGCGGGCGAAACCTCGGTGGGAATCGCGGAGCGGCTGCAGTACAAAAGGCCCCCAGAGACCAGGTAGGCCTCAGAGCGTCAGCAGGTGAAATCTCGGCGGGAATCGCAGAGCGGCGGCAGTACAAAAGGCCCCCAGAGACCAGGTAGGCCTCAGAGTGTCAGCGGGCAAAATCTCAGCGGGAATCGCAGAGTGGCGGCAGTACAAAAGGCCACCAGAGACCAGGTAGGCCTCAGAGCGTCAGCAGGCGAAATCTCAGCGGGAATCGCGGAGCGGTGACAGTACTAAAGGCCCCAGAGACCAGTTGGCCTCACCAATCTCCAATCTCAGAGGGAAAGAAGTAAAAAGTAATCGAAGTGTGACGTCACCAGAAAGCAGGTAAGTGATTGGTTGGTGAGTATTTCTCTCTTTATAAACTTTAACTCTGTGGTTTATAGTTTCTAAAGTCTCTATGGTGTAGCGGGGACTGTTTATAAACCAGTGCCCTTAAATATACTATTTAATGGTAGTGTAATTGGTGGGATTGATTTGATTTAATTTAATTGCAATTAATTAAAGGGTAAGTCATTGCAGGACAGCCCGGCCCCATTGTATGCTCCTCCTGTACTATGTGGGAACTCAGGGACACTTCCTGTGTCACTGACAACTATGTGTGCAGGAAGTGTGTCCAGCTGCAGCTACTGGTAGATCGCATTGCGGCGCTGGAGCTGCGACTGGATTCATACTGGACAATTTGCGAGGCTGAGGAGGTCGTGAATAGCACGTTTGATCAGTTGGTCACACCGCAGGCAAAGGTTGGACAGGCAGAAAGGGAACGGGCAACCAACAGACAGAGTACTAGGCACAGGCAGGTAGTGCAGGGGTCCCCTGTGGACATCCCCCTCTCAAATAGATACACCACTTTGAGTACTGTTGGGGGGGATGGCTTACCAGAGGAAGGCAGCAGGGGTGGCTCTGCTGCACAGGACGGGAGGAAAAAGACGGGGAGAGCTACAGTAATAGGGCATTCTATTGTAAGGGGAATAGATAGGCGTTTCTGCGGCCGCAAACGAAACTCCAGGATAGTGTGTTGCCTCCCTGGTGCAAGGGTCAAGGATGTCTCAGAGCGGCTGCAGAACATCTTGGAAGGCGAGGGTGAACAGCCAGTTGTCGTGGTACATATAGGTACCAACGATATAGGTAAAAAGCGGGATGAGGTCCTAAAAGCGGAATATTGGGAGTTAGGAGGAAAATTTAAAAATAGGACCTCAAAGGTAGTAATCTCAGGATTGCTACCAGTGCCACGTGCTAGTCAGAGTAGAAATAGAAGGATATTTCAGATGAATACATGGCTAGAGGAATGGTGCAAGGGGGAGGGATTCAAATTCCTGGGACATTGGAACCGGTTCTGGGGGAGGTGGGAGCAGTTCAAACCGGACGATTTGCACCTGGGCAGGGCCGGGACCGATGTCCTAGGGGGAGTGTTTGCTAGTGCTCTGGGGGAGGGTTTAAACTAAAATGGTAGGGGGTTGGGAACCTGAGCAAGGGGACAGAGGAAAGGGAAACAAGGATAAAAGCAAAAGATAGCAAGGAGAAAAACAAAAGTGGCAGTCAGAGAAATCAACGGTTTAAATCAAACATGGCCACAGTAAATAATAATTCTAATAGGTGTAAGAGCGTTAAAAAAACAAACCTGAAGGCTTTGTGTCTTAATATGAGGAGCATTTGTAATAAGGTGGATGAATTAGCTGCGCAAATAGAGGTAAACGAATATGATTTGATTGGGATTACGGAAACATGGCTCCAGGGTGGCCAAGACTGGGAACTCAACATCCAGGGGTATTCAATATTCAGGAAAGATAGGCAAAAAGGAAAGGGAGATGGGGTAGCATTGCTGGTTAAAGAAGGGATTAACACAATTGTAAGGAAGGATATTAGTTCTGATGATGTGGAATCTGTATGGGTAGAACTGAGAAATACCAAGGGGCAGAAACCATTAGTGGGAGTGGTATACAGACCTCCAAACAGTAATGCGGAGGTTGGGGATGGTATTAAAAGGGAAATTAGAGAAGCGTGCAATAAGGGCACAGCAGTCATCATGGGTGACTTTAATCTACATATAGATTGGGCTAACCAAATTAGTAACAATACTGTGGAGGAGGAATTCCTGGAGTGTTTAAGGGATGGTTTCCTGGACCAATATGTCGAGGAACCAACCAGCGATCAGGCCATCTTAGACTGGGTATTATGTAACGAGAAAGGATTAATTAACAATCTTGTTGTACGAGGCCCCTTGGGTCGGAGTGATCATAATATGATTGAATTCTTCATTAAGATGGAGAATGAAGTAGTTGACTCAGAGACTAGGGTCCTAAATTTAAATAAAGGAAACTACGATGGTCTGAGGCGCGAGTTGGGTAGGATTGATTGGGGAATGTCACTCAAAGGGTTGACTGTGGATAGGCAATGGCAAACATTCAAAGACCGCATGGATGAACTACAGAATTTGTTCATCCCAGTTTGGCATAAAAATAAAACAAAAAAGGTGACTCAACCGTGGCTAACGAGGGAAATTAGGGATAGCATAAGATCCAAGGAGAGGACATATAAATTGGCCAGAAAAAGCAGTAAACCTGAGGATTGGGAGCAGTTTAGGATTCAACAAAGGAGGACAAAGGGATTAATTAAGAAGGGGAAAATAGAGTATGAGAGTAAGCTTGCAGGGAACATAAAAACTGACTGTAAAAGCTTTTATAGATATGTGAAGAGAAAAAGATTGGTGAAGTCAAGCGTAGGTCCCTTGCAGTCAGAATCAGGGGAATTTATAATGGGGAACAAAGAAATGGCAGACCAATTAAATACATATTTTGGTTCTGCCTTCACAAAGGAGGACACAAATAACCTCCCAGAGATGTCGGGGATCATAGAGTCTGATGAAAGGGAGGAACGGAAAGAAATCAGTATTTGTAGGGAAATGGTGTTAGGGAAATTGATCGGATTGAAGGCCGATAAGTCCCCAGGGCCTGATAATCTACATCCTAGGGTACTTAAGGAAGTGGCCCTAGAAATAGTTGATGCATTGCTGATCATCTTCTAGCATTCAATGGAATCTGGAACAGTACCCATGGATTGGAGGGTAGCTATTGTTATCCCACTATTCAAAAAAGGTGGTAGAGAGAAAACGGGGAATTACAGCCTGACCTCGGTAGTGGGGAAAATGCTAGAGTCCATTATAAAAGATGTAATAGCAGAGCACTTGGAAAACAGTGACAGAATCGGTCAAAGTCAACATGGATTTACAAAAGGTAAACCGTGCTTGACTAATCTACTGGAATTTTTTGAGGATGTAACTGGTAAAATAGATAAGGGAGAACCAGTGGATGTGGTGTATTTGGACTTTCAGAAGTCTTTTGATAAGGTCCTGCATAAGAGATTAGCGTGTAAAGTTAAGGCACATGGGATTGGGGGCAAGGTATTGACTTGGATAGAGAACTGGTTGGCAGACAGAAAGCAAAGAGTTGGAATAAACGGGTCTTTTTCCGAGTGGCAAGCAGTGACTAGTGGGGTACCGCAGGGATTGGTCCTTGGGCCCCAGCTATTCACAATATATATTAATGATCTAGACAAGGGAACTAGATGTAATATCTCCAAATTTGCAGATGACACAAAGCTGGGTGGGCGTGTGTGCTGTGAGGAAGATGCCGAGAAACTCCAGGATGATTTGGACAGGTTGGGTGATTGGGCAAAAGCATGGCAGATGCAATATAACGTGGATAAATGCGAGGTTATCCACTTTGGTGGCAAAAACAGGAAGGCAGATTATTATCTGAATGGCAATAGATTGGGAGAAGGGGAAGTGCAACGAGACCTGGTTGTCCTTGTGCACCAGTCACTGAAGGTAAACATGCAGGTGCAGCAGGCGGTTAAGAAGGCAAATGGCATGTTGGCCTTCGTAGCGAGAGGGTTTGAGTACAGGAACAAGGATGTCTTGCTGCAGTTGTACAGGGCCTTGGTGAGACCACATCTTGAGTATTGTGTGCAGTTTTGGCCGCCTTATCTGAGGAAGGATGTTCTTGCCATGGAAGGAGTTCAGCGAAGATTCACCAGGCTGATACCTGGGATGGCAGGAATGACGTATGAGGAGAGATTGGGTCGATTGGCCTTGTACTCGCTGGAGTTTAGAAGAATGAGAGGGGATCTCATTGAAACTTATAAAATTCTGACAGGACTAGACAGACTAGATGCAGGAAGGATGTTCCCGATGGCCGGGGAGTCCAGAACCAGGGGTCACAGTCTAAGGATAAGGGGTAGGCCATTTAGGACAGAAAGGATGAGGAATTTCTTCATCCAGAGAGTGGTGAACCTGTGGAATTCTCTACCATAGAAGGCAGTAGAGGCCAATACATTAAATATATTCAAGAAGGAGTTGGATATATTTCTTAAGGTTAAAGGGATCAAGGGGTATGGGGAGAAAGCAGGGACCGGGTACTGAATTTGGATGATCAGCCATGATCGCATTGAATGGCGGAGCAGGCTCGAGGGGCCGAATGGCCTGCTCCTGCTCCTATCTTCTATGTTTCTATGTTTCTATCATAAAACAAAAAAGGAAAAATGGACTTCTGTTTTACAAATCAGACAATGTCTAGTTTCTTCTTAGAAATTTACAGACTCCTGAATATATGGATTGTCCAGTCCAAAACTGGACTAGTAGCAAATTTACTAACTTCGTACTTTACCTATTATAGGGGCAGTATCCAATAGGCTGCACCTAACTGAAAATTTAGACTTCCCCTTCTTGGGCACCTGAAACTCCAGCAAACAATAGAAACCATAGCTTCTTTCCCCTACCTGGCTTTTCTGCCCCATCAGTCTCCTCCATTCTGGCTCTATGAACTCGTATTTTCTGCTGAGCTGAGAGCGATGGCACAAAGAATGTTGTAACAGATGTTATCTCTTCAGATGATCTACCTTTATTTTATTATGGTGGAGTCTCTTATGGAATGAGAGAAAAGCTTTTGATTAAAATTAAACATCAAGCTAGTACTGATCAGACTGGCCCAATGCAAGGTGACTAGGAGAGCTGGTCTGGATCTTTGAGTATAACCCTGACAATGGGACGAATGTTGCTGGTGCGGGGTAACCGTTTATTTTGACTTTTTTCTGCACCCTTAAGCTCAAAATGTTTTGCACCTTGATAACGGGGTGAGGTCAACAGGGCATCTGGGACCTTAGTGAATAGCGGGACCAACAGTCTATCTCCTTAACCAATGACATTTAAGAGTTAAGAAATAAACAGTGGAATGGCTGAAAATGGGTGAATTAGAGTCAAATCAGATACAGAAAGAGAAATAAAGAGAGTGAAAGAAAGATTGGATTAAGAGAGAGGAAAATAGAGACAGGAAGGAAAAGAAAGATTTTTTTTAATTTAATATTTTTAAAATCTCCAACAATTCATTGCCTGAAGGAATGAAACTCCACAGTTTAAGTTGTTCAATTTCTAGGCCAGTGACGTTGATCGGCAGTCATTAACATCGTTAAAAGATACTTGCACTGTTAATTACCAGACTTGACTTTCTGTGGCGAGTTTAATGGGTAATTAATGTGCAAATCCAGCAAGTTCTTAAAAATAATGGGAGGTTAAGGGCGAGATACTGCTTGTGCGAAGCAAACAGCGAAGCGGTGTAAATCGACCGGCAAGTTCTGGAGATTCGCAACTCACAGCGTATCTCTTAATCCCCTGAACTTGCTGGTTGATTTGCACGTTAATAATGTTATGCGTCATTCACATGCCGTTATGTTTTCAGCAAGTTCCAGCCCAAAATTTACAACAGTTTACAAATTATTAACTGCAAGCTGATTACATTGATGATCAATTCCAGTACGCAGTTTCAGATAAAGAGCATTTTCAATTAGAACTATAACCATGAGTAAGCAATAGAGCAAAACAAGATTTGTGATTAATATTCTGTTTGGCTAACCTTGGATTACAGTTGCAATAATGTTTGATAAAGGAACACCATTTTTCGAAGAAATAGTTTTACAACCCTTTAATTGTTTGATTACAAATGCAATGTCGTAAATCCTAACAAAGTTGCTAATTGCATTATTAGCACATGACATCATCCTGACAAAAATGGGTTTTTCCCTTCTAAGAGAAATGGATTTGTCAATTTTTTTTATGAAGACTGTGGCCCTTTAATTCAGCAAATATCTCCACTGATACTTCATAAACATGTTGAGATGAGGGAAGTTTGGATTCATTTACAAGATACACATCTCTGATGGTATCTCCATTAAGGGCATTGTTAACTGTCTTCAGTGATGGAAAGTGAAACTGTGCTAGCTCTAGTAGAAGGATTAGGTATCGTTGTTTACACAAACGCTCACATAAAAACATCCAATCTCAAATCATTCAGAATAAGCAAATAACTTGCCAGGAAATGCATCGAGAAACATAATGGAACAGGGTGGCTAATCCTGAAATATCAGAGATTCCAGTTATAAAACATCTAGAAGTATCATGTAACCAGTCAAAGCATTTCTAAATCTGCCCAGGTTTTACTAGTAAGACTAGAGCTTTAGAAGAAAAGTGGATATTTGACATATGTGAGGCAACAGTTGGGGATTTTTGGTCTTGCTTGGATACCTGTGAAACATGGCTATATCTTGTCTCAGCAGCATCCCTGCAATTTCCACATTGCCAATTCTGGTGTGAGGTAAATGATTTTCCTTTACATTGACACACAATAAAAAAAATAGATGCCTGCAGCACACACTCATGGCACTATTGTTCATTGTGTTACTCAAGAAAGCACAGAATAAAAGAAAAGCATTCAGCCCATCAAGCCCACTTCTTCCACAGATCATGCACAATTCCTCCTTCAGGGTGTCTGCCTCATTCATTTAATCTCCTGAGGTATCATTCTGTATAATTACATCCTGATCCACAAAAGTAATCAAGGAAAACACCCTTATGCAATATTCATTCTCCCTCACATCTTCACTATTCATCCTTGGCCTGCTGCCCTCCACAAGCAATATTATCACCCTAACTCCATCGCACCCGGAGCTCCAATTATGACGGACTATCATGTCCCATGGGTATTTAATCCAAGACTATAATCCTAACTTCATTCCCAAGCAAATATTTATTTATAATATAAACAGAACACACTGGAAATACTCAGCAGGTCAGGCAGCATCTGTGGAGAGAGAAACAGAGTGTTTCAGGTCGAAGACCTTCCGTCAGAATTTCAGATTTCCAGCATCCACAGTATTTTGCTTTTGTATCAGATATTTATTTACCTCTTTTTTTTAAAAAGTTAAGCGATTCAGCCTCAACTGCTTTTGCTAGGAGTTTGTTCCACATTTCCAATTGTGTGTGTATACTTGGGGAATACAAAGAGGGACAGGGGCCAAGATTCCAATGGATTCTTTTCTGCCAGCGCAAATGCGGTGAGGTGGGCCTCACTGCTGCCCAAATTAATAGCTGTAGGTCCTGTCCCAAATTGCAGCAAGAGAGCCATTTGCATGGTCGGGGTGGCCACCGACATGCGTAAAGGCACTTCAGAGGTGGCCACCCCAAATCTACCATTTTAAGGTGGAGTGGCCCACAGATGCTCTTCCATAGGTGGTAAAAATTTTCAGTTCCTAAGAAAACATGCAATGCGATTTTTAAGGCAAGATTGAAATCGATTGCCATTGTCTGCACAAAGTCTGAGGTCCTACTTGGGGCCTAACATAGAAACATAGAAGATAGGAGCAGGAGTAGGCCATTCGGCCCCTCGAGCCTGCTCCGCCATTCAATGTGATCATGGCTGATCATCCAAATTCAGTACCCTGTCTCTGCTTTCTCCCCATATCCCTTGATCCCTTTAGCCTTAAGAAATATATCTAACTCCTTCTTGAATATATTTAATGAATTGGCCTCAACTGTCTTCTGTGGTAGAGAATTCCACAGGTTCACCACTCTCTGGGTGAAGAAATTCCTCCTCATCTCAGTCTTAAATGACTTACCCCTTATCCTTAGACTGTGACCCCTGGTTCTGGACTCCCCGACCATCGGGAACATCCTTCCTGCATCTAGTCTGTCTAGCCCTGTTAGAATTTTATAAGTTTCAATGAGATCCCCTCTCATTCTTCTAAACTCTAGTGAATATAAGCCTAATCGATCCAATCTCTCTTCGTACGTCATTCCTGCCATCCCAGGTATCAGTCTGGTAAATCTTCGCTGCACTCCCTCCATGGCAAGAACATCCTTCCTCAGATAAGGTGACCAAACCTGCACACACCTTCACGGAACTCTCACAACTCTTAGCTGGTGAGAGTTCTATCAAGGCTTACTAATCAGAATTATGGGCCCAGGTTTCATCCAATATGTGAGGCTTAGTCATTTTAAGCCTGTGTCCTCGCCTTCTTCACTCAGAGTATGGGCTGGATTTTCATTGAGGAGTCGGGTAGGAGGCGGGTCTACAACTTTCGGGGTTGTAGTCCCACCTCCATCGAGTTCTAGCCAACCCACGCGATTTTGACTTGATTGACCTTGTTGAGCCCGCCCAGCGGGCTCAGCAGGCCAATTAAGGGCCACCCGGCAACAGGTGACATCACAGATTGATATTTCATCTGTCAAGACCTTTTGACAGATGAAATATCAGCGTTCGACAGCTGTTTGAAGCTGTCAAACACTGACAATCTGTACTCTAAGTTAATTCCTTCCTGTCAGGATGATTTAGAGATCTCCCCAGAACAGAAAGATGAATGCTGGAACTTTTGACAGATCGCGGCCATTCTGCTTTCTGTGCCGGTGAGATGAGGGACTCCCGAGACCTGAAGGAAGGAAGGCTGTAAAGGTAAGTAAATGCAAGTACAACTTCTTTAAACACTTTACACACACCAAACACACTTACCTCTGCACTCATGCACCCAGCACTCACCTGAACACCGGACATTTCGACCCCTCCAAGCCCTTCATCCCGACGGCCCGCCTCGCTAACTTGGTGTGGTTTGGAGTCATCGGGAATCCCACATTTCAACAATGAAAATAGGGATTAGGCTAAAAACTGCCCATTAACTACCTGTTAACAGGCAGTTAATTGGCACTAATCCCCTTCCCACCTCGGGTAGGCGGGTCCCAGCGCGGGACAGGTACCCGCCTCCTTTGAAACTGGCATGGATGCGGGTTGGGGGCAGGATGGGTTCGTGCCCCCCGATTTCAGGATTTTAACCCCCCACACGCTTCCAATCCCACCTCCACGGCCTAGTGAAAATCCTGCCCTATAAGTCCAAAAGCTTACATTATTCACTTCTCTCAGCACTTTTTATTGACACATTTTCTTGCCCCTCCTCTCCAGAAGGTTGGATTAAGATACATTGCTGCAACAGAGTAGAAGGAGCTTTAACCTATATCTGTCCATGCTAATGTTGAGACTGACTGCAAACCTGGAGAAGTGTTCCAGTTCCTTGCAATGCATCCCTCACTTTGATGAGCACAAAAAACAACAACTCTGTAATGACCAGTAACCTGTCATTCTGGAATGGTACACTAGGTGGTGCTGTATGTATATAAGAGTGGGCTACCCACGATGCACTAGGCTACTCACAAGGCAGCAGTCAAGATGGAGGCCTCTACAGATACTGTACCTAGTCCACATGTGCTCAATAAAGTGTCTAGCAAAAGCTAGCTGTTCTTAATAAAAACGACTAGTTATTAATGAACATAACATGGTACCAGGATTGGTAAGATCTGCTGAATATTGTGCAACACGACATGGAGAATTTGAAGCCACCAGAGCGTTTGAAACTCACAGGAAATGTCGACTACAATTGGCAGACTTTTAAACAACAATTCGAACTCTACATTGCTGCCATCGGGTACGGTATGAAGCCAGACGCAAGGAAAATAGCGTTGCTGCTCACGGTTGCAGGCCCACAGGTGATAGAGGTATTTAATACATTTGTATTTAATGCAGAGGAGAACAGAGAAAAATTAGACGATGTGCTAAAGAAGTTTAATACACATTGTTCTCCCAAAAGGAATGAAACCTATCAGAGGTACATCTTCCGTTCTCGGACACAGCAGCAAAATGAGACTTTTGATAGCTTTTTGACTGATCTGAAACTGAAAGCACAGACATGTAATTTCTCTGAACTGAAAGCATCCATGATTCGTGACCAGATTGTGTTTGGTATTCATGATAAAAAAGTCAGGGAATGTCTGTTGAGAGAAACCGAACTAACATTGGAAATTGCTGTGAAAATATGCCAAGCTAGCAAGCTAGCTCAAAAGCATGCCAAGACTTTCAGTGAAATCAATGATGATGTGATTGCAGTAAGTGCTGCTGTCGGTGCTGTGTCCTACAAGGGGAAGAAACATGGGCAGAACAGAAGTGAAAAGCAATCGGAGGAAGGAATTTTTAATTGTAAATACTGTGGTTACAAACACCAGTTAAAACAATGTCCAGCGTTTGGAAAAATGTGCAAAAAATGTCATGGAAAGAATCACTTTGCCAAACAATGCTTTTCAAAAGTAAAAACTAAGAAAGGGCAACGAGTTAATGTAATTGAGGACACTGATTTAAGTGAGACATGTTTTGTAGGAATGGTGTCATGTGACAATATCAAAAAGGATACAGAAAATGTGCAGCCCTCAGGAATTAACAATGCTGAACATAAAGTTAATGCAGTAAAAGAGACAAATGGATGATCCCACTGCAGGTAAATGGAGCATTAGTTACATTGAAACTAGACACTGGGGCAAAAGCAAACTTAATCAGTATGAGTGACATTAACAATATGAAAGAAAAGCCCAAAATACAGAAAAAGTCAATACTACTGAAGGACTATAATGGACAGAAAATAGATAGCTTAGGTGTATGCAGACTTAAAGTGACAGTCAAAGACAAAGTGCATCATCTCATGTTTTCTGTTGTGGCTGAAGGACTTGATTCACTACTGGGTGACAAAGCTTGTGAGGACTTAGAACTGGTCAAGAGAGTCTACCGTATAAACTGTGCCATAAGCAGACCAGATGACTCGGTGGATTCTGTAGTGAATAATTTCCAGGATGTGTTCAAAGGATTTGGAGTTCTACCATTCACTTACAAGATCCAGCTAAAGGAGGATGCTCAGCCAGTGGTACATGCTCCACGAAGAGTTCCAGCACCCCTGCGTGACCGGCTCAAGAATGAACTGGACAGAATGACCACACTAGGAGTCATCAGGAAACTCGAAGAGCCAACAGACTGGGTTAACTCCATGGTATGTGTAAAGAAAAAGAACAATGATCTAAGAATATGCATGGATCCAAAGGACTTAAATGCAAACATAAAACGCGAACACTACCAGATTCCCAAGCGAGAAGAAATCACCAGTGAAATGTCAGGTGCCAGATACTTTACAAAGCTCGATGCCTCACAAGGATTTTGGCAACTAAAACTGGATGAAGAGAGCACCAAATACTGTACCTTCAACACACCATTTGGCAGGTATTGTTTCCTCAGAATGCCTTTCGGGATAATATCTGCATCTGAAATCTTTCATAGAGCGATGGAACACATAATTGAAGGTCTGGTAGGAGTTCGGGTCTATGTTGATGACATCATCATCTGGGGCGCCACATTGAAAGAACACAATGAGAGACTGACTAAAGTGCTACAGAGCATACGCCGGAATGGACTGAAGCTCAACAAAGCCAAGTGTCAGTTTGGCGTCCAGGAAGTCACTTTCCTAGGAGATAATCTATCTGGTAAAGGAATAGAGCCAGATATGGAAAAAGTAAACGCTATACTCAAAATGCCCCGACCCACTGACAAAAAAGGAGTGCTACGCATCATGGGGATGATAAACTTAATTGGAAAGTTCATTCCTAACTTGTCAGCCAAGACAGCCTGTCTACGAGACCTGCTACGTAAAACAAATGAGTTCGCATGGACAGAAAGACATGAACAAGAGTGGATAAACCTCAAAACAGTGCTGACAACCACACCTGTACTCACCTTCTTTGACCCAACAAAAAGAATCAAAGTGTCAACGGATGCATCAAAAGATGGCCTAGGTGCGGTCTTGCTACAAGCAGAGGGTGAAGATTGGAAGCCTGCTGCCTATGCCTCCAGGTCTATGACTGATACTGAGTGTCGATACGCCCAGATTGAAAAGGAATGTCTAGGCTTGGTAGTTGGACGAGAAAAGTTTCATGGCTACATATATGGACTTCCCACCTTCACAGTTGAGACAGACCACAGCCCACTGGTTGCCGTCATAAAAAAGAACCTGAATGAGATGTCTCCAAGGATTCAACGACTCATGATGAAGCTGCAAAGATATGACTTTGAACTGATCTACACACCAGGCAAATACATAGTGTTAGCAGATGCACTATCCCGAGCACCCACAATGAGTCATGTGAGCTCTACTGAAGAAGACGTGGATGTTCATGTGAGTATGGTCACTGCTGCGCTGCCCGTGTCAGACACAAAATCAAAGCAAATAGCAGAAGAAACAGTAAAAGATACAGTATTACAAACAGTAATAGAGAACATTCATCATGGTTGGCTAAAAAGTTCCTGTCCAAACTTTTTTCACATAAGGTCAGAATTGAGTGTCGCAAGTGGACTATTACTAAAACAGAACAGAATAGTCATTCCACAGGCTCTACAGCAAGACATACTCAAAAGGATTCATGAGGGACACCTCGGAATTGAAAAATGCAAAAGGAGAGCAAGAGACACTGTTTATTGGCCTGGCATAAATAAGGACATTGAGAACATGATAGGCAAATGTGAGACATGTCAGAAACACCAAAACAAACAAGCAAAGGAACCAATGATAGTAGCTGACATACCAACAGCACCATGGCAAAAGGTTGGTATGGACCTTTTTCATTTAAATGGTAAAGACTATCTAATAGTGATTGACTACTATTCTAACTATCCTGAGATGGCGCTGCTCTCAAGCACCACAGCAAGCAGTGTCATAATGCATGTGAAATCCATCTTCACCAGACATGGAATTCCCAGGATTGCCATTAGCGACAATGGTCCGTGCTTCAACTGTAAGGAGTGGCAACAGTTTGCAGCACATTATGACTTTCAACACATCACATCCAGTCCTTTGTATGCTCAGTCGAATGGTAAGGTAGAGAAAGGTGTTCAAGTTCTCAAGCAGCTACTGAAGAAAGCGACAGAAAGCAAGTCTGATCCTTATCTCGCCCTGCTGAGCTACCGAGCCTCACCTTTAGACTCTGGTTCTTCACCTGCTGAACTCCTAATGGGTCGCAAGTTGCGTACCTTGCTACCCTGCTGTGCAAAAGAAAAGCAGAGTAAGGAACTGAGACAGAGACTTCAACTGTTAAAGGTGAAACAAAAATCATACTATGACAAGTCATCCAAAACTCTGAAACCATTGACAAGGGATGATGTTGTCAGGATTGAGGATCCAGATGCATGGAACAGGAAAGCTACAGTTCTTGAGCAAGTAGGATCAAAGTCATACAGTGTTAGAACTGAGGAAGGACAGATTCTCAGGAGGAACCGCCATTCCCTCCTAAAAACACAAGAGACTATCGAAGAGCAAATCGATGACAATGCCACAACTGAATCTTGTCACTCACCACCAGAACAATCTAACTCAAATACACATACAGGCTCTCATGAAAACACATCAGACTTACCTGTGCTGAGAAGATCCACACGTGAAGTAAAAAAGCCTGATAGACTTAATCTTTGAGTACAAAGAAAACTACTTTGAAAATGTATTGACTGTTGAAGATGTTTATGTTGTTATTGATTGATATTGATTGATACTGGTTTTGTTTAACCTCAAAGAAAGAGGGATGTAATGATCAGTAACCTGTCATTCTGGAATGGTACACTAGGTGGTGCTGTATGTATATAAGAGTGGGCTACCCACGATGCACTAGGCTACCCACAAGGCAGCAGTCAAGATGGAGGCCTCTACAGATACTGTACCTAGTCCACATGTGCTCAATAAAGTGTCTAGCAAAAGCTAGCTGTTCTTAATAAAAACGACTAGTTATTAATGAACATAACAAACTCAACATAAATGTATCAGTTAATATAAGATTGTAAATGTTCTGTTGTTTTGGAACACACAGGACATGTCTGATGTTCAGACCCCAGTTTACGAAAGAGGATACATTGAAGAAATTCAGCACCAATGACTTAGCAGATCAATAAAAAACAAAAAACTCAGCATACTCAATAATATCCAAGTATGTGAGGCAAAATAGGTGCACAGACACACGCGAACAAAACAGTGATGCCTTTATTTTCAATTTGTAATCCTGGCCTCAATTTTAACTCCAGGCCAGTTTAAAACGGGTGAGCTGCGGTTTACCCACTGCTCCAGAAATGAGGCCCAGGGTACTTTTACTCCAAGCCTCCAGTTTACCTCCCACCTGTTCCAAGCAGGAAGCCAGTGGGAAGTAGCAGAAAATCGGCAAGACCAGCTAAGTGACTGCTGTTGGGACACCTACAAAATGGGGGGTGGGGGCACAAGATTCTGGCAGGGGTGCCTACATTCTCCTTGTGGGGCCCAGAGGAGCACCCCTGCTCCTGCTGGCCTCTCAAGGAAAGTAAAAAAATGTAAACTTACATCTTTGGGTATCTACTGGCCTTGAGCTGCCGCTGGGTTGCCCATGCGGGATAAAAAGGACCCCGCATATGTTAAAAAGGACCCCGCTGGCTTTGGGGGAGTTGCCTTGCTGCCTGCTCAGGTGAGCTGGTGAACATCCAAACCAGTCAGCTCCTCACAGCTCTAGGGCGGGTAAGTAACTTGGGCAATTTCAACTGCCCTCTCACCCAGTTTCTGCCAGGTGGGTAAGGTAAAAATGATATGAGTTGAATTGTAGGAACATAGGAACAGGAGTAGGCCATTCAGCCCCTTGAGTCTGTTCCCTCATTCACTTAGATCATGGCTGATTTGTATCTCAATTCCATTTACCCACCTTAGCTCCATACCTCTTGATACCTTTACCTAACAAAAATCTATCGACCTCAGTCTTGAAAGTTCAATTTGTACCAGCATCCACAGCCTTTTGGGGGAGAGAAAATTCTTGATTTCTACTATTGTAGTCTGTGTCAAATTAATTTTGGAATCTTAGGAAATTGACTTCATACATTAACCATTCCACAATGGTATTTACTATTTAGGGACATCCTCACTGGAACTTAGAGCTCTTGACACAGATTTTTGTGTAGCATGGCAGAAGTTACAAAATGGAAAGAAAAGCTAGGGGAATACCAGGCTTTAATTAAAGGAGCTCTGTTTTCCTCATGAAAAGATTTGGCAAATCTTTTTGGCTTCCAGAGAGAGAAAAGCCACCATCTGTCATTTTCATCATAACAACATCACATGAACTTGATGATGATAGATTTAACATGCTTTGGTACTCCATAATGTGTTTGCACACAAAATAAATCATCAAAACTGTGCTCCTCGGAAGACTATAGTCTCCCCTTTAGAAAATAAAAGTTGATATATCTATATTGGAAGGGCATGTTTCTGCTTATAGGAATTGCTTATTGTCTAACAGCTTCCTGAACTCCGAAGATGGTCATCCATTGAGAGACGAGGAGCTTATTCTGAGTTTACCTCAACAAGGGTTAACACTGACTCTCACTAATACTCTGCAGATGAAGCATCCTGCCCCAGTGACATTCTCCTCATATACCCTTGCAAACAGGTGAAAAAACCATTCCCAGCAGCAGCAATTCGTTTTGAGTGGCAGACTTGCTTCTGGATTCAAATGTGTGCATTTTTGGCAAGGAGCAATAGAGCACAAAGGTAAATAAATTGTGGCTAGTTATAACAAATCTTAACAGCAAAATGTTAGAAAGCTCACAAAAGGAATAACAGACAGCAAGTATTCTGAATGAAAAACAAGACCAGGTCAAAGCTTGAAACCATCATTACATTAACCAATTCAAAGTCTGGGACACTAAACTAGGAGGAGGGGTGGGCTCTGATGAGGATGTCAGGAGGCTACAGTGCGATTTGGACAGGTTGGGGGAATGGGCGGATACGTGGCAGATGCACTATAATGTGGATAAATGCGAGGTTATCCACTTTGGGGGTAAAAACAGGAGGGTAGATTATTATCTAAATGGCAATAGATTGGGAGATGGGGAAGTGCAGAGGGACCTGGGTGTTCTTGTGCACCAGTCACTGAAGGAGAGCATGCAGGTGCAACAGGCGATTAAGAAGGCAAATGGTATGTTGGCCTTCATATCAAGGGGGTTCGAGTATAGGAATAGGGATACCTTACTACAGCTGTACAAGGTGCTGGTGAGACCGCATCTGGAGTATTGTGTACAGTTTTGGTCGCCCCATCTGCGGAAGGATGTTCTTGCCATGGAAAGAGTGCAACGGCGATTCACCAGGCTGATACCTGGAATGGCGGGAATGACCTACGAAGAGAGATTAAATAGTTTGGGCTTGTACTCACTGGAGTTTAGAAGATTGAGAGGGGATCTCATCGAAACATATAAAATTATGGCAGGCCTGGACAGGCTGAATTCAGAGAGAATGTTTCCAATGGCCAGGGAGCACAGAACCAGGGGCCACAGTCTAAAAATAGCGGGCAAATCATTTAAAACAGAGATGAGGAAGAATTTCTTCACTCAAAGAGTGGTGAGCCTGTGGAATTCCCTGCCACAGAGGGCTGTGAAGGCTAATTCAATAAATATTTTCAAGAGAGAATTGGATATATTTCTGAAGGCTAAGGGGATTAAGGGTTACGGAGAAAAGGCGGGGACGGGGTACTGAACTGGTAAGATCAGCTATGATCTCAGACGAGGATCAGCCATGATCTCATTGAATGGCGGAGCAGGCTCGAAGGGCCGAATGGCCTACTCCTGTTCCTATCTCTATGTTATGTTATGAAACACACACACGAGAGCAAATCACTGCCACAGTTTATCCAAGATCTCACCAACTATATTTTAGCATTTTTATAGCGCTTCCTGTATTGTCGTCAGATAAGTGATTTTGTGAATTTTAGTTGTTAATTATCATTCCCTCCCCCCTCCTGAAAAAATATTTTATCAGTTAGGTAATTAAATTATGGGTTGAAGCATTTTTCCTCCCATTGGAAAGAATCAGATTACTTGTTGAAAACAACCTGGATGGAATGGGTTGCAGTTTTTCAAACCGCCTGTACTCAGAAAGACGTTTTAAAATCAATTGCTGTTAGTCATTCAGATCTCAAAAGCTTTTGGCCTAGAAATTCAGTGGGCCTTGCGCCCACTTAGCGCCTAAAGAGGTCTTTTGCGCCGGCAGGGTGGTAGCGCGGAAATTGAGTGCAGCGGTATTGGCGGCGGTAGCCGTTAGCGCTGCGCCGGGACCGATGACGTCATCGGTGTGCGCGGTGGCCCTTAACGCCCCGAAACCGCGCCGATCCCCATATTTATTTGCGCCCGCCTCCTCCGAAGCGGGCGCAAACAGCGAACAGAAAACGGGGCCGTCCTGCTGCCATAGTGGGGCGCTTTAAAGCTGAAGGTGCGGCCGGCCGCTTTTCCGGCGGCCGCCTGCCCGCACCTCCTTCCCCGGCCTCCTCCACCTCCCCCCCCCGCGGCATTGCCGGCTGGTTTCCGTGGAGCCCGGCACTTCTCCGTTGTGCCGGGCTCTTTTACCGGCACTCGCGATCGGGGCTCCAGCCGTTGCAGGCACCTCCCCCTTAAGAGAAGGAGGAGGCCTGCAGTACCGCAGCCTGCCGCACCGCATCGGGTGGCGCTGCGGCAACTAGCACGCTGATATTCAGTTGCAGCGCCCCAAACGGAGGTGGGCACACCCTGGTATAGCGCCCGCTTCCGAATTGGGGCGCAGAAGACGAATATACGGCGTGCGCTAATGCCTCCCCGCCCAGCGCTAACTTTTGGGCACGAGCGAGCTGCCCGCGCCCAAGTGAATTTCTAGGCCTTTATTTTTCTCATTTTCCTATATTTCTGAACCTCCTGGTGACACTTGATGCTCATTTTAATTCATTAGACTGTCACAGCTTTATAACCTCAATACATCTCAGCTGTGTTCAATCAAAAATATTTTACAACTAACTTTTTAGCTAATCACCCTTTGGCAATTCATCAAGCTGGAGTTGAATGGAAAAGCACCAAATCCGAAAGCACTGTACAAGAAAGCAAAGAGCTAGCAATTCTATCAATTAGCACCCTTAACTGTTGGATTTTTAATATAATTCTACTCATAAGCATGTGGTTTTCTTTAGCATTAAATGTGAGTCGTTGGGAGGGGCGGCTGGTGAGCAGGCCTGGGCGTTGGGCTGAAGATTGTCGGACAGGAGGAATGGTGGAAATGGAATGGCGGCGCGCACAGACGCAGCGGCTTTGCTTCTCCCAGGACGGTGCTATTTACGTTTAATGTTAATGTTATTTGTACTGGACTCATGGGAGCTTGCAAGATCACATTTCGTTGTTCATGTACTTGTGCATTGTACAATGACAATAAAGTTGAATTATTATTATAAGCTAGAGAGAGAGAGCGAAAATCATTTCCCGTTACAAGACACCAAGGCTAAGATTTGTCACAGAAATCTTCACTCTGGTCTAGTGAAATTCAACAGTTCAACTCAGCTCCAACTCAGAGGAGCCCTACCTGCAGAACTGCTCCTTCAGGCTTCACAGGGGAAATCTGGGCCTCTACTGCCCTGTGCCCCCTCCCCACCAGCTGCGAGACTCTCGGTACACCCCCATGCTCTCCACGCACCCCACCCCAAAACACCCAACCCCCCCCAAAACCCCCAATCCCCCCTCCCACAACCCCCACCCCAAAACCCCCAATCCCCCCTCCCACAAACCCCCACCCCAAAACCCCAAACCCCCTCCCACAACCCCCACCCCAAAACCCCCAATCCCCCCTCTGACAACCCCCCACCCTAAAACCCCCAATCCCCCCTCCCACAACCCCCACCCACAACCCCCACCCCAAAACCCCCAACCCCCCCGCCTCGACCCCACCCCAAAACCCCCAATCCCCCCTCCCACAACCCCCACCCCAAAACCCCCAATCCCCCTCCGACAACCCCCCACCCTAAAACCCCCAATTCCCCCTCCCACAACCCCCCACCCCAAAACCCCCAACCCCTCCTCCCACAAACCCCACCCCAAAACCCCCAATCCCCCCTCCAACAACCCCCCACCCTAAAACCCCCAATCCCCCCCAAACCCCCACCCCAAAACCCCCAATCCCCCCTCCAACAACCCCCCACCCTAAAACCCCCAATCCCCCTCCCACAACCCCCACCCCAAAACCCCCAATCCCCCCTCCCACAACCCCCACCCCAAAACCCCTAACCCCTCCTCCCACAAACCCCACCCCAAAACCCCCAATCCCCCCTCTGACAAACCCCCACCCCAAAACCCCCAATCCCCCTTCGCAAAACCCCACCCCAAAACCCCCCCGCCTCGACCCCCAACACCCCCGCTCGACCCCCAACCTCCCTCCCCGCATCGACCGCAACACCACCACCTCGACCCCCAACCTTCCTCCCCGCATCGACCCCAACACCCCCGCCTCGACCCCAACACCCCCGCCTCGATCCCCAACCTCCCACCCCCACCTCGACCCCCAACACCCCCGCCTCGACCCCCAACCTCGCTCCCCACCTCGACCCCCAACCCCCCTCTGCCTCGACCCCAACACCCCATCTTGACCCCAAACCTCCCTCCCCGCATCGACCCCAACACCCCCGCCTCGACCCCCAACCTCCCTCCCCACCTCGACTCCCAACAACCCCGCCTCGACCCCCAACCTCCCTCCCCGCATCGACCCCCAACACCCCCGCCTCGAGCCCCAACCTCCCTCCCCGCATCGACCCCCAACAACCCCGCCTCAACCCCCAACCTCACCCCCGCCTCGACCCCCAACCTCCCCCCCGCCCCGACCCCCAACCCCCCTCTGCCTCGACCCCCAACCCCCCGTCTCGACCCCCAACCTCCCTCCCCGCATCGACCCCAACACCCCCACCTCGACCCCCAACCTCCCTCCCCGCCTCGACCCCCAAACTCCCTCCCCGCCTCGACCCCCAACCCCCCTCTGCCTCGACCCCCAACCCCCCCGTCTCGACCCCCAACCTCCCTCCCCGCCTCGATCTCCAAACTCCCACCCCGCCTCGACCCCCAACACCCCTGCCACGAACACCAACCCCCCTCCCCGCATCGACCCCCAACACCCCCGCCTCAACCCCCAACCCCCCTCCGCCTCGACCTCCAACCCCCCTCCGCCTCGACCCCCAACCCCCCCCGCCTCGACCCCCAACCCCCCTCCGCCTCGACCCCCAACCCCCCTCCGCCTCGACCCCCAACCCCCCTCCGCCTCGACCCCCAACCCCCCTCCGCCTCGACCCCCAACCCCCCTCCGCCTCGACCCCCAACCCCCCTCCGCCTCGACCCCCAACCCCCTTCCGCCTCGACCCCCAACCCCCCTCCGCCTCGACCCCCAACCCCCCTCTGCCTCGACCCCCAACCTCCCCCCGCCTCGACCCCCAAACCCCCTCCGCCTCGATCCCCAACCCCCCTCCGCCTCAACCCCCAACCCCCCTCCACCTCGACCCCCAACCCCCCTCCGCCTCGACCCCCAGCCCCCCTCCGCCTCGACCCCCAGCCCCCCTCCGGCTCGACCCCTAACCCCCCTCCGCCTCGACCCCCAACCCCCCTCCGCCTCGACCCCCAACCCCCCTCCGCCTCGACCCCCAACCCCCCTCTGCCTCGACCCCCAACCCCCTCCCACCTCGACCCCCAACCCCCCTCCACCTAGACCCCAACCCCCCTCTGCCTCAACCCCCCACCTCCCCCCCAACACCAACAGATTCCCAGTCTGTGCTGTTAGCTGAACTCAGTAGGGGAGTGATCCTGAGCCCCAATTGTAGTACCCCACAGAATGGCCAGTTACGTGAGACACTGGAGGACTGCTGACACCAATGCAGCAGCACGTCAGAGGAACCAATGGTTTCAGAAAAAAAAGCAGAGAAAATTGCAATTAAATGAAAAATTCTCCAACACCTATCGATTCCCTCAAAACCACAAGAAAAACAAAATCAACAAAATTCACTCACTTACCTTCATATCCATATCTATATCCAAAAGCTGCCCTCACAGATAAAGTGAGCCAAAAAAATAGTCTTCTCATGTCTCGTTGTTGAACTAATGCTTTGGTTCAAATTTGTTTGAAACTTCTGGAAATCTCGCAAGTATGTTATATCTATGAATGAGATTAAGAAAAGAATTCAGCTGTGCCGTAAAGCTGTTGTCACCATGGCAGTGAATAACAGCACCCAAAGAGGGTAGTAATGCACAAATCATACACTGAACTAACGGAGCTCAACTGTTAGGACAGTCACCACAAGCAAAATTGCTCACTGACTTAGTTTTACTCCGCTGAAGAAAGGGTCACTTAAAAACTTAAGGAATCTTCTCTAAACAGTAACAGTACTAAAAGGTTTTAGGGTAAACCGCAACTGCCGAAAGGGGAAAAATATCCTTACGGTTAGGTTAGGATGGAAAATTCTAATTTTTCTCCAAGGTCTGACAAAATATAATTAATTACCTTTAGATTATATTTCCATGCTACCGTACGGTAGAAATTCCAACCCTGAAGTTTGTAGTAAGTGGAAAGCAAGGAAGCTGGCAAGAGGAGCTAATGACATCATTCTGTTGGAGCGTTGAGCAGCCCCTTAAAGCTACACTGTACATGCATAAAACATTGCCAGTAACTTAAATAAACTACACTGAAGAGTTGCTTTAATTGACTGCGAGGAAAATAAAACATTTTGTGTTGGATATGAATCATGTAGCTTTATGAATTTAAATGAGTTAACAGGAAGCAGCTTTTAAGTAAAGATAGCAAAATCTGGTAGAGTTTAAAAGTGTAGTACTCTGTCCTGAATGAGAGCCTGTACATGTTAAGTCCTGCTACAGCAATCGGATTGGATAAAACTGTTTAAAAAAAAGTTGAAACTTTTTTTCTGAACAGCAAACATCTTCCCAGAAATGTGAAGTATTCAGTAGGTAGAGCAGACCCTATGGTGGTAATTATCTCTCTGAAAGCTTTTCTTGCCTTTTCCTACACTTTATAATAGAGGTTGAGCACTATGCAGCAGTTGGCATGGTCACAAACTGTCTGCCACCCCAAAAGCTGATCCTATATAGGGTTATACTGCTTGGCTCAGTCAGTGACACGCTTGCCTCAGAGTCAGAAGATCATTGATTCAAGACCCATTCTAGAACTCAAGCACACAATCTTTTGGAACTGTCCTTTAGTTAAGACATTAAACCAAGGCCTGTCCTGCCTGTCTGTTCTGGTGGTTCATGTGGATGTTAGAGATCTCATTGCACTATTTGAAGAAAAGCAGGGAGTCATTCAAGTGTCATGACAAACATTTCTCTTTTAACCAAAGCCACCAAAGACAGATTAACCAATCAGTTATCTCAGTGCAGTGCTATTAGTGAGATTGGGCAGTATGCAAAATGTTACTGAATTTGCCTACAACAAATACTGCACTCTGTGAAGGACTTTGAGATTTTTAAAGTAATATGATAGGGTGCTTTATAAATGCAAATTATTTCTTCTTTCCTCTGCAGTGTAACATTGCAGACAAACCACTTAAAAAAAACAAGTAACAGTAAAAGGAGTCAATTTTACTTTCTTCACCAGTAAACTACAGGTTTGTGTAAATTCTGTCAGTTGCCCCTCTCCTCTGGAAACTACATTATCAATAGTAAGTAGCTGGTCATTTTCCCACTTAACGGTGCTATCGAATTTCTCTTGTGAAGGCAATATGTAAAGTTTTATCTGACTTTCCAATATCATTATTACCGCACTAGCCCAGTCTTCAGTTTGTTGCATTATTTCGTAGTTTTTCTATGCAGTATAAGTGCTTTCATTTTATCACAGATTACTGCAAGTAAACCACAGGCTCAACTTTATTATCAGCCTTGCTGTGATGTGCTTTCTTTTAACTTTTAACATCCGGATAATCAATACACCTGACTCACTTTAACATGTAGCTGCCTGTAATGATTTTGCTGGATTTAATTGCTCACATACTTTCAGTCCCATAACAGATCGCCTGTTGTGTACTGGACAATAAACAAACATTTAACTTTGACCTGAAGCTTTTTCCTGGTGAAAGTAGTTAGCTGCTTCTTTAAAGTTGAAAATGTTTCTTGATTTTTGAGCTCATTAAACATGTCATAATATTCCCTTAAGTCCCAATATCTGACTTAATTTTCCTTCACTGTCTACTAAAGTTAGGCTTTACCTCCAATTCCTTACCTGCAGTGAAAGAAATGGATGGTTCCTACAAAGTCATTTTTCTCCTCGGTGACAACATTCTCGTCAATCTTCATCCCTAAAGTGATTTAGATTACAGCACTTGTTGTCTGTTTTGCCACAAGGTGGGCAGCAGTTCTGTGGTTATTATAAAACCACAATAGCTAACCTTATTACAGACATGCCAGATTAAAAAACTAGCAAAAGCTGACTGTGAAACCATTGAAAGAAAAACAGTTCTAAAAAAAAAACAACATTATAACAGCAGGTCTCCCTCAAGGTAAAAGAAATAACTGTTATCAAAAAATATCGACAAATATTTTTCTAATTTTGAACAAAAAGTAATCCCTTTAGACATTTCTTCCTGTTCAATGTGATCCACACAACAATAATTGTTGGCTTTAGTTCACTAACGGTAATCATTTAGCACTGCCAGTGGAAAAGTAACAGAAATACCACTAAAACTAGCTTATTCAGTCCAATGCGAGGCATTAACTTATCCTTTTTTCAGATGTTGACTGACTTATTGTACAGTTGCTGTATTGTCTGTTTTTATAATAAAGCTACTGCGCTGCCTGAAGTTCTAGTTCCACTCTGTTTAAAAGGTCTGAGCCTCCCCACTCCCCACTCTGGATCGTGGTAGGGGAGGATTAAGCTTTCTTTGTGGGGCCTAGAGGAGCACTCTTGAACTTCCTTTCCGCACAAGGAAAGTTAAAAAAGAAATTTAATACTTACTTTTTTGGGCCTCTTCTGGCTCCAGTCCACTCCCTCACTAGGTTGGCCTGGCAAGAAACTAACTGCCGCTTCCTGCTGAATCCGCCTATTAAAAATTGCAGTTGGATCCCAATGATGACAAATAACCAGTTAATCTGTTTTGGTGGTAATAGTTGAGGAAGGGTTGGGGAGAGTTTAAATTGGTGGTAATAGTTGAGGAAGGGTTGGGGAGAGTTTAAATTAGCTTGGCAGGGGGATCAAATCAAATCAAATCAAATCAAATCAACTTTTATTGTCATTGTTAGTGCACAAGTGCAGTACAATGAAATGTAGGCTTGCGGCTCCCGAGAATGTACATTTAGATTAAGACATTTAAACATTCAACATACATTTGGCTTGTAATACATTAACATAAACATAACCATAATAAAGTACATTGGCAGATTGTGGTGTATGTGCCTTTAAGAGCCCCTGTGTACTGTAATGCCGGTAGTGGCCACTCGGGCTATATAAGCCTGTATAGTGTCTTGTATCTGTTAGTTCACCTCCAGACTTTGTCCAGTAAACACCTGTTAAACCAACTCCTGCATTCCGTGTCTCCATTAACACACGGATACAACACAGATGTGCAGGCTTTAGAGTTTATTTGTGGAGTTCAGTAGGATGACAGCCCTGGGAAAGAAGCTGTTCCTAAATCTGGTCGCACGGGTGCAAATGCATCTGTAGCGTCTCCCAGATGGCAGGAGGGCGAACAGACTGTGGCTGGGGTGGGTAGGGTCTTTGATGATGGACTGTGACCTCCGTAAACAGCGTTTCTGGTATATGTGCTCTATGGTCGGTAGCCGGGTGCCGGTAATGCGTTAGGCAGTTTTGACTACCCGCTGCAGGGCTTTCCGGTCATAGTAGCTACCGCTGCCATACCATACTGTGTTACAGTTCGTCAGGATGCTCTCTATTGTGCAGCGGTAAAAGTTAGAGAGGATCAGGGGTGACAGGTTACATCCCTTCAGCCTCCTTAGGAAATATAGGCGCTGCTAAGTATAGAGTCAATAGGGAGGGAAGAAAAACTGGAATTGGAAAACAAAAACATAGAAAGCAAATTGGAAGGACACAGGAATCAAAGGCTACATAGTAGTCAACAAGGAGGTTTGCCTGTACTAAATGGTATATACTTCAATGCAAGGAGTACAGCGAACAAGGCAGATGAGCTGAGGGCACAGGTAGATACTTGGGACTATGATATTATAGCTATTACAGAGACGTGGTTGAAAGAGGGGCAGGTATGGCAGCTCAACATTCCTGGTTACAGGATTTTCAGATGGGATAGCGAGCGGGGGTCGTGGTATTGATTAAAAAACTATTACAGCTGTGAGGAGGGATGATATGTTGGAGGGATCATCAAACGAGGCCATATGCGTCGAATTGAAAAACAAAAAAGGGGCGATCACACTGCTGGGAGTGTACTACAGACTCCCAAACAGTGAGAGGGAGATAGAAGAACAAATATGTAGACAAATTTCTGAGAAGTGCAAAAACAATAGGGCAGTAATAGTAGGGGATTTCAATTACCCCAATATTAACTGGGATAAAATTAGCGTGAAGGTTTTAGAGGGTGCGGAATTCCTAAAATGCATCCAGGAATTTTTTTTTAGCCAGTATGTAGCAAGCCCAACAAGGGAGGGGGCGGTTCTGGACTTAGTTTTAGGCAGGTAGAAGGCGTATCAGTGGGGGAGCATTTTGGTGCTAGTGACCATAATTCTGTTAGATTTAAGGTAGTTATGGAAAAGTACAAGGATAGATCAGGAATAAAAATTCTAAATTGGGGAAAAGCAAATTTTGCTAAGCTCAGAGGGGATTTAGCCATAGTGGACTGGAAACAGCTACTTGAAGGTAAATCAGTGTCAGAGCAGTGGGAGGCATTCAAGGAGGAGATCTGGAGGGTTTAGACCAAACACGTGCCCTTAAAGAAAAAAGGTAGGACTAACAAATCTAGAGCCCCCTGGATGTCTAAAGACATACAGGGTAGGATAAAGGAAAAAAAAGGGAGGCATATGACAGATACTGAGGGCTAAATACTCCAAAATCTTTAGAGCTGTATAGAAAGTGCAGGGGTGCAATTAAAAATGATATAGGGAAAGCAAAGAGAGAGCATGAAAAATTCTTGGCAAGTAAAATCAAGGAAAACCCAAAGATGTTTTATAAATATACTAGCTGGGGAGCCCCGCGTTGCGAGGGCAATTTTGGGGCGCTTGGTCTCCCTGCCCCTGTGTGTCCCCCCTCTCCCTGTCATGTCCTCTCCCTGTCCTATCCCTCCCTCCCCTCCCCTCCTCTCCCTCCCTCCCCTCCCCTCCTCTCCCTCCCTCCCTCCCTCTCCCTCCCTCCCCTCCCCTGTCTCCCTCCCTCCCTCCCCTCGCCCACCCCCACCCCGCTCCCCCCCCACCCCTACCCCGCTCCCCCACCACCCCTACCCCGCTCCCCCACTCCCCTCTGTCCCTCTCTCCGGCCCCTCCCCCTGCCTAGCGCCTGAGGTCCGGAGCTGAGGTCCCCCGCGTATGGCGCGGCTGATGGACGGCCGCTGTGGGCGGGCGGGCGGCGCATGCGCGGTCAGTGCGGGCGGCGCATGCGCGGTCAGTGCGGGCGACGGCGTTAGGATTCTTAATGGCCCAGAAATTCAGGTCGGGGGCTTCCCGCGGGTGCAAGCCCCCGACCTACACTTACCTAGCGCGCCGGCAGTTGACCTCTTGGCCTGCGTGGAATTCCCCTCCGAGGCCTGTCCCAGAGACCGGCGCGCTATGCTGGCATGTCCCAGGGGCATAGTTAGTGCGAAGCGTCCCCTGGGATCACGTGAGCAACAGGCAGCCAATCGGAGCAGGGAATGCTCCATTCATAAGTCTTGACAGATAGACCTGTCAAAACGTATAAATGCTGAGGCTGTAAAACTGTACTTTACCTTCAAATAATTTTTTTTTTAAATCACACTTTGTAAATAAACTATAAATGACATTAAATAACTATTTTAAACAAAAATTAAAATTTTTGAAAAAAATAATTTTTTTTTAAAACGGGGCTAAAAATAAACTTACCTTGCTTTAAAGTATTTAAAAGTAAAAAACCTGTGGAAAATATGTTTTAATTTTAAATAATTGACCACTTACCTTTGAAAATGAAGTCCTTATGGCTGCTTTTTACATTTCTAAAATGTACAGACTTACCCGCACGTTAAAGCCTGAAAAATAAAGGAAGTTCAACGCGCACGCGCAGACTCCCGCGTGCACGCGTTCGACCTCTGAACCCCTTGGTTCAGAGGATTGGAAGTGCCGGTTTCCCGCGCATGCGTAGTGCATGCAAGATTCCAGCACTTCCATCGGGTCCACGCGTGAGTACCCCGTGCGTACTCATGCGTTGGGACCCGAATTTCTGGGCCAATGAATACTTTGCGTCTGTTTTCACAAAGGAGAGGGGCAAAGCAGACATTGCTATCGTGGGGGGAGGAGTGTGAAATATTAGATGAAATAAACATAGTGAGAAAGAAAGTATTAAGGGGTTTAGCAGCTTTAAAAGTGGATAAATCTCCAGGCCCGGATGAAATGTATCCCAGGCTGTTAAGCGAAGCAAAAGAGGAAATAGCAGAGGCCCTGACCTTCATTTTTCAATCCTCTCTGGCTTCAGGTGTGGTGCCAGAGGACTGCTAATGTGGTACCCTTGTTTAAAAAGGGAGAAAAGGATAGACTGAGTAATTACAGACCAGTCAGATTTAAAGTAATTGGGGGAAGGTTTAGAGGGGATTTGAGGGGAAATTTCTTCACCCAGAGGGTTGTGGGGGTCTGGAACTCACTGCCTGAAAGGGTGGTAGAGGCAGGAAACCTAACCACATTTAAAAAGTACTTGGATGTGCACTTGGGATGCTCTAACCTGCAGGGCTACGGACCAAGAGTTGGGAAGTGGGATTAGGCTGGATAGCTCTTTGTTGGCTGGCGCGGACACGAAGGGCCGAAATGGCCTCCTTCCGTGCTGTAACTTTCTATGATTCTATGATTCTATGATTCTAAATGTTGGTCAAGACACACGCGAGAGCTCTACTTTTCTTCACAAAGTGCAAAGGGGTCTTTTACGTCCACCTGATCAGGCAGACACCTCATCCATAAAAAATGGCACCTTTGACAATCATAGTCATAGAGTCATAGAGTTTTACAGCACAGAAAGAGGCCCTTCGGCCCATCGTGTCTGCGCCGCCCATCCCTCCCTGTCCAGTCTAATCCCATTTTCCAGCATTTGGTCCATAGCCTTGTATGCAATGGCATTTCAAGTGCTCATCCAAATGCTTCTTGAATGTTGTGAGGGTTCCTGCCTCTACCACCCTTTCAGGCAGTGAGTTCCAGCTTCCAACCACCCTCTGGGTGAAAAAGTTCCTCCTCAAATCCCCCCTAAATCTCCTGCCCCTTACCCTGAATCTGTGTCCCCTTGTTATTGACCCCCCTACTAAGGGGAAAAGTTCTTCTTTATCTACCCTATCTATGCCCCTCATCATTTTGTACACCTCAATCAGGTCCCCCCTCAGCCTTCTTTGCTCCAAGGAAAACAACCCCAGCCTGTTTAGTCTTTCTTCATAGCTGAGGCGCTCCATCCCAGGTAACATCCTGGTGAATCTTCTCTGCACCCTCTCCAAAGCAATCACATCCTTCCTATAGTGAGGCGACCAGAACTGCACACAGTACTCCAGCTGTGGCCTCACCAGCGTTTTGTACAGCTCCATCATAACCTCCCTGCTCTTATATTCTATGCCTCTGCTAATGAAGGCAAGTATCCCATAAGCCTTTTTAACCACCTTATCTACCTGTTCCGCTGCCTTCAGGGAATTATGTACATGTACACCAAGGTCCCTCTGACCCTCTGTACTTCCTAGGGTCCTACCACTCATTGTGTATTCCCTTGCCTTATTTGTCCGTCCAAAATGCATCACCTCGCACTTTTCCGGGTTAAATTCCATTTGCCACTTTTCCGCCCATCTGACCAACCCGTTAATATTGTCCTGTAGCCTGAGGCTTTCCTCCTCGCAATTTACCACCCCACCAATTTTCGTGTCATCCGCGAACTTACTGATCATACCCTTTACATTCTCATCCAAATCATTAATGTAGATCACAAACAGCAAGGGACCCAGCACCGATCCCTGAGGTACCCCACTGGACACAGGCTTCCAGTCACAAAAGCAACCTTCGACCATCACCCTCTGCCTCCTGCCACTCAGCCAGTTTAGGATCCAACGCGCCAAGGCCCCCTGGATCCCATGGGCTCTTACCTTCTTGACCAGTCTCCTATGCGGGACCTTGTCAAAAGCTTTACTGAAGTCCATGTAAACCACATCCACAGCATTTCCCTCATCCACACACCTAGTCACCCCCTCGAAAAATTCAATCAGATTGGTCAGACATGATTTTCCCTTGACAAAGCCATGCTGACTATCCCCGATTAATCCTTGCCTCTCCAAGTGGAGACTAATTTTGTCCCTCAGAATTTTTTCCAATAATTTCCCTACCACAGATGTTAGGCTCACTGGCCTGTAATTCCCTGGTTTATCCCTGCTATCCTTCTTGAATAATGGTACTACATTAGCTGTTCTCCAGTCCTCTGGTACATCCCCTGTGGCCAGAGAGGTTCTGAAAATTTGTGTCAGAGCCCCTGCAATCTCCTCCTTTGCCTCACACAACAGCCTGGGATACATCTCGTCCGGGCCTGGGGATTTATCCACTTTTTGGCCTGCTAAAACCGCTAGTACCTCCTCCCTCTCGATGCTAATATGTTCAAGTATGTCACAGTCCCCTTGCCCGACTTCTATATCTACATCTTCTTTCTCCATAGTGAACACTGAGGCAAAAAATTCATTTAAAACCCCACCTACTTCATCTGGCTCTACACACAGCTTGCCACTTTGGTCCCTAATGGGCCCTACCCTTTCCCTGGTTATCCTCTTGCCCTTAATATACTTATAAAACATCTTAGGATTTTCCTTTATTTTGCTCGCCAGTGTTATTTCATGGCCCCTCCTCGCCCTCCTAATTTCCTTTTTAAGTATGCCCCTGCACCTCCTATACTCCTCTAGGGCTTCCACCGTCTTTTGTCTTTTGTAACTGCCAAAAGCCCCCCTTTTTTTCCTAATGCATTTTTGTATATCCTTTGTCATCCAAGGTTCCCTTTGCTTGTTGGTCCCACCCTTGACCTTTACAGGAACATGTTGGTGTTGTACTCTCTCTATTTCCCTTCTGAAAGCCTCCCACTGTTTTGATGTGGATTTTCCTATAAGTAGCTGCTCCCAGTCCACTTTTGCCAGATCCTGTCTTATCTTATTAAAATCGGCCTTCCCCCAATTTAGAACCCTGATTTCCGGGCCGTCTTTGTCTTTTTCCATGACCACCTTAAATCTCACCGAATTGTGGTCACTATCGTCAAAATGCTCTCCTACAGACACTTCCACCACCTGCCCGGCTACATTCCCTAGAATTAGGTCCAGTACCGCCCCCTCTCTTGTAGGACTTTCTACATGTTGGCTCAAAAAGCTTTCCTGGATGCACTTTAAGAATTCTGCTCCCTCCAAGCCTTTCACACTCTGACTATCCCAATTTATATTGGGGAAGTTGAAATCCCCCACTATTACTACCCTATTATTTTCACACTTTTCTGATATCTGTTCCTCTATCTCCCCCTGACTGTTTGGGGGCCTGTAGTACACTCCCAGCAAGGTGCTTGACCCCTTTTTGTTTTTAAGTTCTACCCATATGGCCTCATTAGAGGAACCCGCTAATATATCATCCCTCCTTACAGCAGTAATAGACTCCTTAATTAATATTGCAACACCCCCTCCCCTTTTACACCCCCCTCTGTCTCGCCTGAAGATTCTATACCCCGGAATATTTAGCTGCCAGTCCTGACCCTCCCTCAACCATGTCTCCGTGATAGCAACAATATCGTACTCCCATGTGTTCAACAACAACTTCAGTTCATCCACCTTATTTGCAAGACTCCTTGCATTAAAATAAATGCCTTCCAGCCCTGCCATATTCCCTTTTGCCTTCACATCTTTGCTCTGCCTTCCCTGCTGACTTGTTTTTTCCTCCTTATTTGGCTGTACATCACCCCCTACTATAGCTCCACTCTGTATCCCATCCCCCTGCCGAATTAGTTTAAACCCCCCCCAGCAGTGCTAGCAAACCTCCCCGCAAGGATATTGGTTCCCCTCTGGTTCAGGTGTAAACCGTCCGACTTGTACAAGTCCCACCTTTCCCAGAAGCAGACCCAGTGATCCAGGAAACTAAAGCCCTCCCTCCTGCACCATCCCTTTAGCCACGCATTCATCTGTTCTATCCTCCTATTCCTATACTCACTAGCACGTGGCACCGGGAGTAATCCAGAGATTACAACCTTTGAGGTCCTGCTCCTTAATCTTGCCCCTAGCTCCCTAAATTCTTGCTGCAGGACCTCATCCCTCTTTTTACCTATGTCGTTGGTACCAATGTGGACCACGACCTCTGGCTGTTCACCCTCCCCCTCCAGAATGCCCTGCAGCCGCTCAGTGACATCCTTGACCCTGGCACCAGGGAGGCAACAAACCACCCTGGATTCACGTCTACGGCCACAGAAACGCCTATCTGTTCCCCTTACTATAGAATCCCCTACGACTATTGCTCTCCCACTCTTTTTCCTCCCCTCCTGGGCAGCAGGAGCGCCCCCAGTGCCAGGAAGCTGGCTGCTGCTGCCTTCCCCTGGTGAGTCATTCCCCCCAACAGTATCCAAAACGGTATACTTGTTTGAGAGGGGAATGGTCACAGGGGTTTCCTGCATTACCTGCCTACTTCTATTGCTCCGCCTGGTGGTCACCCATTTCCTTTCTTCCTGTGCAGCCCTTCCCTGCGGTGTGACCAACTCACTAAACGTGCTATCCACGAACTTCTCAGCCTCGTGAATGCTCCACAACCCATCCACCCACAGCTCCAGCTCCTCAATGCGGTCTGCTAATAGCTGCAGATGGATGCATTTCCTGCACACGTAGTCACCAGGGGCAGTGTCCCCGAATTCCCACATGGAGCAGGAGGAGCACATCACGGGGCTGGGCTCTCCTGGCATGACTTTCCCCTTAATTAATTTAAATTAATTTACTATCACCAATTTAAAGATATCTCTAAGGCTCTTGTATAGTCTACCAACAGTACCTGCTACACCAGAAAAGACTCTAGTAACGATAAACTACAGAGTTAAAGTTTAAAAAAGAGAAATACTCACCAACCAATCACTTACCTGCTCCCTGGTGACGTCACACACTGACTATTTTTTACCTCTCTCCCCGCTGCGGAGTTGGTGTGCCTCGCTGGTCGTGGGTTTTTATACCCGGCTGCTCCTCCTCTGCTCCCGCTGCTCTCGGGCCTCGCTGGTCGTGGGTTTTTATACCCGGCTGCTCCTCCTCTGCTCCCGCTGCTCCGAGTGCTCTCGGGCCTCGCTGGTCGTGGGTTTTTATACCCGGCTGCTCCTCCTCTGCTCCCGCTGCTCTCGGGCCTCGCTGGTCGTGGGTTTTTATACCCGACTGCTCCTCCTCTGCTCCCGCTGCTCCGAGTGCTCTCGGGCCTCGCTGGTCGTGGGTTTTTATACCCGGCTGCTCCTCCTCTGCTCCCGCTGCTCTCGGGCCTCGCTGGTCGTGGGTTTTTATACCCGGCTGCTCCTCCTCTGCTCCCGCTGCTCCGAGTGCTCTCGGGCCTCGCTGGTCGTGGGTTTTTATACCCGGCTGCTCCTCCTCTGCTCCCGCTGCTCTCGGGCCTCGCTGGTCGTGGGTTTTTATACCCGGCTGCTCCTCCTCTGCTCCCGCTGCTCCGAGTGCTCTCGGGCCTCGCTGGTCGTGGGTTTTTATACCCGGCTGCTCCTCCTCTGCTCCCGTTGCTCTCGGGCCTCGCTGGTCGTGGGTTTTTATACCCGGCTGCTCCTCCTCTGCTCCCGCTGCTCCGAGTGCTCTCGGGCCTCGCTGGTCATGGGTTTTTATACCCGGCTGCTCCTCCTCTGCTCCCGCTGCTCCGAGTGCTCTCCGGCCTCGCTGGTCGTGGGTTTTTATACCCGGCTGCTCCTCCTCTGCTCCCGCTGCTCCGAGTGCTCTCGGGCCTCGCTGGTCGTGGGTTTTTATACCCGGCTGCTCCTCCTCTGCTCCCGCTGCTCCGAGTGCTCTCGGGCCTCGCTGGTCGTGGGTTTTTATACCCGGCTGCTCCTCCTCTGCTCCCGCTGCTCCGAGTGCTCTCGGGCCTCGCTGGTCGTGGGTTTTTATACCCGGCTGCTCCTCCTCTGCTCCCGCTGCTCCGAGTGCTCTCGGGCCTCACTGGTCGTGGGTTTTTATACCCGGCTGCTCCTCCTCTGCTCCCGCTGCTCCGCGTGCTCTCGGGCCTCGCTGGTCGTGGGTTTTTATACCCGGCTGCTCCTCCTCTGCTCCCGCTGCTCCGAGTGCTCTCGGGCCTCGCTGGTCGTGGGTTTTTATACCCGGCTGCTCCTCCTCTGCTCCCGCTGCTCCGAGTGCTGTCTCTCAATACTGGACTGAAGTGTCAGCCTAGATTATGTTCCCAAGTCTGGGATTGGGACTTAAACCATGAGACTTAGAGGCAAGAGTGCTAAAAATGAACCAAGTTACACAGGAGAAGTTTGTGAAGGACATTGTTTACTTATAATTCTCAGCAAAAAAAAATTGCCATGGCAACACAGATGGCCCAAACATTTAACGCAACAAAAGCAACTTACATTTATATAGAGCCTTTAATGTAGTAAAACATCTCAAGGTGCTTCACAGCAGCATCATCAAACAAAATTGGGCACTGAGCCACATAAGGAGATATTACGACAGGTGACCAAAAACTTGGTCAAAGTGGTAGGTTTTAAGGAGCGTCTTAAAGCAGGAGAGAGAGAGGTAGAGAGGCGATGAGGCTTAGGGAGGGAATTCTAGAGCTTAGAGCCTAGGCATGGCTGCCAATGGTGCAATGATTAAAATTGGGGATGCGAAAGGGGGCAGAATTGGAGGAGCACAGAGATCTCGGAGGCTTGTAGGGCTGGAGGAGGTTACAGAGATAGGGAGGGAGAAGGCCACAGAGGAATTTGCAAACAAGGAATAGAATTTTATAATCGAGATGTTGCCGCACCTGGAGCCAATATAGGTCAATGAGCACAGGGTTGTGGCTGAACAGGACTTGGTATAAGTTAGGACACGTGCATCAGAATTTTGGATGAGCTCAAGTTTATGGAGGGTGGAAAATGGGAGGCTGGCTAGGAGAGTGTAGTTTTATAGTCTAATTGCTTATTCATTTATACCCTCGCCGAATCCCCCACCATCAATATCTTGAGGGTCACCATTGACCAGAAACTTAACTGGACCAGCCACATAAATACTGTGGCAACAAGAGCAGGTCAGAGGCTAGGTACTCTGCGGCAAGTGTCTCACCTCCTGACTCCCCAAAGCCTTTCCACCATCTACAAGGCACAAGTCAGGAGTGTGATGGAATACTCTCCACTTGCCTGGATGAGTGCAGCTGCAACAACACTCAAGAAGCTCGACACCATCCAGGACAAAGCAGCCCATTTGATTGGCACCCGATCCACCACCTTAAACATTCACTCCCTCCACCACCGGCATACTGTGGCTGCAGTGTGTACCATCTACAAGATGCACTGCAGCAACTCGCCAAGGCTTCTTCAACAGCACCTCCCAAACCCACAATCACTTCCACCTAGAAGGACAAGGGCAGCAGGTGCATGGGAACACCACTACCTCCAAGTTCCCCTCCAAGTCACACACCATCCTGGATTAGAAGTATATCGCCGATCCTTCATCGTCGCTGGGTCAAGATCCTGGAACTCCCTACCTAACAGCACCGTGGGAGTACCTTCACCACACGGACTGCAGCAGTTCCAGGAGGTGGCTCACCACCACCTTCTCAAGGGCAACTAGGGATAGGAATAAATGCTGGCCTTGCCAGCGATGCCCACATCCCATAAGCGAATTTTAAAAGAATTGTTAGCACTGTTGCCTCACAGCGCCAGGAACCCGGGTTCGAATCTGGCCTCGGGTGACTGTCTGTGTGGAGTTTGCACATTCTCCCCGTGTTTGCGTGGGTTTCCTCCGGGTGCTCCGGTTTCCTCCCACAGTCCAAAGATGTGCGGGTTAGGTTGATTGGCTATGATAAATTGACTCTTAGTGTTAGGGTGATTAAATACATGGGGTTACGGGGATAGAGTGGGATATGTGTTGGTGTAGGGGTTATGGGGATCGGGTGGGATATGTGTCGGTGCAGGCTCGATGGGCCGAATGGCCTCTATCTGCACTGTGGGGTTTCTGTGATTCTGTGAATACTTATTTCTCTTTTATATATATATATATATATGTAGACAATCATAATTAGCTTACAAGGCAAAGTAACCAGCTTAGCAAAAAGGCAGATTGGAAAATAATGAGTTTAGCTTGACTAACAAAATAAAGAGCAAACATTTATTACAATATAAATATAACTGAACAATGGTACATTGAAAGAGCATTGCAGCAGGACCTTGGAAAAGGCTGGGATCTGCTGAAACATAACAACTAGACTGATAACGACATAGAAACCAGACAGATAGGGAAAATGCCTAAGTGTAGAACCAAGGTTCTTGAAATAGTTTAACTGCTGTGGAAAAATACAAAAAAGGAAGGACTGGGTAAGATCAGGTGACACGAGAGACCCTATGGAGAAAGAAAGGAAGGTTGAGTGTCAGCCAGTGATAGGTCCAGGGAAGCTCCATAGGTTTGAATTGACGGTATAAGAAGAGAACCTCAGCAGGGGTTAAGGATAGAAGATTTGAGTCAAATTCGGGGAGACACTCAGAGGTGGATACAGGCCTGGGGCATGAGCCAGAGGGTGCAGAGAACTTTGCCGAATTCGGAGAGACATTCAGAGGGGGATATGAGAACATTGGAATAGTCAAGTCTAAACAGTAATCAAAGTGGAATGAGAAACAACAGGGAAACATTTGCAGGAATTAAATGAAGCATAACAGTAAATAATGGAATAGAAGGATTACTTTGCAACTAAGAATTTTTGCCCTTTTGACTTACCTCTGGTAATGTTCACCATCTTGGTATCATTATGACCTGAACAAAGTATTCTCAATTAAGCAAGACTTCACTCAAATTAATATTGGTGATACTCTTCGGTCAATCACCTTGCAACCATTTATTTAGCCAAAAACATTTTAGTTGTAAAACCACTATTAGCTAACATGTAGGCCACGATTTAATCAATAGAGGCGGGTAGGGTATGAGTCAGGTGGTTTCCAGCTTCCAGTCCCGCACCCAACTTCATCCGGTCCACAGACGTGATTTTACCTTGATTGACCTTGTTAAGCCCGCCCTGCGGGCTTGCTGGCCAATTAAGGGGGAGCGGGTCAGATGACATCATTTGATGATGCGTCCTCTGTCAGTTTCCTTAAAGGGACCATGCACAATTTTTTTTTGACAGTTGATTTCTCAGTGTTTAACAGCATTGAGGTGCTGAAAACACTGACAATCACTGGAAAAAGGTGACCTCTTGCACCCAGACTCTCCAATTACTCCCTCCATAGGCTGGAATAGATGGCAGCTGCAGGTGACAGGAGCGATCTGTCACTAGTGGGAGAGGTTCTCCCAATGAGATGGCACTGGACATGGATTTAAAAACTTGTAACCTGAAGAAGTGTAAATGTTTTAAAAATGCAGTTCCCAACATTTTCTTTCCTCTGAGACTCACCAGTGCAACACTGGATTCTTCGCACCACTTCTGCAGCTGTCATCAATCCAGAAACATTACAGCAGACTCACAACACGCCACACTTACCTGGCGTGGTGTCCAGATGTCGGGAAGCCCGAGCCAGAAGCGGCAAAATTCAAAAATAGCCTGTCAACTACTGGCAACTAACAGTTAATAGGCAGGTGTCAGGTCCATTCGCAAATCGGGGACCCGACACTTGGAAAAATTGTTTGGAGGTGGGTTGACAGCGGGTTTCCTACCCGCTGTCAATCTTTGCCAATTTGACAGCGGACCCGCCTCCAAACCCGCACTCTGAACGCTGGCAAATCCAGCCCGTGGTGTCAATTGGGTAAATTTAGTAACCCCATGATTCCAACAGGGAACTATACTCAAAGAGATCTTGGGTTGGCAAATGGGGACTAGCGTGTAGGAACCCTACCTCCGACCCATGCTTGCTTTAAGTACAGCTCCCAGCTGGGAGCATGGGACCATTGAATTTTAAGATAATATCACAAGTATAGTAAGATTTGCTGATGGTGAAACTCCATTTTTACAGTCTTCTCCTACAGATGTAGACATGTGTTACCAGTTTTCAAACCCCATATGGCGACACTTTGACATCAGAGTTTTGTTATTGTATTATAAATACAATTTTAAAAATGCACATTTTTTTTTAGATTCAATGTCAGATTAATTGGCAACAATATGTATTGCTCTCACTTGGCTAGGAATGCAATTTAATTCCAAATCATCCAGGCTAGTCCAAATAATGATACTGTCAGGATGTAACTATCTGGATATTCTCTAGTCTCCTTCTTTGTTTTCTGCCAGACTGACTTATCATTTGGCACAGAAAGAAATTGGCTGATTCCACTCAGCTGTTTGGCTTAAATTATGTCTGTAAAAGAATTCATGAGAAGTGAAGGCAAAGCACAGCTTCCATGCTAGTGAGAAAATGCTGTGAGGGGAAGTGAGTTACAACAAATAATGTAAAGTGAGGTCAATCATTACTTTGATATATGACAACAATATGGATAAAGTTAGATGGCATGAACTGTTACATGTTAGCAGATCAACTGAAAAATTATACAGGAATTTTCCAGTGAAGGGAAAGGGAGCTTTTGGCACTCACAGTTGCCAATCCGGGAGGGAGAAATGTCTAAATTGCATGGTTTATTTTATTATCGACTTTTATTTGACCATATTGGGGGTAATTTTAACCCCCAAAAGCGGGTGGGGTTTGTTTCCAGTGGGAGGTTTAAAAACTAAAAATTTGCAACAGAAACCCAACCCGCCTCGAACCCGCCCACTTCCAGTTTTAACGGAGGCGGGACAAGAGGCAGGTGACCAATCCGCTCGCAGGAGGCAGGTTGGTCATTTAATTATTTTAATGAGGCTGCGTGCCTTCATTTTAAGAGTGATGTTATTTTTAACCACAGTCAGCCAGGTATCCCTGGCCTCGGGAAACCCAGCGGGTAAAAGGAGGCGAAAGGGCTGAATCCATGAGGTAAGTGCCTTTACTGCAGGGCTTGTGGGCCAGGAGGAGCAGGATGTTTCCTCCAGGCACAACAAGCCTACCTCTGTACCCACCCTCATCCCACCCCTCAATCTGTCTGCTCCCACCCTCAATGATCGGTCCCCACCACCACCATCTGCTCTCCGCCCGTGATCGCACCCCCTGACCATCAACCCCCACCCCGGCACTACACCTACCTGCTCTCAGCTTGACTACGGCCTTGTGCTGCAGGTGAAACCCACAGAATTTTTTTTTTACTGCAGGTCGTTCGGGAAACCTATACTTCCAGGTTGCCCGCTCCTAACTCTACCCTCTGCACCCCCCGCCCCAGCATTGAACACACCCTGAAGATAAGATCGAGGCCATCATCTCCAAGGTCTCTCTGAATTACTGATCAAACTGAAATAAAAATAATGAGCTCTAAATTTCACGACAAAAGAAGTCACAACTCGGAATGGATCGCCCACAGTCAAGGGGAAAGGAATTTAGGGCAGCATCCCTTTGATTTATGCTCTGGCTCAGATTGAGATATGGGGAGGGCAGATGAATCTTCTGCTCATCTGCCAGTTTAGAGGCGTGTCTGGTGGCATGCCTGGACTACCCTGGGAAGTCCACTCATTATGGATTCCTTTAGCCCAGCAGAAGCCATACTTGCTGAGAGCAAGTGTGGGTTCGATACAAGGCCTTCTCAAGGTCCCAGACATTGCAGTGATCAAAGGTAATTGATCCCAGAGGGGATAGATTACCTTCAAAAGCTGGCATTACATTAAATATTTTTGTCATCTCTTTTGGCCTGTTAAGGACCTCCGGTTCTCCCAGTTCAAACATCAAAGTGGTGATCAAACTTTCCGGCAACACTGGATTTGACATAAAAGGTCCATGGCAGTTCTTCCAATGTCCTGGTCAACATTCATCCCTCAACCAACACCAATGTCCCTCAAGTATGGTCATTTGTCTCATTTGCATTTGTGGAATTAGGCTGCTCTATTTGCCTATATAACAACAGTGATTACACTTCAAAATTATTTGTTTGGGGCTTCATGAGAATCTGTAAAGTGCCTTATAAATGCTAGTTCTTTCGTTCACATGGGTCTACAACATTTGCACTTGGGGAAAGCCTGTCACCAAGTGAAAGATGTGCATCCTCTCCAGGTAATACTTCTTTTTAACAGGAAAATTGTTGTCACTTCCCTGAGAAATGTGTGCACTGCAGACTGCCAGATGTAGCCCATGTCTCCTGGGTGGCTTGGATTGATCCGGTAGCATGAAAGCTTTATGCAATAGTAGCCTTCACCTCTATAGGGAACACCGTTCCTGAAACAAATGTTGCTTGTAGGTCATTGTGCATTAACTGGCACAATTCTGTGGCATGATGTCTTGTGAAGCAGAGGTGGCAAACATCGGTCTCCTCTGATATGTCCAGGTATGCGTGGAGGGATTTATAAACACAGGTCCTGGGATGGTGACATGTGTGGTTAAAATGCCTCATGGGTCTTTGTAGCTGCATTTATTGACCCCTCACAAATTCCTGTTCCTCATTTCAATTGGAACCCCAAATAAATACCCATCTTCATCACTTTGTACAGTGTGATTTCAAAGTGAGCAGCAATGAAAAATAATGAAGCTAAGTATTGGCATGTAGGGAAATAATTGAAAAAATAGAGGACTACTCTGCCAATCCATCAACTGCAAGGTCATCGACCTGAAGCGTTAACTCTGTTTCCCTCTCCACAGATGCTGCCTGATCTGCTGAGTATTTCCAGCATTTTTTGTTTTTATCTTATATTTCTAGCCCCTAGTGTTAGACTCCCCCACAAGTGGAAACATCGGCCGGAATTTTTATGTTTGGACCCATCAGGAGCGGGGATGAGGGTGGGGGGTGGGGCAGGGCAATAGAGCACGGGAAACCCGGAACCTCCCGCACGCTGTGAGCTTTAACTCCACAGCGTGCATGTGATGTCACGGACAAGTTCCCCGCCCAGAAGTCAGCCTGATATATATGAATGACATGGACATGGACTTGGGTATACAGGGCATAATTTCAAAGTTTGAAGATGACATGAAACTCGGAAATGTAATAAACAGTAAGGAGGATAGTAACAGACTTCTGGAGGACTTAGACAGACTGGTGAAATGGGCAGACACATGGCAGATAAAATTTAGTGCAGAGAAATGTGAAGTGATGCATTTTGGTTGGAAGAACGAGAAGAGGCAATATAAACGAAATGGTACAATTTTAAAGGGGGTGCAGGTACAGAGAGACCGGGGGGTGTATGTACACAAGTCTTTGAAGGTGGCAAGACAAGTTGAGGAGGCTGTTAAAAAAGCAAATGGGATCCTTGGCTTCATAAACAGAGGCATATAAAGTACAAAAGCAAGGAGGTTATGCTAAACATTTATAAATCAGTGGTTAGGCCCCAGCTGGAGTATTGTGTCCAATTCTGGTCGCCACACTTTAGAAAGGATGTCAAGGCCTTGGAGAGATTGCAGAGGAGATTTACTAGAATGATACCAGGGATGTGGGATTTCCGTTACGTGGAGAGACTGGAGAAGCTAGGGTTGTTCTCCTTCGAGCAGAGAAGGTAGGGCGAGATTGAATAGAGGTGTCCAAAATCATGAAGGGTTTTAATAGAGTAAATAAGGAGAAACTGTTTCCAGTGGCAGAAGGGTCGGTAACCAGAGGGCACAGATTTAAGGTCATTGGCAAAAGAGGGGCTATGAGGAGAATATTTTTTATGCAGAGAATTGTTATGATCAGTAATGCACTGCCTGGAAAGGGTGGTGGAACCAGATTTAATAATTACTTCAAATACTTTAAGAAGAAAATTTTTCAGGGCTATGGGAAAGGGCAAGGGATTAATTGGACAGCTCTTTCAAAGAGCCGGCACAGGCACTATGGACCGAATGCCCTTCTTATGTGCTGTATCATTCTGTGATTCTATGACAGAAATTACCATCTGCCTTTAAGATGTCAACTTGAGCAAGCCAGGTCGAGACTTCTTCATTTATGGGCAAGCAAAATGCTATGCTTTGCCCACAGTCGCAAGGTATGATGTCGGGCCTTTTTTTAGCTATATTTACATCTTAAAATGTGCAGGTCAGTAATAGGGCTATGATGATTTGCCACTTGGGTAAGGGTCTGGCGGGTTACCTGTTGAATTGTACCTCAGCAAGAGTCAACGCCTTCAGGAGAGGAGTGAAAAGAAAAAAAACAGAAAACTGGGCAAGTGAATTAAAAGAAAAAGTAGTGTGTTTATATATTCAAAGTTCTAGTCAATGGATCTGACTTGTGTGTAGCTGTTCCCTAAACACAATCCACATAGAACATGGGGGGGATTAGCTGATCCAATGCTGCGCCATCTTCCAACACACTCTGTGATATGAAAAATAATCAGCATCTGAAAAAGAATCAGTAGGTTCTTCTTATTTAGGCATGTACCATCTGAATCCATGCATTGGAGAATAATGCATGTTACAACTGCGATTCACTTCCCAGTGGTGGTGTTCCAATGGGACAGGACTTCCACCCGCCCCTGTGACACTGCCACAACCCCCCACTCAGTTTCCTGGGTCAGATTTCATCCAGCATGTACACCCCAGCTTGCACCCGGGTGCCTACCGCCAAGACGGTGCCTGCCATTGCCTGGCTGCAAAATCCCAACACTGCCACTGCAGCACCAAAAGAGGTAGCCAGACAGTGAAAGGGGCAGACTGAGGCCTACAAAGCAAGGGTGGAAGGAGAAAAGGCCATTACAATGTCCTTTCCCTCCACAGGGAAACCTCAGGGCTGTTACCGCCACTTCCAGGGGCTTAACCCACATTCCTGGTAGCAGCTATGGGACATGGTAACAAAGTACTCGAGTAGGAGGGAAATCCACGGGGGACCAGGACTCTGCCACTATTTGCATGTAACAGGCAGGGAAGGAGCAGCCAGTGGCAGGGCCGGGGGAGAGAAATGCAGGTCGAGTGGGTGAGGCAGCAGTAAGTCTCAATGCCCAAACTTTCCATCATGGAGGAGATTCCAGCCCCACATTACTGAACATGAACCTTGCCGGTAAAACCTTGAGGCTACTGCCTCCTGGTGTTGAGCTAGGGAGATGGCAGCATGCATCCAATCCTACCACATTTAAAAGTAGTATTTCTTACCAGCTTTTGGTGCTTGTGGGCTATGAGGCACTTGCTGGAAAATATTCTGCAAACTAAAACTCCCTGATGTATATGAGTCTTCACTAGATGGCAGTCTGACACATAAACCATAGTCCACAGATTTGAACAAGCTGTACTGATCATCAGTCATGAAGTCAAATGACTAGACTATGAGATATTTTTAGAATCGCAGTTTATCAATTCACTATTTACTATATGTAAAATTTCCTACCATTACACAGATGATTTGCTTTTGAAAAACTTTACTGGATTTTTTTCCCTTTGATAGGGCTGCTTGCTCCCAGCTGTACAGTTCATGATGTGATGAGATGATGATCTCTCTCATCAGCTTATACTTGGAAAGTTCAGGTTGAGCTATACCTGAACTGATCAGTTTTGATATACTTAAAGTTACTGGCATTGAAAATCCACGGGACGGCACATCTTGTCTTAAGTCTTGCCATGCGCCCGCCCTGGACCTCGCCACTGACCCTGCCAAAATCGGCAGGGATGGGGAAATGTCCCTTCATTTAGCGGGAACGGTAGCATAGTGGTTATGTTACTGACTAGTAATCCAGAGGCCTGGACTAATGATCTGGAGACATGAGTTCAAATCCCAGTTAGTTAAATAAATCTGGAATAAAAAGCTAGTATCAGTAATGGTGACCATGAAACTATCGGATTGTCATAAAAACCCATCTGGTTCACTAATGTCCTTTAGGGGAGGAAATCTGCTGCTCTTACCTGGTCTGGCCTATATGTGACTCCAGACCCACAGCAATGTGGTTAACTCTTAACTGCCCTCTCAAATGGCCTAGCAAGCCACTCAGTTGTAACAAACTGCTACAAAGCAGTATACTAAGAATAAAACCGGGCAGACCGAGGCACACCAGCCCAGTCAACCCACAATGCCCTCCTTACTAATATCTGGAGACTTGTGCCAAAATTGGGAGAGCTGTCCCACAGACTAATCAAGCAACAGCCTGACATAGTCATATGCACATAATCCTACCTTTCAACCAAAGTCCCAGACTCCTCCATCTCTATTTCTGGGAATGTCCTGTCCCACCGATAAGACAGACCAGAGAGGGCAGTACAGTGGTATACAGTCAGGAAGGAGTGGCCCTGGGAATCCTGAACATTGAATGCGGACCCCATGAAGTCTCATGGCATCAGGTCAAACATGGGCAAGGAAACTGCTCTCCCTCAGCTGATGAATCAGTACTCCTCCATGCTGAACACCAGTTGGAAGAAGCACTGAGGGTAGCAAGGGCACAGAAAGTACTCTGGGTGGGGGCCTTCAATGTCATCACCAAGCGTGGCTTGGTAGCACCACTCCTGACCGAACTGGCTGAGTCCTGAAAGACATAGACTAGGCCTGCGGCAGGTGGTGAGAGAACCAACACGAGGAAAAACCTACTTGAGCTCGTCCTCATCAATCTACCTGTCGCAGATGTATCTGTCCATGACAGTATTGGTAGCAGTGACCACCGCACAGTCCTTGTGAAGACGAAGTCCCGTCTTCACACTGAGAACACCCTCCATCGTGTTGTGTGGCACTACCACCGTGCTAAATGGGATAGATTCAGAACAGATCTAGCAGCTCAAAACTGGGCATTCATGAGGCGCTGTGAGCCATCAGCAGTAGCAAAATTGTATACCACCACAATCTGTAACCTCATGACATGGCATATCCCTCACTCCACCATTACCATCAAGCCAGGGGACCAACCCTAGATCAATGAGGAGTGTAGAAGAGCATGCCAGGAGCAGCACCAGGCGTACCTAAAAATGAGGTGCCAACCTGGTGAAGCGACAAAACAGGACTACATGCATGCAAAGCACTGGAAGCAGCATGCTATAGACATGCTAAGCGACCCCACAACCAATGGATCAGATCAAAGCTCTGAAGTCCTGCCACATCTAGTCATGAATGGTGGTGGACAATTAAACAACTCACAGGAGGAGGAGGCTCCATGAAAATCTTCATTCTCAATAATGCGGATGTGGATGCAAAAGTAAAGGCTGAAGCGTTTACAACTATCTTCAGGAGGAGGCCAATATGAATCATCCACTCGGCAGAAGTGCCAAGTGGATGATTCATATCGCTCTCCTCCTGAGGTCCCCACCATTACAGAAGCCAGTCTTCAGCCAATTCAATTCACTCCACATGATATCAAGAAACGGCTGAGCGCACTGGATACAGGAAAGGCTCCAACAACATCCCGGCTGTCGTGCTGAAGACTTGTGTACCAGAACTAGCCGCACCTCTAGCCAAGCTGTTCCAGTACAGCTACAACACTGGCATCTGTCCAGCAAAGTGGAAAATTTCCCAGGTATGTCCTGTCCACAAAAAGCAGGACAAGTCCAATCCGGCCAATTACCGCCCCATTACCCTACTCTCAATCATCAGCAAAGTGATGGAAGGTATCATCGACAGTGCTATTAAGCGGCACTTACTCACCAATAACCTGCTCACCAATGCTCAGTTCGGGTTCTGGCAGGACCACTCAGCTCCAGACCTCATTACAGCCTTGGTGCAAACATGGACAAAAGAGCCGAATTCTAAAAGTGAGGTGAGAGTGACTGCCCTTGACATCAAGGCAGCATTTGACTGAGTGTGGCATCAAGGAGCCCTAGTAAAATTGAAGTCAATGGAAATCAGGGGGAAAACTCTCCACTGGCTGGAGTCATATCTAGCACAAAGAAAGATGGATGTGGTTGTTGAACGCTAATTATCTCAGCCCCAGGAGCTTGCTCATGGAGTTCCTCAGGGCAGTGTCCTAGGCCCAACCATCTTCAGCTGCTTCATCAATGTCCTTCCCTCCATCATAAGGTCAGAAATGGGGATGTTCGCAGATGATTGCACCGTGTTCAGTTCCATTTGTAACTCCTCAGATAATGAAACAGTCCATGCCCACATGCAGCAAGACCTGGTTAACATTCAGGCTTGGGCTGATAAGTGGCAGTAACATTCGCGCCACACAAGTGCCAGGCAATGACTATTTCCAATGTTCCCTGTTAGCTGCGCTTTGTTCTGCGCGGCCTGTTTTTTTTAATGCGCGGTGTCTTTAAATTTCTGTGCATGGGCAGTATTTACAATGTAAAAGTTGGCGAGCAGCCTGTGCAGGACCTTTCAGATGACTGCGTGGCTGTGTGCACGCACCTTAGTGGGAACGCTGACCATCTCCAACAAGGGAGAGTCTAGCCACCTCCCCTTGACATTCAACAAGATTACCATCACCGAAGCCCCCACCATCCAACACCCTGGGGCTCACCATTGACCAGGAACTTAAATGGATCAGCCACATAAATACTGTGGCTACAAGAGCAGGTTAGAGGCTGGGTATTCTGTGGTGAGTGACTCACCTCCTGACTTGTCAAAGCCTTTTCACCATCTACAAGACACAAATCACGAGAGTGATGGTATACACTGCATTTGTCTGGATGAGTGCAGCTCCAACAACACTCAAGAAGCTCGACACCATCCAGGACAAAGCAGTTTGCTTGATTGGCACACCATCCATCACCTTAAACATTCACTCCCTCCACCACCAGCTCACCGTGGCTGCAGTATGTACCATCTACAAATATAGTGCATCAACTCGCCAAAGCCTCTTCGACTGCACCTCCCAAACCAAAACCTCTACCACCTAGAAGGACATGGGCAGCAGGTGCATGCGAACACCACCTGCAAGTTCCCCTCCAAGTCACACACCATCCTAACTTGGAAATATATCACCATTCCTTCATCGTCGCTGGGTCAAAATCCTGGAACTCCCTCCCTAACAGCACTGTGTGAGAACCTTCACCACACGGACTGCAGCGGTTCAAGAAGTCAGCTCACCACCACCTTCTCAAGAGCAATTAGGGGCAAGCAATAACTGCTGCCCTGGTCAGCGATGCCCACATCCCGTGAATGAAATTTTAAAAATTTACCATTGGCAGGCACCCTTATTGCTAGGGGCACATCTGAGGTGCCCGCCATTGAAGCAAGGCCGGGAATACTGGCCTAAGTGCCAGGGCCGGGGTGGAGTTCTCCACACAGGAAACAAAGTTTAGTTTGTGAAAGGGACTTCTTTAAAAAAAAAATTAATTGCTGGAACATCTTGGGGATCCAGGCCACAATCCAGGCCTGGATCCCCAGGTGGTCCACATATTCGCCCTCTGGTCCCTTAGTAAACCTGGTCTTACTTGGTCTCACCAGGTGTATCTGCACTGACCATGCAGTAGGTCCTAATGAAGGCCCAGGATGTTCAGATTACATTTACATTTTACATTTATGGCCTTGTAAGGGGTGGGCAGCAGCTCCGTTCCCACAAAGCCATGCCAGAAGGTTTGCCACTTGATCCGAACCCAGTGTAACCAGATGCCAGCCTCCTTTACAGCCAGTCTGAGATACTCCCACCAATATTGCGGCAAACATATGCCAGAATGGCCGTGAATATTTTAGGAACCAGTACCCAACTGAAGCTGAAACCTGAAGTTACTTGAATTTGGCCCTGGTTTTCCTTGCTAGTATTGGGCATCTCCACCCTTTTGTGACTGCTGAAATTCCATATCTTCTATCATAAGCATTCCCATTATCTCTTCAGTTATTAATCTACTCCTCTGTATAGATTATGGAGTATGCAGCACAGAGTAAACACTTTGCATACTGGAAGGCAACCCAGACCATCCCAAACAACAGATGCCTTGCTTCAGGATGCTTAATATACTTTTATTTTATATTCTATGTTGGCCGATGTGTTTGTTTATGACTGTGCTGTGTCTCTCTTTGAGGCTGGCACACAGATGTCAAAAGCTATGTTTTTAACCATGGCCATTGTCCTAAGGAGCCAGTGGATTTGAAATTGATTGCGGTAGTCATCTTAACGGCTGCTGGTAGAGTTGTACCATTAAGGAATGGAGGTTTAAAGGTTTCATTAAATTATATCATTCTTGTTGTTATCTGTAATGAGATTGAAGCACCACACACTGTTGTTCAGTCAATGCCAAGTAATTGATCCTTGGCTGGTGGATCCTCTCAACAGGATTTTCTAAGCTTCTGAGCCAATGGCTTTGAGCGCCTGAGCAGCATTAATTAAGAACATAAGAAATATGAGCAGGAGTAGGCCATTTGGCCCTTCGAGCCTGCTCCACCATTCAATAAGGTCCTGGCTGATCTGATCTTGGCATTAACTCTACTTTCCTGCACGCTCCCCATAACCCTTGACTCCCCTATAGTTCAAAAATCTGTCTGTCTCCACCATAAATTTATTCAATGACTCAGCCTCCACAGCTCTCTGGGGTAGAGAATTCCAAAGATTCACGACCCTCAGAGAAGAAATTCCTCCTCATCTCCGTTTTAAATGGGCGACCCCTTATTCTGAAACTATGCCCCCTAGTGCTAGATTCACCCAAGAGGGGAAACATCCTCTCTGCATCCATCCTGTCAAGCCTCCTCAAAATGTTATATGTTTCAATAAGATCACCTCTCATTCTTCTAAACTCCAATAAGTATAGGCCCAACCTGCTCAACCTTTCTTCATAAGATAACCCCCTCATCTCCGGAATCAACCTAGTGAACCTTCTCTGAACTGCCTCCAATGCAAGTATATCCCTCCTTAAATAAGGAGACCAAAACTGTACACAGTACTCCAGCTGTGATCTCACCAATGCCCTGTACAGTTGTAGCAAGACTTCCCTACTTTTATACGCCATCCCCCTTGCAATAAAGGCCAACATTCCATTTGCCTTCCTAATTACTTGCTGTACCTGCATGCTAACATTTTGTGTTTCATGTACAAGGACCTCCAGATCCCTCTGTACCACAGCATTGTGTAGTCTCTCTCCATTTAAATAATAATTTGCTTTTTTATTCTTCCTGCCAAAGTGGATAACCTTGCATTTTCCCACATTATACTCCATCTGCCAAATGTTTGCCCACTCACTTAGCCTGTCTATATCGCTTTGCAGATTATTTGTGTCCTCCTCACAACTTGCTTTCCCACCTATCTTTGTATCATCAGCAAATTTGGCTACATTACACTCGGTGTCTTCATCCAAGTCATTAATATAGATTGTAAATAGTTGAGGCCCCAGCACTGATCCCTGTGGCACCCCACTAGTTATAGTTTGCCAACCTGAAAATGACCCATTTATCCCGACTCTCTGTTTTCTGTTAGTTAGCCAATCCTCTATACATGCTAATATATTACCCCCAACCCCGTGAGCTCTTATCTTGTGCAGTAACCTTTTATGTGGCACCTTATCGAATGCCTTCTGGAAATCCAAATACACTACATCTACTGGTTCCCCTTTATCCACCCTGCTCGTTACATCCTCAAAGAACTCTAGCAAATTTGCCAAACACAATTTCCCTTTCATAAAACCATGCTAACTCTGCTTGATTGTATTATGATTTTCTAAATGTCCTGCTACTACTTCCTTAATAATGGACTCTAGCCTTTTCCCAATGACTAATGTTAAGCTATCTGGTCTATAGTTCCCTGCTTTCTGTCTCCCTCCTTTCTTGAATAGGGGCGTGACATTTGCGGCTTTCCAATCTGCTGGGACCTCTCCAGAATCCAGGGAATTTTGGTAGATTACAACCAATGCATCCACTATCTCTGTAGCCACTTCTTTTAAGACCCTAGAATGCAGGCCATCAGATCCAGGGGACTTGTCCACCTTTAGTCTCATTAGTTTGCCTAGTACTTTTTCTCTAGTGATAGTCGTTGTTTTAAGTTCCTCCCTCCCTACAGCCCCTTGATTACCTATTATTATTGGGATGCTTTTAGTGTCTTCTACCATGAAGACTGATACAAAATATTTGTTCAAAGTCTCTGCCATTTCCCTGTTTCCCATTATTAATTCCCCAGTCTCATCCTCTAAGGGACCAACATTTACTTTAGCTACTCTCTTCCTTTTTATATACCTGTAGAAGCTCTTACTATCTGTTTTTATATTTTTTGCTAGTTTACTCTCATAATCTATCTTCTCCCTCTTTATTTTTTTTTAGTCGTCCTTTGCTGGTTTCTAACAATTTCCCAATCCTCTGGCCTACCACTAATCTTCGCAATATTTTATGCCTTTGTTTTCAATTTGATACCATCCTTAACTTCCTTAGTTAGCCACGGATGGTTCATCCTTCTCTTAGAGTCTTTCTTTCACACTGGAATATATCTTTGCTGAGAGTTATGAAATATCTCCTTAAATGTCTGCCACTGCTTATCTACCGTCTTACCCTTTAATCTATTTCCCCAGTCCACTTTAGCCAACTCTGTCTTCATACCTTTGTAATTGCCTTTATTTAAGTTCATACCACTGGTTTGAGACCCAAGTTTCTCACCCTCAAACTGAATTTGAAATTCTAACATGCTATGATCACTCTTCCCTAGAGGATCCTTTAGTATGAGATCATTAATTAATCCTATCTCATTACACAATACCAGATCTAAAATAGCCTGCTCCCTGGTTGGTTCCACAACGTATTGTTCTAAGAAAACATCCTGAATACACTCTATGAACTCGTCCTCAAGGCTACCTTTGCCAATTTGATTTGTCCAATCTATATGAAGATTAAAATCGCCCATGATTATTGCAGTACCTTTCTTACAAGCCTCCATTATTTCTTGATTTATACTCTGTCCTACAGTGTAGCTACTGTTAGGGGGCCTATAGACTACTCCCACCAGTGACTTCTTTCCCTTATTATTTCTTACCTCCACCCAAACTGATTCTAGATCTTGATCTTCTGAGCCAATATCATTTCTCACTACTACACTGATCTCATCCTTTATTAGCAGAGCGACCCCACCTCCTTTTCCTTTCTGCCTATCCTTCCAAAATGTCAAATACCCCTGAATATTCAGTTCCCAGCCTTGGTCACCTTGCAACCACGGCCTCGATTTTCAGTGTGCCGTGAGGCGGGCTTTTAGGCATGCGGGGGGCTAAAATCCTGAATTCGGGGGTCCCGACACCATCCCGCCCAAAACCCGCCTCCATGTAAGTTTCAAAGGAGGCGGGTACCCGCCCCGCACTGGGACCCGCCGACCCGAGGCGGGAAGGGATTAGTGCCAATTAACTGCCTGTTAACAGGTAGTTAACAGGCAGTTTTTAGCCTAATCCCTATTTTGAGGGGTGTCGTGTGGGGTTGAAGGACTTGGAGGGGTCGCGATGTCGGTGTTCAGGTGAGTGATGGGTGCATGAGTGCAAAAGTAAGTGTGTTTGGTGTGTCTAAAGTGTGTAAAGAAGTTTAAGTTACCTGTACTTACCTTAACAGCCTTTCTTCCTCTAGGTTTCGGGAGTCCATCACTCAGCTGGCACTGAAAGCAAAATGGCTGCGAGCTGTCGAAAGTGACAGCCTTCAGCTTTCATTGCCGGTGAGAGTTCTAACTGAGTCTGCGTAGAAGGACTCAGGTTAGAAGTCAGACTGTCAGTGTTTGACAGCTTCAAACAGCTGTGAAACACTGATATTTCATCTGTCAAGACGTCTTGACAGATAAAATTTCAGTCTGTGACGTCACCTGTTGCCGGGTGGCCCTTAATTGACCTGCTGAACCCGCTGGGCGGGCTCAACAAGGTCAATCAAGGGAAAATCACGTGGATTGGCCGGACGTCGATGTAAGCGGGACTAAAACCCAAAAGTTGAAGTCCCGCCTCCTTCCCGACTGCTGAATGAAAATCCAGCCCCACGTCTCTGTAATGGCTATCAGATCATATCCATTTATTTATATTTGTGCCGTCAACTCATCTATCTTGTTACAAATGCTGCATACATTCAAATAAAGAGCTTTTAATTTTGTCTTTATACCATTTTTCCCTACTCTGACTCTACTTTCTGGTGTACTCTTATATTTATATGCTCTGTCCCTTCCTGTCACACTCTGGTTATCATTACCCCTATTGTTACCCTGCACTATTGCCTTCTCCATTCTCTTTGACTTTTTTAATTTCCCCTCACCTGACCCCTCCCCCCTACTATTTAGTTTAAAGCCCTACCTACAGCCCTAGTTATTCAATTCGCCAGGACACTGGTCTCAGCATGGTTCAAGTGAAGCCCGTCCCAACAGAACAGCTCCCTCTTTCCCCAGTACTGGTGCCAGTGCCCCATGAATCAAAACCCATTTCTCCCACACCAATCTTTGAGCCACACATTCAACTCTCTGATCTTATTTACCCTATGCCAATTTGCTCGTGGCTCAGGTAGTAATCCAGAGATTATTACCTTTGTGGTTCTGCTTTTTAATTTAGCCCCTAGCTGCTCATACTCCCTCAGCAGAACCTCTTCCTTTGTCCTACCTATGTCGTTGGTACCTAAGTGGATCTTTCCCCCCCACTCGAAGCTCTTCTCCAGCCCAGAGGAGATGTCCTTAAGCCTGGCAGGCAACACAGCCTTCGGGACTCACGCTCCCGGCTGCAGAGAACAGTATCTATCCCCCTAACTATACTGTCCCCTACCACTACTACATTTCTTTTTACTCCCCCAGCTTGAATGGCCCCCTGTACCATGGTGTTGTGGTCAGTTTGCTCATGCTCCCTGCAGTCCCTGCTCTCGTCCACACAGGGAGCAAGAACCTTGTACCTGTTGAACAAGCGCAAGGGCTGAGGCTCCTCCAATGCTACCTTTTGGATCCCCATACCTGCCTCACTCATAGTCACACCCTCCTGTCCCTGACAATGGACCAAATTTTAAGTATTTACCCTAAGGGGTGTGATTGCCTCCTGGAACACAGTGTCCAGGTAACTCTCCCCCTCCCTGATGTATCGCAGTGTCCGAAGCTCGGACTCCAACTCATCAACATGAACCCAAGGTCCTCGAGCTGCCAACACTTACTGCAGATAAGGTCGCCGTGGATCACACTGGGGTCCACCAGCTCCCATATGCTACAGCTGCAACACATCACCTGCCCTGCCATCGCTATTGTATTTTCTTTAACTAATTAGGTTTTCAAGTTTCGAAATATCAATTATCTAAGTGTAGTTTTTAATCTGTAATCACGGATCTTAATTTGAACCAATGCCCAAGTTTGGAAAAAAGAGAGAAATACTCACCAACTGCTCACTTACCTGCTTTCCTGTGTCGTCGCACTTTGATTTTTTTTTCCCCCTCAAAGGTCCGTTCGCTCTGCTCCCAGCGAGCTCCCGCTCTGGGCACTGGTCTCGGGCGCTCCTTTTTAAGTTCCCAGCGAGCTCCCGCTCTGGGTGCTGGTCTCGCGCGCTCCTTTTTAAGTTCCCAGCGAGTTCTCGCTCTGGGCGCTGGTCTCGGGCGCTCCTTTTTAAGTTCGCCGCTGCTCCCGCTCTGGGCACTGGTCTCAGGCTCTCCTTTTTAAGTTCCCAGTGAGCTCCCACTCTGGGCACTGGTCTCGGGCGCTCCTTTTAAAGTTCCCAGCGAGCTCCCACTCTGGGCACTGGTCTCGGGCGCTCCTTTTAAAGTTCCCAGCGAGCCCCCACTCTGGGCACTGGTCTCGGGTGCTCCTCTTTAAGTTCGTTGCTGCTCCCATTACATCAATTATGATTAAATATAACTCTTGGGGGGAAAATTCATTTGCTTTGTGCCTCCCGTTTGCGCCCTAAGAGGGCGCTAATGGCTCACAAGGCAACTAGCGCCCAAGCGTGGCGATGTTTGCGCCGCTCGCAAAATTGACCAGACATTTTGCGGCGACGCTAAACACTACCATACCACCACAATCTCCTTTGCCCGCAGATCGTGACGTCAGTCGAGCGTGCAACGCCCCGGTAGCGCCCCGAACCGGATATTGAGTGGCGCCCCTCTGCCTTACCGCCTGCCGCTAGCAACGACAGGTTGAGGGGAGCATTTTGCAGTCGGGAAGGGACTGGGGGAGCGCTATTTAAAGGTGACCGCTTCCTGCCTTTTTTTGTCGGCGACATTTTTGCACCACGCATTCTGAGAGAGAGAGAGAGACTTCTGGAGAGATTCAATGCTGTGTGAAGGTGTTTTGGGTACTGAGCAGCACTTTGCAGATTCATTTTGATTTGACCTTCCTTGCATCGATTTAGAAGAGACTATGGGGGCTACACTCTGAGCTCTTTCCCTGGGCCTCTCTATTGTTCTTTCCAGCAGATTTGATGTACAGGTCTCTCCAGGCCGAGATTCAAAGCTGCAATGAGCAGGGTGTGGATGGAAAGCAAGATCGACCCTCCCCTTTAAAAACTGGCCAGCGCCAGTGTGTCTGTGTTCCATTGCTGACTGACATCGCATGAGCTTCACCGGCGCTCTGAGGTAGCGCCTCGCTCCTCGGCGTTAGCGCCTTAGGAGAGGTGTGTAGCGCCTGATTTAGCGCTCCAATCGTCTCCAGGGGCGATAGAAGCCAAGTTTGCTGTCGGAGGCGATAATTAGCGGCAGGCACTAAACTTTGCGCCCGGCCGATAATTGCGCCCCAAACGGGGCGATACCGAATTTCTCCCCTTTGGACTTTGGGGTTATTTCACGGGTGTAGCATGGGGCCAGAAATCTGAGGGCCATAAACCTTACAGTATACATTGGCATCATACCTGCTGGAGTGCCTTCTGTTGCTCTCCAGCAGTGAGTCCCCAGAGTTTGTAGGGTCATGGAGAGGACACCTCATTAGCATGGGGCCAGCGGGCAACCTTGGGTGCATCTCAGCACCCGCTCCTCCTTGCCCAGAGAAAGAAGAAAGAATTTGCATTTCTATAGCACCTGTTAAAACCTCAGGACATCTCAAAGCGCTTCAAAGCCAATGAAGTAGTTTTGAAATGTAGTCACCGTTGTAATGTATGCAAACACAGTAACCAATCTGCACACAGCAAGGTCCCATAAACAGCAATGAGATAAATGATGGGATAATCTGTTTTTGGAGGTGGTTCAGGGATAAATGTTGGCCAGAACACCGGAAGAACTTCACCGGTCATCTTTGAAAATTGACATGGGATCTTCAGAGGGCAGATTAAAATTGGTTTAATGTCACTATTTCAGTCTCTGTGTAAGGGTGCCAATACTATATATTTTTTAATTCCTACACCTGGACTCCGACAGTGGGGCCTTTCCCCCCTTATGAGACCAATATTTCTTATATGACTTGGCCTACCGCCTTCCAGTCCTACATTGGGATCCTTATGGGCCGTTGAAGCAGAAACTGACAGGGTCTGGAGTCTGCGCCCAGCTTCATCCCCTCTGACTTAGCTCCAACCCTTATACAGCTGAGCGAGATGTCCCAAATGAGATCAGCATCTGACATATCTGGGTCTCAGCTGTTTTCCAAGCCAATCCAGTGGACTCCTTCTCGAGATACAGCGGGATTGCAACAGAACAGGTGAGGAAATTCATCCCCATGTTTCTCATTTTCTTTATTCATATCTGCTTCCTAATAATTGGTTGAATTGGTGCTTTAGTTAATCTGTGGTATGCCTTGAAAATCCATGGAATTTGTCAAGATTAAGGGCTAGTTGCATTACCACCATTGATAACAATTGGTGGTAAATGTGCAGTGACATTACTGCAAACAGAAGGTTCTTAGAGAAAGCAGAACATTTTAGACTGAAATTTTAAAGTTGAGAGTAGTTTTATCCTTTGCTAACAATGCAATGTTAAACTCTGTTTTAAAGAGTTAATTAGTGTTCAGTAGTGTAAGAACACTGGGTTTCGGCATCCCAAGGCATGTCAAGGAACCAGATGAACCTTAACCACTTCACCTTAACATCTCAATAAGGAACTGTCTGGGATTTACTGCCAGCTTAGTTCTAGGAATGAAAGATATCCAAGTGTGGTTCGTCGAACTGTCTTGCACCACCCAGTTCAGATTGAATTTGAGTTTACCTGACCAACCCTCAATTAGGATACCCACAAGCTACTGAGTGAATGAATGAACCCTTTCTTTCCAAATCGTCAAAGAAGTCAGACAAGAAGTCATGCACTAACAACTATTTATCTAATACAAGATCATAATTATCACTACTTGCATTTAAATATTGAGTATATAAACAATTATTATATATAAATATTTATAGACAGGATTATCTAGCAGTTTGAATAGCAAATAATTAATAACAGAGTTACTTAATAAAATGCATAGCAGAGGTTATAATGGGCAATTATCTGAATTACTGATTATCAAATTATAGTTGAGACTAGTGTCTGAGACTACTGAAAATTGGTGAGATTACTCTAGGAGTAAACTTCTTAGATAGCTGACAAGCTAACAGCATTGGATAACCAATCTGTTGAATAGATTAAAGTCTATGTGCTGCTAATTAGCAATGTTTCCAGAGTTTATACGGCCTTGTCCTTGTGAGCGGCGTAGTCAAGTTGATCTTCTTCCTCCCTGGGATGGTGGAGTTAGCTGGGTTGTCTGTTCTACTTGGGTCCCCTGTTCCAGCTGAATCCACCTTAAGCACGAGCGATGTTAGCTAACTGGATTGACTGCCACCTTCCTTGATCTCAGATACTTGTACAGTTAGGTGACACACTTATTTCTGCCTGTAACTGGCTCATATATCTGTGCGATCTGACTTTCATAACCTCTTAGTCTCTGTCTTGAATATACTTGTACTTATAAAGATACCCTTCTAAATCTGCTAAGTAAAGGTTACTACAGAAGAAGACAAAGAGAATCTTCTTCGAACTACAAAATGCATTTACACGTGGCAGATGAAATTTAACGCAGAGAAGTGATACATTTTGGTAGGAAGAATGAGGAGAGGCAATATAAACTAAATGATACAATTTTAAAGGGGGTGCAGGAACAGAGAGACCTGGGGGTGTATGTAAACAAATCTTTGAAGTTGGCAGGACAAGTTTAGAAGGCTGTTAAAAAAGGCTATGGAATCCTTGACTTTATTAATAGAGGCATAGGACTGGATTTTCATTGAGGAGGCGTGTAGGAGGCGGGACTACAACTTTCGGGGTTGTAGTCCCGCCTCCAGCGAGTTGTGGCCAATCCACGCGATTTTCACTTGATTGACCTTGTTGAGCCCGCCCAGCGGGCTCAGCAGGCCAATTAAGGGCCACCCGGCAACAGGTGATGTCACAGATTGACATTTCATCTGTCAAAAGCTTTTGACAGATGAAATATCAATGTTTGACAGCTGTTTGAAGCTGTCAAACACTGGCAATCTGTACTCCAGGTTAATTCCTTCCTCTCAGGCTGATTTAGAGATTTCTCCAGAACAGAAAGCTGAATGCTGCAACTTTTGACAACTCGCGGCCATTCTGCTTTCTGCGCCGGTGAGATGAGGGACTCCCGAGACCTGCAGGAAGGAAGGCTGTAAAGGTAAGTAAATGTAAGTAATACTTCTTTAAACACTTTACACACACGAAACACACTTACCTCTGCACTCTTGCACCCCTCACTCACCTGAACACCGGACATCTCGAACCCTTCAAGTCCTTCAGCCCGATGGTCCGCCTCGCTAACTTGGAGTGGTTTGGAGCCGTCGGGAATCCCACACTTCAGCAATAAAAATAGGGATTAAGCTAAAAACTGCCTGTTAACAGGCAGTTAATTGGCACTAATCCCCTTCCTGCCTCAGGGAGGCGGGTCCCAGTACAGGTCGGGTATCCGCCTCCTTTGAAACTGGCATGGAGGCGGGTTGGGGGCGGGATGGGTTCGTGCCCCCCGATTTCGAGATTTTAACCCCCCGCACGCCTCCAATCCCGCCTCCACGGCCCAATGAAAATCCTGCCCATAGAGTGCAAAAGCAAGGAAGTTATGCTAAACCTTTATAAAACACTAGTTAGGCCTCAGCTGGAGTATTATGTTCAATTCTGGGCACCACACTTTAGGAAGAATGTCAAGGCCTTGGAGAGGGTGCAGAAGAGATCTGCTAGAATGGTACCAGGGATGAGGGAGTTCAGTTATGTGGAGGCACTGGAGAAGCTGGAGCAGAGAAGGTTAAGAGGAGATTTGATAGAGATGTTCAAAATCATGATGGGTCTAGACAGGGTAGATAGAGAAACTGTTCCCATTGGCGGAAGGGTCGAGAACCAGAGGACACAGATTTCAGGTGATTGGCAAAAGAACCAGAGGCAACATGAGGAAACATTTTTTTACACGGCGAGCTATTGTGATCTGGAATGCACTGCCTGAAAGGGTGCTGGAAACAGTTTCAATTGTAACATTCAAAAGAGAATTGGATAAATACTTGAAGGGAAAAAATTTACAGAGCTATGGGGAAATAGCAGGGGACTGCGATTAATTGGATAGCTCTACCAAAGAGCCAGCACAGGCAGAATGATCTCCTTCTGTGCTGTATTATTCTATGATTCTATGAAAGAAAAACTGCATGTAACGAAGACAAAGAGAATCTAATGAGAGGTGTGTCAAGGACTCCTTAATATGTCATAAATTTGTGTCAGCTGTGGCTCAGTTGGTAGCACCCTCGCTTCTGAGTCAGAAGGTTGTGTGTTCAAGTCCCACTCCAGAGACTTGAGCATAAAAATCTACGCTGACACTCCAGTGCAGTACTGAGGGAGTGCTGCACTGTCAGAGGTGCTGTCTTTCAGATGAGACATTAAACCAAAGCCCTGTCTGTTCTCTTAGGTGGACCTAAAAGATCCCATGGCACTATTTCGAAGAAGAGCAGGGGAGTTATCCCTGGTGTCCTGGCCAATATTTATCCCTCAATCAACATCACTCAAACACTTAACTGGTCATTATCACATTGCTGTTTACAGGAGTTTGCTGTGTGCAAATTGGCTGCCGCGTTTCCTACATTACAACAGTGACTACACTTCAAAAAGTACTTAATTGGCTGTAAAGTTCTTTGGGACATCCGGTGGTCATGAAAGGCGCTATATAAATACAAGTCTTTCTTTTTTTAAATTTAAAGAAAAACTTCTTTTCATACAATTAACTAATGTTCGAAGGGTTCACCTCTTTCAGTGTCAATCACTTCTAACAGACACATAAAGGTTCTTGAAGATGTCAAAGTTAATGAGGCATGGATATCTAGGCATAGCCAAGTTCTACTTTTTCTCCCCTAACTTTCCAATTTTTCCTTTAACAAAGAGTCTTACACATGATCAGATAAGGTGTAGCATACTTATGTGTAAATAACAAACTATTTCTGATCGCAGTCATCAATGTTATCTGTCTGATCACTGGTGTGGAATGTTGTTTACATAAATGTCTTAGTCTTAATTAGTTTTCTTTCCCAGTCAGTTCCCAGCATTCAGTTTAACTACTGACTCCATATTCCTTTGCCACTTTTACTAAAACTGCATTTTCAGAACATAATCCAAGCAATTTACAGGGCATTTTCTCTACAGTGGAGAAGTACTTAGTTTCAATGGATCAACTGATTTGATATATAACTTAAACTCTTTCAACTACAGTGATTGAAAACAAGAAACGGAACATCGTGGTAAATATTTGCTGAGTGATGAAACTCATGGTAAACATGGTGTCATTGCAGATTTAATCGATGATCTGCTTAAGTAATAAATCTTGCGAAACCTCAACTAATCACAGTAAAAGTGAGTGTCAGAATTATTAGCTGGAAACATTCGATTTTATGCCAAACATGATTGATAAAATTAGGTAGGATCTCATAATACAATCTCACTGCAGCATTCTTTTATTAGTAATAATGTTAACATGTTTCCTTCCCCCAAATGGTCCCTTCTTTTACCTCGTCAAGGCTCTTATTTTTGCTGAAGCCTTTTGCCAAGGACACCAGCAGCCCTCTGGTACCTCACCTAAGTTGCCATTCTTCATGTGTGAACCTAAGACATTATCAGCAGGCTATTTGGCCATGGAGAAATAATAGCCAAGCCAAATTCTACCCTCACCTGACTTCCATCTGCATGTGCTTTGCAATAGTGATCACCGGCAATCAACAATGAGAAACTTAGCTAATTTTCCCTTTCCCCATCCCAGCGACACTGAGGCCAATTGTAATGTCCCAACTGATGCCCCAGCTGAGACCAACCAACTTATCACATTCTGGGAATCAATCCTGGGGCCTTCTGATTGCATGGCCTTTAACCATCATCAAGGAAACTGTTGCTGTATTAGCTTATACTAGCTAGGGGTGCCCGGCGTTGCCAGGGCAATTTTGGGCCATGCGGTCTCCCTGCCCCTGTCTGTCCCCTCTTTCTGTTCCTGCCTCTCCCCCTCTCTCTGTCCCTCCCTCCCCTCTCGCTGCCTAGCGCCTGAGGCCCGGTGCCGTTGTGATACCGGCCGTGCGGGGCCTAGCGCTTCAGGCCCAGCTGGGCTCTCGGGCCGAGATGGACCCCAGCTGAGCTCCCCCGCGGGTGGCGCGGTTGACGGCTGGCCGCTGCCGCTCCCCCACCCGCTGTGTGCAAACTCACCTGCCGCTCCCAACTATTCTGATTAAATGTTACATTATTGTTACCTATGCCTCGTGGACTTGTAACACTACTTATTTTTAATTTATACTTTATTTAATTTTCATTTCCTCTTCACTTTCCCAAACCACCACCTCACAAAAAACCATCATAAATCACAACTGCAATCCAGAACCCTAGCTGTTGCCTACTCACGTTGTACTGAGGATTTTAATTGAAACTGTGGTTCTGAGACATGCATCCACCCAGGTCTAACAACTATCACTCACTTCGAGTGAGACTCACTTGTTTGGGTTAAAATCTTAATCTATTTTTCTGTATCTCAGGCCCAAAAGTAAACAAAGCTCCATCATTAAATAGATTTGCAATCTATCTCACTCTCTTTAATTATAAATCTCATTCCTAACATACCCCTGATGTTGCTAACTCTACTTCTACTCCCAAGTGGCAGCTAGCTATATGATAAAGCCGCACATTCATATCATTACAGTTTGGGTTCATTTTGCAACATTTTCTATTTAACAGCCTGATAACCATTTTGGTATATGTACTGGTTTTTCCCCATGCTGCTCGAGGCACTGAACCACTTCTGCCAATCATAACTGGACGCCGCATGCTACTATCTTGTTCTGTGACCTGCTGAGCTCACAGCTTATACATAAAGGCCAGCAATGCAAATTTTAAGTTGGTGACATGTACAGATCACAGAATCACAGAATCACAGAAACCCCACAGTGCAGATAGAGGCCATTTCGGCCCAGCGAGCCTGCACCGACACATATCCCACCCTATCCCTGTAACCCCTATACCAACACATATCCCACCCTATCCCCGTAACCCCACGTATTTAATCCCCCTAACACTAAGGGTCAATTTATCATAGCCAATCAACCTAACCCGCACATCTTTGGACTGTGGGAGGAAACCGGAGCACCCGGAGGAAACCCACGCAAACACGGGGAGAATGTGCAAACTCCACACAGACAGTCACCCGAGGCTGGATTCGAACCCGGGTCCCTGGCGCTGTGAGGCAACAGTGCTAACCACTATGCCACCATGCTGCCCCAACATCAAGGATCATATGCTGCCTGAAACGGAAAATCGCTATTGCAACTTGGAAATGTGTGCAATTGTTCCAGGGTTGCTACTGGTGCTCCAAAGTCCATCCTGCAATAAGCAGTGTGGAAATAGAGTTCTCAGAGAGCACAGTGACTATCGGACACATTGCCCAATACCGCACCTACCTAATAACTAATGCTGTCACTGCATATACAATATGAATATCTGCCATTCTCCTGTATTAACAATCAAACAAAATCTTGATGTAAAAGAAAGAACTTACAGATATGTAGGGTCCAAAACACTTTACAGCTAATTAATTAAGTAGGCAAAAGCAGCAACCAAACTGCACTCAGCAAAATTCCACAGACAGCAGTCAGATAATGACCCGTTAATCTGATATGGTGGTGTTGCTTGAGGGATGATACCAGGAGAGATCCCCTGCTCTCCTTCAAACAGTGTCATGGGTTCTTTAATATCCACCTGAACAGGCAGACAAGGCCTTGTTTTAATGTCTCAGCCAAAAGACAGCAAATCTGACACTGCTGCACGCCCTCAAGACTGGACTGAAATGTCAACCTAGATTATGTACTCATATCCTGTAATGGGGATTAAACTCACAATCTTTTGACTCAAGAGGCAAGAGCACATAAAAAGCTCTCACCATGAATACATCATTTGCTATGTTTCTTTCACTTTATATGAGGATTACAGTAAATTTGAAAAAAAAGTCATTAAATATATTACAATGTTGTCATTAAGTTTATTTAGTGTATTGCTATCAATACAAGGAAAAAAACTCACACTTAAGCTAATATACTTTAATTTTGTTCAATATGTCTCTGGTGCAATATTCAAATCATACCCAGTGCTCCTATTATACACTGGTAGGCCTCTACAAGTACTTTACCCTAGTAGTACAGGTTGAGCGACCTGAATCCGGCAAGCTCAGGACCGAGGCCGAGCCGGTTTTCGTGTTTTTCCGGACTTCGAAGTCCAGAAATATCGCAACCTGGGCTCGGGCGTTTCCGGACTTCGGACATCAGAAACACGCTTCGAGTCCGGAAATGCCTGGGCCGCTCCGCGTAGCGCTGATGCGTTACTCCACCCCTCCCCTTCTGTTAAAGGGGAGGGATGCTGCGAGCTCGGCAGAGCATCCGATGGCCCACACTAGGCCACCAGGGCGGCGTGGTGCCGTGGCCGCAGCCTGGCGGAAACACTTAGTGGAGCTGTGCAGATTAAGGAGGATAAAACACAACACTAAAGTTTTATTGCATCACTCGCATTTTTCATAGGATTTTTCAAAAAAAGACAACAAAGGTTAATGGCTTTTTGAAGTACAGGTTGAGCATCCAAAAGCCAGAGTTCCGGATTCTGGAACATTTTGACTTCGGGAACTCCGGATTTTGGACGCTCAATCTGTATTATATAGTTTAAAATGCACGCTCTAGATATGTGTTCAAGGCTGAATTTATTGTTGGTTAGGACGGCTTTGTTTGATGGCTAGACAGGAAATTACAGTGTTTTATGCAATAAATGTTGCTTCACTCAGTTCTTTGAGGTTAAGTCTCTGCTCAGATTGGATGCATCCTTCAGTAAACAATTGATGAGAGAACAGCTAATTAAACTATTTTTGTTCTATTTACCAGTCAGTTTATTGCAGTATTGCCTACACTTGCTAGTCCCATGATTTGTGGAAGTTTTTTGAGACCAAATCAGTTGCAGAACATCTGGATCTATCTTGTGAAATGCTCCCGCTGCACATGGGCAATTTAAACGTGTAGAAAGCTACACTTAAAATTTCCATGTGAAATGCAAAAATTAAAACCCTATGCAAATCAGTGGATTTGCGAGTAAATTGAAAGCCTTAGTAAATTGTACTGGAGGCAGCCACACTGAGGATATTTTTACATGGGATTTTGGCAAGTGTGAGAAGTTTTGGCCATTTTGAACTTTGAAAAAGACCTAACAGTACAATTACAGATATTAGCCCCATATTTCTCTCCCTCCCGCCCTCTTCCCCCCACCCTCGACTGGAGTTCTAATCAGGCACAGGTCACCTGAAGTGATCTGACCTGAATCTGCCAGGATTTGTGGGTTCAGCTTATTAGCATGGCTTGATGTGCCCCTACCATGGGTCTGCGCCCTTTATGAGGGGCTTGAGAAAAGTGTAAAATGTTGAAATATTTGGGGCCCGGGCCTGGACCACCAATGTGGGCCCTACAGCTGCCGTTTAGTAGGCTGATACATCTTGTTTTCACTCAGTGTACCAACCTGCTGATGTCCTGCCAGGCCAGGGAATGGGAGTCCCCTCCACTGGTCGTGCCCCATCTTACATCACTAAACTTGTTTGAGGCAGATGAAGGCTCCTCCCCTAACAATGCCCCGCACTGTAACTGGGTCCTGGCCTAATTGAGGGCACTTCCACTGTACAGGGTACTCCTATCGGAACTACAGCGGAAGTACTCCAAGAGGACCACAGATTCCCAGCCCAAATACTTCATTTTTGTCATAAACTTCTTGTGGTTGATTTCAATTCTTTCATTTAATTTTTGTGCTTATTATATTTTGCATATGTCTTTTTGTTTCTGCACTTTATTTTATTTGTAAATAAATCTGGAAGAGTAGTTTAGCCTATTTAAATGATCTGATATTTTCCACCTTCCTTATTGACAGGAAGCTGTAGTGGATGTCCTTTGTATTCTCCAATATGCAATTTACCGAGATCAGGTTAATTGTTAGAGATGAGGGACATTAATCCAAATATAATAGAGAATAAAAACGCAGGTTTCAGTTCATAAGAAATTTTAGGTTGCTGTCATTCAGCTATTTACTTGAAAATGTCTCTGGAGTGGGGCTTAAATCCACAACCTACTGACTCAGAGGCAAGAGTTCTGCCACTGAGCCAAGGCTGACACTATGCTACAGTTGGTCTCCAAGGGCAGCTGCAGCCAATCTCTGCCCCTCCCCAAACACAGGCAGGCTTCCAAATAGAGGCCAAGAAGCCTGCCAAAGTTATGTAACTGATCCCAAGACTGAAACATCAACCAGGGTCACAGATAGATCTTTGCGATAGGCAGAAGTCTTGCCACACTGAAGACTGACCCCAATTAAAACGGAAAATCTAGGCCAAAAGGTGTTTAGAAATTTCTAAAATGAAAACAAGACACAGAGTGGGTGGGTGGGGGGGAGTCAAATTCCACCAGGAATGGACGCAAAGTTGGCGGAGCAGTCTCGGCACTCACTGGCGTCAACAGGCCCGATCAATATTCTGATTCAGGCCTCATTTAAATGCTGCTGGCAAACTGTGGGCACCAAACGGGCACCCCACTGCAGCTAACCAATTGTGGGAGAGAGACGATCCTCTGAGCCCCGCAAAAATAAAAATTGAAAATATAATTGTCCATTTCTTGAGTGGTCTCATAGAATCATAGAAATTTACAGCACAGAAGGAGGTCATTCATTGCTGGTTATGCCCCTCAAAGCTTGGTCCGCCTATTTATAACGGAAAATTACAATCGGGTTCCTACAACTGGCATAGACCCCCAATTTGCATATTTAAGTAACCCCCCCCCACCTGTTTCAGATGGGCGGGCCGCTTAGGCGTTTAGGGTTGCCAACTCTAGTTGGATGTATTCTGGCGGTTTCAACACGACCTCCCATTGCCAAAACAATTCAAAGTCCCTACAAATTAGGTCTAATTGCAAGTTACTCCCATTTTGTGATTGCTGTGTTGTCCTCAATCTGACCCAAAGTAAAGAAAAAAGAAAGACTTGCATTTATGTAGCGCCTTTCACGACCATTGGGATTTCTCAAAGCGCTTACAGTCAAAGAAGTACTTTTTGAAGTGGAGCCACTGTTGTAATGTGGGAAACGCGGCAGCCAATTTGCGCACTGCAAGCTCCCACAAACAGCAATGTGATAATGACCAGATGATCTGTTTTTGTTATGTTGGTTCAGGGATAAGGACACCGAGGTTAGAATACATTAGAAACATAGACATAGAAAAATAGGGGCAGGAGTAGGTCATTTGGCCCTCCGCCATTCAATATGTTCATAGCTGATCCTCTATCTCAATACCATATTCCCGCTCTCTCCCCATACCCCTTGATGCCTTTTGTGTCTAGAAATCTATCTATCTCCTTCTTAAATATATTCAGTGACTTGGCCTTCACAGCCTTCTGTGGTAGTGAATTCCACATGTTCACCACCCTCTGAGTGAAGAAATTTCTCCTCATCTCAGTCCTAAATGTCCTACCCCATATCCGGATATTGTGACCCCTCGTTCTAGACCCCCCAGCCAGGGGAAACATGCTCCCTGCATCCAGTCTGTCTAGCCCTGTCAGAATTTTATACGTTTCAATGAGATCCCCTCTCATTCTTCTAAACTCTAGTGAATACAGGCCTAGTCGACCCAATCTCTCCTCATACAACAGTCCAGCCATCCCAGGAATCAGTCTAGTGAACCTTCGTTGCACTCCCTCTATGGCAAGTATATCCTTTATTAGGTAAGGAGACCAAATCTGCACACAATACTCCAGGTGTGGTCTCACCAAGGCCCTGTATAACTCCCCTGCTCTTCAAAATCGTGCCATGGGATCTTTTACGTCCACCTGAGGGCAGACGGGGCCTCGGTTTAACGTCTCATCCGAAAGACGGCACCTCCGACAGTGCAGCACTCCATCAGCACTGCACTGAAGTGTCATCCTAGATTTATATGCTTAATTCCCTGGAGTGGGACTATGAACTCACAACCTTCTGGCTCAGAGGCGAGTGTGCTACCAACTGAGCCACGGCTGACAAAGTATACCAGAAAACAAAGCACTGTAATGAGACAATATTTTAAAAATCCAGCTCATTGTTCATAAATGCGAGAGTCTGCCATTAACTGTGGTTCCCATTCCTGATTTACTGCCAGCTCCTTTGTCCTCTTTTTTTATAGACCAAAAAAAACCATTAAACAAATAAACCCTTTAAATAAACCCGATTAATCAAATTAAAATTTGGCCCCTTAAATCGATTACGCACTCCAGTCCCCGCGGCGCCCACCGGTCACGAAAGAGCTCGAGCTCACCGGCGGACACCGCGTGCTCCATCTCCAGGGCCACCCGGCCGCGAACATGGCCGCGGAAGAGAGGGAGGCAATCCGGCCGGACGACCCCCTCGGCCGCCCGCTGCCTGGACCAATTAATGGCTTTCTTGGCCAGGCCCAGGAGCAGGCCCACGAGGAGGTCCTCCAACCTGCCCGCTCCCCTCCGCACCGGGTGACCGTAGATCAAGAGCGTGGGACTGAAGTGCAACCAAAATTTGAGGAGCAGCCCCTTCAAATAGTGAAAGAGGGGCTGCAACCTCCCACACTCGACATAAACATGGAACACGGACTCCTCCAGACCACAGAACAAACAGGCGGCCCGGGAGTCCGTGAACCTACTTAAAAACCTATTGCACGGGACTGCTCTGTGCAACACCCTCCAGGCCAAGTCCCCAATAGAACAAGGGAAGACTCCCGCATAGAGAGCCCCCCATTGGGGACCTCCGCCTCCGCCGGAAGGTAAAACGGCACGCCACGGCGTGTCCGGACGGCAGGCGAAGATGGCAAAGTGGAAGGTGTGCAAGAGCAGCCCGTACAGGAAACCCCTCCGCGCAGAATGGAAAGGCACGGAGGGCATCTCCTCGAGACGGCTCAAGTTGTGAGGCACCAAACCCAGCTCCATTGTCTGGTGGGCGCTTGTCCCCATCACCTGTTGCCCTGGAGTCTGTCAGCCCCACTCATCCCCCGCCTATGCTGGGATGATTGACAGCTGGGCCGTGCAATGAAGCGGCCGGATGTGGAGTCGCTGGTGACGTCACTTCCTTGGCAGCGGGCGAGGGGGGGCGTTAAACGGAGGAGGCCGCGCCGCCCTCAGCCTGAAGCTTGGAAAGACAGTCGGCTAGAAACATGGCAGCGTCTTCAGCACGGCGCCTGCAGACCAAGCCCGTCATCACCTGTCTCAAATCCTTCCTCATCGTCTTCAGCTTTATCTTCTGGGTGAGTGCGGGCTCGGGAGTCGGAGCTCCCTAGAGAGAGGGGGCGATCCCCGGGGTACAGTCCGTCCTCCTCCCAACCCAACCCCCCGGGCGGCCAGAGCGGAGCAGCCGCTACACAAAGAGCGGAGGAGATGGTCACAACTCCGGCTGAAAGTTGGGCAGCGGCACTATAAACCGCTTTCTCTGAAATCAGAATCTGTTGCTTTCAAAACTTTTTTTTTTAAATAAGCAAAAAAGTTTGTTGGCGCCCAGACTGCAGCTCCTCAGTGTTCAGATAATTAAAAAAAAAATAAACCTTCCCTGGGTTAAAAGTCCATGATAGGAAGAGAAAGTGGTTCCAGCGCCAGCCCTCGATAAGCGTGTCGGCGTTTTAGGTTTTAATTGTTTAAAAAGTTTTAAACTTTTTGTGAACTCCTATTTTTCTTTTCTGGAATCTACACCCAAGAAAAATTCTGTTGAAAAGTATTTGGGTGAAAAGATTTTTAAACAATGTTATTTCGAACTCTTTAACAGCTGTTAAATAACTTTTACACCCCGCCCCGCGAGCTCAAAGCCCCGAAGTATTAACTTTGAAGCTCCTTTTGTTCGAAGTCAACTTGTTCCCGGCTGTGAGGTTCCTGCTTTGTTTTTGTTCCCCGCGTCGCTATCGGATGGTTTTAAGAGTTCGAGAGATAACGAAGTTCCTTGCTCGACACGGCACTGATTTATTTTGAGAAGTAGCTGAACAGTCCAACCTTTATAACCGTGCGGCCAAGCAGAGTCCCGATGTCCCCATGAATTATCACTCCTTACGGGAAAATGTTATCTAGCCGTCTATCTTTTAAGATATCTTGTGTCAAGATATCTTGTGTTCAAATTTCCTCCCATACAAGCTGAACATTACATGCATATCCCAGGCTATAAACTTCAATGGAAATTAAATGTTTTCTTTGCTATTTAATAGTTCTGTGTGCCAGATTTTGTTTTATTTTGATACCCCTGGCACTTGTCTATTAGGAGGTGCTCTCTCTATATGAAGCACCACGTTAAGCCTGAATTGACTCCCTTTATTAGCATAATAAAATACTTGCCATATAGAAAAATATAGGTACACAGTTTAAATGGGCTTTGTACAAGTTCTAAACTGAGCCTAATAAAGTACTTTGTTTAAATCTTTGTTACCATTTCTCTTTGCATATGCAATTTTCAGGTTTTTTGCTGGGTGTTCTTGGGTTCATTGTCACTGGTCATTCCTGGGGGGAAAAACCCTTGCATCCCCTAAAATCTGAAATGACCCTTTTACTGCTCCATATCTAGTTAAACAATAGCATAGCCTGGGCATTGTAACATGGAACCCTTGCTCTATATACTAGCTATTGAAATGTCTTGTGTGCTGCTACTTGAACCTTGCTCTCTTTTTAAAGAAGGTGAACTGATGACCATTTTACTGTGGTGCAATTTCAAACCATAAACTAGTCCCTTTTATATAATTGAGTGGCATTGAGAAGTGCTGTGTCAGTATCAACCCTTCATGCAACAAAGTGCTGCACTTGTTGCATAAGCAGCAAATGCAGCAGTATTTCTGCAACCATGAGCCATTTCTTCCTTGGGTGGACTGTCTTCTGCAACATTACCTTTATCATCTTTGATTATGGCAACAATATTGTTCCTCAGCAGATGATCCCCATATCTCAGCCTGGTACAATGAACCTTTCTTGGCCTCATCCTAACTTTGACAGTGCTGTAATTTTTTTTTCTCGTCTCTTTCCTCTTCTACACCGTGCCCGCCCCTGATACCATAAGAATGGGGTTATACCAGGATATTTTGATCAATTTAAGATAATGGAGTTTGCTTAAAAAGTACTGACAATTTATGTACACTGAACCTTTAATTTTTCTATAGTCCAGCAAATGCACTGATTGCTGCCTCCTCTGCATTGATTATACTACTCATTACTGCTCAAAAAGGGAAAGTCTTAGCACCATATCATAATATATGAAGGATGGTACCCTTTTTGTTTCCAATACCTACCCTCTGGCAAGTAATCCAATTTAGCAGAGAAGGATTGTAAATTGAAATGACCTCTGTGTAGATGTGAGTATGCTGCAAAGAAGGTATTGCCTTGAGGTGATAAAAGGGGTAAATTAGAATTTCAACAACAAGAAAAGTAGGGTGGAGGTGGATATTATCCTAGATGTGAAAGAAAGCAGTCTTGATGGATTAGATGCAAAGGAACAAGCTTCCCTTTAGCATAGACACTCTTAATCATACAGCACAGAAGAGGCCATTAGGCCCATCATGCTTGTGCTGACTCTTTGGTAGAGCTAGCCAATTAATCCCACTCCCCTGCTCTTTCCCCATAGCCCTATAAAAACATTTCCCTTCAAGTATTTATCCAATTTGCTTTTGGGATTGTTACTATTGAATCTGCTTACACCAGTCTTTCAGGTGCACTCCAGATCACAACTTTTTAATGTTTCCTCATGTAGCCTCTGGTTCTTTTTCTATAATCTTGGCTATTAGCTCTTGGATTGTTTCACCTTTTTTGAAGGCAAGGAAAGCATGGACTGTACAGGAGTAGCCTTGCCCCCCTCCCTGTTGGAGCAAGAGCGTGGGAGAGTTGCAGCCATTAGTATAGACTGAGGCTGAAGGATACGAATGCACTATTTTAACAATTTGTTTTTGGACATGACTTGGTATTACTGTGATGTCATGTATACCTGTGTTTCAGTAACTAGCCTTTCTGCCATCAACTATTTCCACGTCTAGTATTCAAGTTGCTGTGCAACCAAACTTCTACAATTATCCAAATGCAATTTTTAGTTGTGTAAAGTAGCATAACTACCTCATTCCTTCATGGTTAAAATGACTGACCAGAAGCAAGTGTACTAGCATGACACTTTGCAAAGTTATATTGGAAAATCTGTTAACTTTTTAGTTGAGTCAGTGAGTACTTGGTGGCTTTAAAAATGGATGCAGCCATTAATGCCCATCCTGTTGATGCAAAGTGGTTTTGTGTTGAGTTGATGCAATCGTATAACCCTGCTTATGCCACTGCAGGCTAATGTCAACTGTTCATGGTTGAGTTTCTAGACTTCCAAAGAAGAGCTTCCTCTGGCTAACAATAGATCCAAAACCAGTGGACGAGGCAAAAGGGAAAATGGCTGTATAGAACAAAAGCCCTGGCCTACACTCCAGTCATGGAGTACCCTAGAGGAGGAATTTTGCTTTGAACGTGCCTCTTTGCTAAAGCCCTTCACCGAGACCTTGATTAAGCAATTAAGTAATCAATGAGTGAGTAGGCCTGGTATGTGCCATTGGACGTGGTCATTCTGAATATTAAAGGATGATGCAAACTGCCTTAGCTGAAGAGGAAACTTAATTTGGAATGATAGCTGCTAGCAGCTAACACTAGTGATTTGGGTATACCCACAGTTTTGTGCCTATCATGCGTGGGTTAGAGGTGCAAGCAACTGCTGAAGCTCTGCATTTCCCACCCCCTCCTCTTGGAGGAACCACATGAGGCACGGTATGGTCAGCACGGTTATGGCAATGCACTCTCGGAGTTGTCTGCTTGTGAAGGACTTCTAGGACATTTTCTGTTTGACCAAATAAGCAGAACGCTCAATGCATGTGTAGAGCATACAGACTACCTAGATTGCAGTCATGCACATGCAGGATAACTCCACAGTCCTGTATCAATGGTACAAGTAGGCATGAATTACAAGTATTAAACTGTTTTTAGGTAGTTGTAGGAGCGATCCAGTTTTAGTAGACAGTGCAGCAAATACATCAATGTTTTGCAGCCGTTTGTAGCACATCTATCTGGGTGTTTGCTTCAGTTTTGTGCTCATAGTTGGTTCTAAAATTAACAAAGGTTTGAGTTTGTCCTGCAATATGTTTGACGTTGTGCAGCTTTAACTGCAAAGTATGGTAAAAGGGCAGATCTGGAGCGATGTTTTTTCCCCACTGTCTACCTTGTGGTGTACTTAATCAGATTTGATGAGATCCCAGGAGCTGTTCAAAAAAAATACCTGATTATCACTGCTCAGAATTTGCTACTTTTTTAATTTTCCTGTTACCACTTTTTTCTCTTTCTCTCCCCCCCCCCCCCCCCCCCCCCCGTCTCCCACAAAATGGCTTGTTTTATCAGAATTCATTCTTGTAGGTGATCAATAAATTCAAACTACTGTTTAACTTGTGTATTAGACATTGTGCAAGGGATCAAAGGGATAGTAACGTCTAATAGAATAACTCAAGTCAGCTTTTGTAATGTGCTGGAAATGGAATAGAATTTTATAGCATAGGTGGCCATTTGGAGATGGCTTGAGAGGTTGCTACTTAATCCTATTTGCCTGTCCTTTCCCTGTATTGCTTTTAACTTTTTTTCAATTCACTTCCTTCTAAAAGCTATTGTGTATTCTGTTTCCATCACATTGATGGAGCATTCCATGTCCTTACAATCCTGTTTAATAACTTTCAACCTCCCTTCATATTCTTTTAACCTCTCCCTTTTGTTGTTTTGATAACTACTAGAAATAAATACATTTCTGAACCCCTCAATATTCTTTGCCCTAACGAAAAGGGCACCAAGGCCCCAGTTTCTTTAGTAGTCGTCTCCTCATTAAAGCTTCATGTACAGTACTTGGTATTTAACTTCTGCACCTTCTAATACCTTGACCATCTTCCTGAAGTAGGATGCACGAAACTAGACACTATTCTAACTGCATTCTAACCAATTATTTGCATAGAATTAGCATTACCTCTTTTTTTGTACTGTATATAGAAAGTACAGAGGAGACCTAAAAAAGGGAATGAGTAAAAAGTATTATGAAAATAGATTAGCAGCTAACATAAAAGCGAGTCCAAAAGTCTCTTCTATAAACATAAACTAGTGGAAGGGTGGGGCCGATTAGGGACCAAAAAGGAAATATTCTTGTGGAGGCAGAGGGCATAGCTGAGGTACTAAATGAGTACTTTGCATCTGTCTTCACTAGAGAAGAGGATGTGGGCAACATTTTTTTAACTCATTCATGGGATGTGGGCATCGCTGGCAGGGCATTTATTGGCCTCGAAGGTGGTGGTGTGCTGCCTTTTTGAACCACTGCAGTCTTGAGGTGAAGGTACTCCCACAGTGCTGTTGGGGAGAGAGCTTTAGGTTTTTGACCCAGCAACAATGAAGGAACGGTAATCTATTTCCAAGTCAGGATGGTGAATTGGAGGGGAACTTGCAGGTGGTCGTGTTCCCATGCAGCTGCTGCCCTTTCTAGGTGGCAGAAGATGCAGGTTTGGGAGATGTGGTTGAAGAAGCTTTGGTGAGTTGCTACTGTGCATTTTGTAGACGGTACACACTGCAGTGTGCCGGTGGTGGAGGGAGTGAATATTTAAGGTGGTGGATGGGGTGCCAATCAAGCAGGCTGCTTTGACCTGGATGATGTCAAGCTTCTTGTAGTGTTGGAGTTGCACTCATCCAGGCAAGTGGAGATATTCCATCACACTCCTGACTTGTGCCTTGTAGATGGTGGAGTGGCTTTGGGGATTGAGGAGGTGAGACACTTGCTGCAGAATACCCAGCCTCTGACCTGCTCTTGTAGCCACAGTATTTGTGGCTGGTCCAGTTAAGTTCCTGGCCAATGGTGACCTATTTCTCCTCTCTCTTTTCTCTTTCCCCCCCCCCCCCCCCAGGATGTTGATGGTGGGGGGTTCAATGATAGTAATACAAGAGCACCTCAGCTAGTCCCACTCTCCTGCCCTTTCCCCGTAGCCCTGCAATTTTTTTTTCTGTTACTTATTCAACTCTCTTTTGAAAGCTGTGATTGAGTCTGCCTCCTCCACCCTTCAGGCAGTGCATTCCAGATCCTAACCACTCGCTGCATAGCCAAATCCCTTAAATCTGTGTCCTCTGGTTCTCGACCCTTCTCCCAATGGGAACTGTTTATCTACTCTGTCCAGACCATCATGATTTTGAACACCTCTATCAAATCTTCTCTCAACCTTCTCTGCTCCAAGGAGAGCAACCCCAGCTTCTCCAGTCTATCATTCTTGTAAATCTTTCTGCACCCTCTCTAAGGCCTTCATCCTTCCTAAAGTGCGCTGCCCAGAATTGGACACAATACTCCAGTTGAGGCCAAACCAGTGTTTTATACAGGTGGTTCATCACTTCCACACTTTTGTACTCTATACCTCTATTGATGAAGCCCAGGATCCCATTAGCTTTTTTTACCTGCTTTCTCAACCTACCTTGCCACCTGCAATGATTTGTGCACATATACCCCTAGGTGTCTCTGTTCATGCATCTGCTTTAGGATTGTACCCTTTAGTTTATATTTCCCCCCCTCATTCTTTCTACCAAAATGTATCACTTCATACTTTTCTGTTAAATTTCATCTGCCACGTATCTGCCCATTCCACCAACCCGTCTATGTCCTCTTGAAGTCTATCACTCTGCTCCTCACTGTTCACTATACTAACAAGTTTTGAGTCACCTGCAAATTTTGAACTTGTGCCCTGTACACCCCAAGTCCAAGTCATTAATATATATCAAGAAAAGCAGTGGTCCTAGAACCGACCCCTGGGGAACACTGCTGTATACCTTCCTCCAGTCCAAAAGAAACCGTTCACTGCTGTTTCCTGTCACTTGGCCAATTTCATATCCATGCTGCCACTGTCACTTTTATTCCATGGGCTTCAACTTTGCTGGCAAGCCTATTATGTGGCACTTTGTCGAACACCTTTTAGAAATCCACGTCCACCACATTGCCCTCATCAACCTTCTCTGTTACCTCATCAAAAACTCGATCAAGTTGGTTAAACATGATTTGCCTTTAACAAATCCATACTGGCTTTCCTTAATTAATCCACACTTGTCAGTGACTGTTAATTTTTTCCCTGATTATTTCTAAAAGCTCCCCTACTACCAAGGTTAAACTGACCAGCCTACAGTTGCTGGATTTATCTTTACACCCTTGTTCAAAAGAGGGTGTAACATTTACAATTCTCCAGTCCTCTGGCACCACCCCTGTTTCTAAGGAGGATTGGAAGATTATGGCCAGTACCTCTGCAATTTCTTTTCACTTCCCTCAACGTCCTAGGATGCATCTGATCTGGTCCTGGTGACTTATCCACTTTAATTACAGCCAGCCTTTCTAGTACCTTGTCTTTATCAATTCTTATCCCATCTAATATCTCCTCTACCACCTCCTTCACTATGTCTATGGCAATGTCGTCTTCCTTGGTGAAGACAGATGCAAAGTACTCATTTAGTACCTCAGCCACACCCTCCACCTCCATGCACAGGTCTCCTTTTTGGTCCCTAATCGGCCCCACTCCTTTTCTTACTACCCGTTTAGTAATTATATGCCTAGAGAAGACTTTTGGATTACCCCTTGTTAGCTGCCATTCATTTCTCATACCCTCTCACTGCCACCCTTATTTTCTTTTTCACTTCTCTGAACTTTCTATATTTAGCCTGATTCTCAGATGTATTCTTGACCCTGACATCTGTCATATGCACTCTTTTTCTGCTTCATCTTGTTCTCCATCTCTTTCGTCATCCAGGGAGCTCTGACTTTAGTTGCCCTACCTCCCCCCTAGTGGGAATGCACCTCGACTGTACCCGAACTATTTCCTCTTGAAAGGCAGCCCATTTGGAATGGCCCCCCCAGATTCTCGCCAACTTCTAACGGTGCACCATCGAGAGTATCCTGTCCGGCTGCATCACTACCTGGTATGGCAACTGCACCGCCACAGACCGCAAGGCTCTACAGATGGTGGCGAAAGCTGCACAACATACTATAGGAATTAAACTACCTGCTGTCCAGGATATCTACCCCGAGAGGTGCCGGGGGAAGGCCCTGCGAATCATTAAAGACGCGAGCCACCCCAGCCACAACCTCTTCGCCCTGCTCCCATCCGGTAAGAGATACTGAAGCATATGGTCTCGTCCCAGCAGGTTTTGAAACAGCTTCTACCCCCCCAGGCCATAAGACTCATGAATGTATAATTTATTATTTATTACTGTTTTTATTACTGTATTTCTTTGTATTTTATCATTGTTATGCCATATTTATTCCAATGTTGGGAGGACTTGTAAAAATCAACATTTCATTGTGCAGTACACACGTCTGCTGCATATATGACAAATAAAATTGAATTGAATTATTCCACTGCAGTTTTGCCTGCCAATCTTTGATTCCAGTTTACCTGGGCTAGATCCGTTCTCATCTCACTGAAATTTGCCTTCCTCTAAGTATTTTTACTCTAGATTGCTCCCTGTCCTTTTCCATAGCTAATCTAAACCTTATACTATGATCACTGTTCCCTGAATGTTCAGTTACTGACACTTGCTCCACTTGACCTACCTCATTTCCCCAGAACCAGATCCAGCAATGCCTCCTTCCTCATTGGGCTGGAAACATACTGATTCAGAAAGTTCTCCTGAGCACACTTCAGAAATTCTGCCCTTTATGCAATTACCATCCCAGTCTATATTAGGCTAGTTGAAGTCCCCCATTATCACTACTCTAGTTCTTGCATCTCAGTAATTTCTCTGCAAATTTGTTCCTCCATATTTTTCCCACTAGTTTGTGGCCTATAGAATACACTTAGTAGTATAATGGTACCTCTAACCAAATAATTCTGTCCTTGACCTCTCCAGGACATCCTCTCTCTCCAGTACTGTAATATTCTCCTTAACCAATACTGCCACACCACCTCCTATCTTTCCTGAACACCCTATATCCAGGAGTATTAATACCCAATCCTGGCCTTTTTTGTCTCTGTTATTGCCACAACATATTCCCATGTGGCTATTTGCTCCTGCAGCTCACCAACCTTGTGCTTTGTGTGTTCACATACATGCACTGTAAACCTAACTTAGACCATCCTGTGTTCTTAGTCTAACCCCACCTAATACCTTACTATTTCTTGCTTTAGTGCTATCTGTCTCTCCAATCCTTTGTAAAAGCAGACATTTCATTAGCCTTTTTGATTGCATTTTGTACCTGTCTACTAACCATTAATTTGTGTACTTGGACTCTCAAATCTGACCCTCTACAATATCTAGTTTCATGCCATTTTGAATATACTCCAATTTAATTTTCTTGGGTCCATAGTGGATGACCTCACACTTGCCCACATTGAACTCCAATTGCCAGTTTTCCCAACTCACTTAATCTGTGCATTGGCAATTACCTGCCCCCATTGGCACTGCTTACTGTCCCTCTAACTTTAATTTCATCTGCAAACTTGGATATACAACTCTCTCTCCCTTCAAGTCATTAATAAATATGGTGAAAAATTGAGGCTCCAGAACAGATCCCAGGGAATACCCTTTACTCTGCTTAAATACCTTTTATTAGCACTCTATTTTTGTGTCTCTCAAGTCTCCTCTTGTCCAAAAAACTCCAGCTTTTGTGGGATTGTCTAGGTTATACCTTAAACATTTCTTGTTTAAATGTCCCTTGCTATTGTCACTGTCTCTAGTCTAGTTAAATTTGACCTTGTTGAAGTTGACTCTTTTCCCAAGAAAGTGTTTTTATCTTTAATGCCTTCCCCTTTTCAATTTTATATTTAACTTTAATGTTAGTCGCTGTTTCCTAGATGTTCCCCATTTCTAGCATTGCTTGCATGCCCCATTTCATTTCCCAGAACCTGATCTAGCACTGCTTTCTTAAACTAAACATGTTTATCTAGAAAGCAGCACTGGATACCAGCATTACTTTACCTCCATCTGTCATTGGAGACCAAGTCATTATGGCTCTGTTGTATTTTTCTCTAATTTGTCTACATATCTTTCACTGGAAGTCTAACATTTCTCCTATTCCTTTGTCTAACCAAATAGATTCACCTTTTGCACCATTCCCGAATGAAATCTTCAATTAACAATGCCAACCCTCCCAGACTTTACCTACTCTAGCCATGCTCTAGCCTATGTCAAGTCTCATGATGCTATCATACCCCATAGTAATTTGTGCCTCTAGCTCTAATTTTATTCACAATACTTGGTGCATTTATGTATAGGCATCTAAAACCTGCCTCTTTCAGGATCTTGTTCTAATCCTTTATCTTTCCTACAGTTCCTTTTTGCTTTTCCTTTCTACTTCCTTGTCATCTTCCCCTCCTTCATCACATGCCCAAATCCTTTTCACTGCCTCAAGGACACTAGTTGTCTTCCCAGTGAGAACATTGATCCCAGCCTTGTTCAGAATGAAGCCTGTCTGAGCTGTACAGGTCACTTCCAGAGTTGATTTTCAATGTTCAGGAATCTACAGTACTATAGAAATGAGGCATTTAGCCAAATTTCTTTGGCACATGTAAATGGTTGTTAATTCGACTGAATTCCTGAAAAGGTTTTTATCTTTAGGTAAAATTAAAGTTGTTCTAGAGCCACCTTCTAAAACCAGGTGGGGGGGGGGGAAACTACTGACTGGGTTCTATTTTCTTTGAACCAATAGTGATATTAGGCTAGCCCAGAGCCACCGTGACAGGTGCTGCAGGTGCCCACTGCTCACAGAAAGCTTTTAAGCAAACTGGTTGAAAGCTTGTCCCAAGGTTGCACAGCCATGTACTCGGGCTTGAGACAAGCAGGCAAGGCAACCTCCACCCCAATAATCTTGCGTATCACCAGCTGGTTGCTGCTGCATATTTAGCTTGTAATGTTCAGTGGTCAGATGGTTCCCATTTAAAATTATTCAGCTGTTCCAGATGATAAGGGGCTAGCTCTAATTTGCAACTCCAGATGCGTCTGGAGCAGACACCAAGAATTGCCTCCAAGAGAACATGTGCCACATTATGAATACTCTGCTACATGCCCATACTGCAGCCTGGACAAAGATTGGGTGAGTACCAGGTGAGTATTTATACTCTAGTTTGACAGTTAAGATTAATAGTTTATAAAATTTAGGAAGTCTTAATTTTTGTGGTTATAGTTTCTAAGGTCTCTGTTGTGTATCGGTGTGCTAGTAACCAAAGGCCCTTGAGTATATCATTTAATTGTAGTGTAATTAGTGGTATTGATTTGATTAATTAATTTAAATTAATTAAAAGGTAAGTCATGTAAGTCACTTCCTGTGTCCCTGACGACTGTGCGGGAAGTGTATCCAGCTGCAGCTACCGACAGACCGCATTGCGGTGCTGGAGCTGCGAATGGATACATACTGAAGCATTCGCGATGCTGAGGACATCGTGGATAGCACGTTTAGGGAGTTGGTCACACCGCAAGTAAAGGCTGCACAGGCAGGAAGGGAATGGGTGACCACCAGGCAGAGTAGCAGGCGCAGGCAGGTAGTGCAGGGGTCCCCTGTGGTCATCCCCCTCAGATATACCACTTTGGATATTGTTGAGGGAGATGGCTTATCTGGGGAAGGCAGCAGCAGCAGCCGCCAACTTCCTGGCACCGTGGGTGGTTCTGCTGCACAGGACGGGAGGAAAAAGACTGGGAGAGCTATAGTGATAGGGGATTCTATTGTAAGGAGAATAGATAGGCATTTCTGCAGCCGCAAACGAGACTCCAGGATGGTATGTTGCCTCCCTGGTGCAAGGGTCAAGGATGTCTCTGGGTGGCTGCAGGGCATTCTGGAGGGGGAGGGTGAACAACCAGTTGTCGTGGTGCATACAGGTACCAACGATATAGGTAAAAAACGGGATGGGTCCTAAAAGCTGAATATAGGGAGTTGGGAGGTAAATTAAAAAAAAATAGGACCTCCAAGGTAGTAATCTCAGGATTGCTACCAGTGCCATGTGCTAGTCAGAGTAGAAATAGAAGGATATTTCAGATGAATACGTGGCTAGAGGAATGTGCAAGGGGGAGGGATTCAAATTCCTGGGACATTGGAACCGGCTCTGGGGGAGGTGGGACCAGTACAAACTGGACAGTTTGCACCTAACCAGGACCGATGTCCTAGGGGGAGTGTTTGCTAGTGCTGTTGGGGAGAGTTTAAACTAAAATGGCAGGGGGTTGGGAACCTGTGCAGGGAGACAGAGGAAAGGGAAGCAAGGATAGAAACAAAAGACAGGAAGGAGAAAAGCAAAAGTGGAAGGCAGAGAAATCAAGGGTGTAAATCAAACAGGGCTACAGTAAATAATAATTCTAAAAGGACTAAGTGTTAAAAACAAGCCTGAAGGCTTTGTGTCATAATGCAAGAAGCATTCGTAATAAGGTGGATGAATTAGCTGCGCAAATAGATGTAAACGGATATGATGTAATTGGAATTACGGAGACATGGCTCCAGGGTGACCAAGGCTGGGAATTCAACATCCAGGGGTATTCAATATTCAGGAAGGACAGGCAAAAAGGAAAAGGAGGTGGGGTAGCATTGCTGGTTAAAGAGATTAACACAATAGTAAGGAAGGATATTGGCTCTGATGTGGAATCTGTATGGGTAGAGCTGAGAAATACCATGGGGCAGAAAACATTAGTGAAAGTTGTATACAGACCCCCAAACAGTAATGCTGAGGTTGGGGATGACATTAAACAGGAAATTAGAGACGCATGCAATAAGGGCACAGCAGTTATCATGGGTGACTTTTTTAAATTAATCTACATATAGATTGAGCTAACCAAATTAGTAACAATACAGTGGAGGAGGAATTCCTAGAGTGTATATGGGATGGTTTCCTGGACCAATATGTCGAGGAACCAACTAGAGATCAGGCCATCTTAGACTAGGTATTATGTAATGAGGGTTAATTAGCAATGTTGCTATGCGTGGCCCCTTGGAGAAGAGCGATCATAATTATAGAATTCTTCATTTAAGATAGAGAAGTAGTTGACTCAGACGATGGTCCTGAATTTAAATAAAGGAAACTACGATGATCCCAGTTTGGCATAAAAATAAAACAAAAAAGGTGACTCAACTGTGGCTAACGAGGGAAATTAGGGACAGCATAAGATCCAAGAAGAGGACATATAAATTGGCCAGAAAAAGCAGTAAACCTGAGGATTGGGAGCAGTTTAGGATTCAACAAAGGAGGACAAAGTGATTAATTAAGAAGGGGAAAATAGAGTATGAGAGTAAGCTTGCAGGGAACATAAAAACTGACTGTAAAAGCTTCTATAGATATGAAGAGAAAAAGATTGGTGAAGTCAAATGTAGGTCCCTTGCAGTCAGAATCAGGGGAATTTATAATGGGGAACAAAGATGGCAGACCAATTAAATACATACTTTGGTTCTGTCTTCACAAAGGAGGACACAAATAACCTCCCAGAGATGTTGGGGAACATAGGGTCTAATGAGAGGGAGGAACTGAAAGAAATCTGTATTTGTAGGGGAATGGTGTTAGGGAAATTGATGGGATTGAAGGCTGATAAATCTCCAGGGCCTGATAATCTACATCTTAGAGTACTTAAGGAAGTGGCCCTAGAAATAGTAGATGCATTGCTGGTCATCTTCCAAAATTCGATAGACTCTGGAACAGTACCCATGGATTGGAGGGTAGCTAATGTTACCCCACTATTCAAAAAAGGTGGTGGGGAATTATAGACTGGTAAGCCTGACAGCGGTAGTGGGGAAAATGCTAGAGTCCATTATAAAAGATGTAATAGCAGAGCACTTGGAAAACAGTGACTGGATCGGACAAAGTCAACATGGATTTACAAAAAGTAAATCGTGCTTGACTAATCTACTGGAATTTTGAGGATGTAACTGGAAAAATAGATAAGGGAGAACCAGTGGATGTGGTGCATTTGGACTTTCAGAAGGCTTTCGATAAGATCCTGCCTAAGAGATTAGCGTGTAAAGTGAAGGCACATGGGATTGGGGGCAAGGTATTGATTTGGATAGAGAACTGGTTGGCAGACAGAAAGCAGAGTTGGAATAAACAGGTCTTTTTCCCGAGTGGCAGGCAGTGACTAGTGGGGTACCGCAGGGATCGGTCCTAGGACCCCAGCTAGTCACTATTAATGATCTAGACGAGGGAACGAGATGTAATATCCAAGTTTGCAGATGACACAAAGCTGGGTGCTGTGAGGAGGATGCTGAGAAACTCCAGTATGATTTGGACAGGTTGGGTGATTGGGCAGAAGCATGGCAGATGCAATATAACGTGGATAAATGCGAGGTTATCCACTTTGGTGTCAAAAACAGGAAGGCAGATTATTATCTGAATGGCAATAGATTGGGAGAAGGGGAAGTGCAACGAGACCTGGGTGTCCTTGTGCACCAGTCACTGAAGGTAAGCATGCAGGTGCAGCAGGCGGTTAAGGTGGCAAATGATATGTTGGCCTTCGTAGCAAGAGGATTAGAGTACAGAAGCAAGGATGTCTTGCTGCAGTTGTACAGGGCCTTGGTGAGACCACACCTTGAGTATTGTGTGCCGTTTTGGTCGCCTTATCTGAGGAAGGATGTTCTTGCCATGGAGGGAGTGCAGCAAAGATTCACCAGACCTGGGATGGCAGGAATGACTTATGAAGATAGATTGGGTCGATTAGGTGCCTATTCGCCCGAGTTTAGAAGAAATGAGAGGGGATCTCATTGAAACTTATAAAATTCTAAGGACTAGACAGACTAGATGCAGGAAGGATGTTCCTGATGGTGGGGGAGCCCAGAACCAAAAGTCACAGTCTAAGGATCAGGGGTAAGCCATTTAAGACAGATGAGGAGGAATTTCTTCACCCAGAGTGGTGAACCTGTGGAATTCTCTACCACAGAAGGCAGTTGAGGCCAATTCATTAAATATATTCAAGAAGGAGTTAGATATATTTCTTAAGGCTAAAGGGATATGGGGAGAAAGCGGGGACAGGGTACTGATTTTGGATGATCAGCCATGATCTCATTAAATGGCGGAACAGGCTCGAGGGGCCGAATGGCCTACTCCTATCTTCTATGTTTCTAAGCTGTTTTCATATTCTGAATGGCCTCCGTGCTGTAATTTCTATAATTCTGGGGAGCTTGACTGCAACTTGTGGGGGAATTCTATAACAGGTTATAGGATTGCCACTAGTTACAGGTAGGGTATCTGGGTATTACCTATTATTACGTGGTATTGTATTACAGTTGAGAAAAATCTGTTGTCAGTATTGCTATTAAGTTATCGGTGCAATTTCTGAGTTACTATTAGTTACTGGTGGAATCAAAGTTCTTCCCACCTCTGGTTTCCCTTCCGTCACCTCCCGGTGGTTCTCAATGTCTTGCACAACAGCTGCTGGCACTGAACCATGAGCAAAGATGCTGGACTACAGAAGACCCAACCTTTTAATAAAGTAAATGGAATAATATTTGCAGACATTACATGGTCAAACCTCCAGGGATACCCCCAACTGAGTTGGCAACCCTATCCTGCATGCAGCCCATTTCCCATTGGAGGGCTACTAGCAACAGCCCTATCTTTCAGCTGCTCCAATCTTTGCTCCATGGACCCACAAATTCAGGTCCACTACAGGCACAATTTCCCTAGTTTATATTGTGTGCTGTTGACTGCTAGAGTATTGCACTCTATATTTATACTGTACAGCTGAAAAAAAAAAAGTACCAGTAGAATGTAATCCTTTCACCATTGCAGACTGCTCTGAAGGTTTGTCTGGTCGTTTGGGTGGAAGCTGAAGAAGCACAATGCTAAGATCTGTCTCTTTTAGAAGTAGATTTTGACATGACTTGCAGTGCAGTGTGGGGAGTCAGCTGAGCAGCCACTGGAAGTGTTAGAGGGCAGAGCTGCTGAATTGACTGGACAGTAGTGTCTCATTTAGACCAAACTTTTAATCAATTGTGTTGGTTTTCTTCCTCTCCTTCCCTCAAGTCTAAGTTCAGCTGAGGGTGTCTGATCCCTGGTTTTTATGCTGTTTTGAATTATTTAGAAGTTTCAAATCTGACTACTAAAACCTTAAGATTTGCCTTTTTGACTAAACTTTCACCTCTTAAACCACACTGCAGCAAGAGTCAAAAGATTGAATCAGTGTTTAGGAAACTACAAAAGTAGGAGATATTCTGACTGATTTTAGTACCATCCTCCGTAATGGTGCTGTGGCCTGTATTAAAGCAGTTAAAATAGCTGACTTTCTTTTGCTACCCTGAATTGTGGGATGCAGTAAAAGCTTCTAAATGTGCAAGCAGTTGCACATAAAACTCACTAAATATGTACTATGAGAATGACCAATGATTTGTTAATATGCAAAAGTGCAATGTAATTTGACCCTTCTAGGGCAGTGGAGGTAGGTAGAAAATGCACTTTTTAATTGCAGTAACTCATCAATTCTATGAACATCAGTGGGGAAAAAATTCCTTTTTAAATATGCTTAGCAAATCAGAACAAGTTAAATTCGGTCACCAATTTGTTGAGGGCTGCAATCTGACCAATGTCTTGCTTACAGGCTGTTTTTGGTCTCTACATTTTAACTGTTCTTTCTTAGGTTGCAGGTACTGTGCTTTTGGCAGTGGGTGTATGGGGCAAAGTGAGTCTGGAAGAATACCTGTCTCTAGTGGCTGAGAAAAGTACAAATGCTCCCTATGTACTCATTGGAACTGGTGCAGCCATCATCATATTTGGTTTCTTTGGATGCTTTGCAACATGCCGAGGCAGCACATGGATGTTAAAACTAGTAAGTCTTTTTTAAATTGCCTACATTGCCAAACTCTCATCTTAATTTTGCATCTTTGTAGAGCAGTGTAGTGGTGTATTTCATGTAAAGGAAGATTATGTAAACCTCTTCTGTGTACATAATATCACCTATTTGTGCTGGGTTAATAGTTTAATTCAATTGCACACTAGGTAACCCAGCAGTTACATAGAATTTGCAGCACAGAAACCAGCCATTGGGCCCAACTAGTATTTGCTGGTGTTTATATGCCATGAGTCTCCTCCCATTCTATTTACATCATCATAGCTTTCCAGTGTCTTTCTGTCTATCCCCTTTTCTCTCATGCACTCATCTAGTTTCCTTTTTTGAAAGCGTCTAAGCTGTTTGCTTCAACCGCTCTTCCTGTGGTAGCGAGTTCCACATTCTAACCACTCTTGAGTAAAGACATTTCTCCTCATTTCCTGATTGGATTTATGGCCCCTAGTTTTGGATTCTCCCACAGGTGGAAACATTAGTCCAGAATTTGCGGTTGTAATGATGGCGAAACTGTCAGTGTTCGCCGTCATTACCCTGTAAAACTCACGGCAACTTTGAGTCTGCCATGCGCATTTTAACGCAGAAATCCTGAAGTTGCTGTTGATGAATCTTTGCTCCTCCACAGGGTGTGCTGTTGCAGTCCTCACAAATGGAAATCAATTAGAAATCACTGAATTGATGAAAGCTTCCACTTTTTATGCTCTCCTGTTTATATATTTTTTTTAAACTTCAAAAATTAAGCCTTATTGAATGAGTTTTTAACAGTGTACTAAGTCATCATTGCTGAACAACCTCTCTGGCCCTGAAAAACTAATTTTATATTTGTGGTGTCATTTGCTCCATTCCATGATAATTCCATAGATTTTTTAAATAAAAATTTTTAAAGTTTGATATTTCAGTTTCTACCTTAATCCTGTGTGTGTCCCAATCTTTAGTTCACTTTTTTTATAAAATTATAAAAAGTGAATAATAAAACCTGCTTGTTAATTCCTGGTTTGCTCTGAATTCTTCAATGTGATTGGCTGCTTAGCCTACTTGATGACATCACTGTTGCTGGACACCAGAGATTTCCCCTATAGATGGCGTCAGAATGAAATTGTCGGAAAAGGTGAAATCGACGCCACAGAGCCCACTCAAAGTTTGTGGGCAGCTTTCTTGGAGGTCAGCATTGAGCACCGTCACTTCACTGCTGACCACAATCCAGGCCATTCTCTCCACTTAAACCCTGTCCTCTATCCGGTCTCCCCTAAATCTCTTCTAAAAGAAAAAAGCCCTGACTTGTTCAATCTTTCCTGATAATGTAATCTCAGTTTTGGTCACTTTTTTGCACTTCTCCAGTGCTTCTATGTCCTTTTCATAGTATGGAGACCAGATCTATGTGCAGTAAGTGTAGCCTGACCAGGGTCCTATACAAGTTTAACATAACTTCACTACTTTTGAATTCTGCACCCCTAGAAATAAATGCAAGTGCTTTGTTAGCATTTTTAATTGCTTTGCTGACCTACGATGTTGCTATAATTTGTTTACCTGTATCCATAGATCCCTTTACTCTTCTACCCCATTCAGTGTCTCTGCAGTTACTGACTTCCCAGAGGAATTGAAGTCAAGTGGCCTTTTACAAACATGGTGTGGAGATGCCGGAGTTGGACTGGGGTGGACAAATGTAAGAAATCACACAACACCAGGTTATAGTCCAACAGCTTTATTTGAAATCGCAAGCTTTCGGAGCGCTGCTCCTTCAGGTGAAGTGGAGAAATGCATAAAGACACAGCTTATATAGTCAGAGAATCATGTCAGATGTTTACAGGTAACCTTTCCAACTGCCATTGATCACACCTCGGCAGAGAGATAATCACAGCAGTCAAAGGTGTGAATGGTGTCCAAACAGGTCAGTCAGGGAAACATTACATCAAAGGACAATGAGGTGGGGTTACAAGGGGTCAAATATTGCAGATGCTGGGGTCTGTATGGAAAAACAAGAAAACAGACAAAAAACATTTTTTTTGGGCTGGAAATCACAGCAGGTCCGGCCGCATTTGTGTAGAGAGAACAAGCCAATGTCGACTCGAGTCTGGATGACCCTGCATCAGGTGGGGTTACATGTAGCGTGACATGAACCCAAGATCTCGGTTAAGGCCGTCCTCATGGGTGCGGAACTTGGCTATCAGTTTCTGCTCGACGATTTTGCGTTGTCGTGTGTCTCGAAGGCCACCTTGGAGAATGCTTACCTGAAGATCGGAGGCTGAATGTCCTTGACTGCTGAAGTGTTCCCCGACTGGGAGGGAACACTCCTGCCTGGTGATTGTTGCGCGGTGTCCGTTCATCCGTTGTCGCAGTGTCTGCATGGTCTCGCCGATGTACCATGCTCCGGGGCATCCTTTCCTGCAACGTATGAGGTAGACAACGTTGGCCGAGTCACATGAGTATGTACCATGTACCTGGTGGGTGGTGTCCTCACGTGTGATGATGGTATCTGTGTTGATGATCTGGCATGTCTTGCAGAGGTTGCTGTGGCAGGGTTGTGTGGTGTCATGGTTGCTGTTCTCCTGGAAGCTGGGTAATTTGCTGCGAACGATGGTCTGTTTGAGGTTAGGCGGCTGTTTGAAAGCGAGTAGTGGAGGCGTGGGGATGGCCTTAGCGAGGTGTTTGTCGTCATCGATGACATGTTGAAGGCTGCGAAGAACATGACGTAGTTTCTCCGCTCCGGGGAAGTACTGGACGACGAAGGGTACTCTGTTGGTTGTGTCCCGTGTTTGTCTTCTGAGGAGGTCTATGCGATTTTTCGCGAGTCGAGCGTCATATCCAGTTCTTACAAGGGCGTCTTTCAGTGTCTGTAGGTGTCCATCACGTTCCTCCTCGTCTGAGCAGATCCTGTGTATTCGCAGGGCTTGTCCATAGGGGATGGCTTCTTTAACGTAGTTAGGGTGGAAGCTGGAGAAGTGAAGCATCGTGAGGTTGTCCGTGGGCTTGCGGTAGAGTGAAGTGCTGAGGTGTCCGTCTTTGATGGAGATTCGTGTGTCCAGGAATGAGACTGATTCTTTATAAGCTGTGTCTTTATGCATTTCTCCACTTCACCTGAAGAAGGAGCAGCGCTCCGAAAGCTTGTGATTTCAAATAAAGCTGTTGGACTATAACCTGGTGTTGTGATTTCTTACATTTTACAAACCTGCCATGTTTTAAAGATTATCTTTAGGTATAGAGTTCAGCAGCTGTTCTGGTAATATTGCTGATAAAACACAACGGTATTTTGATAAAACCAGGCACTTGGCAGACTATTGAACTCCAGTGCAGAATAGTCCCTTGGTCTTGACTTGGTTCCTGTACAAACAGACTTGTTGGACCAGCTTTGTTTTCCCTTTTTGTTTCTACCTTTTCTAAATACATGACTTTACTTTCTAGCAAATGTTAAGTGAAATAACCCCCTTTTTCTTTGCCAGTATGCTATGATCCTGTCACTACTCTTCTTGGCGCAACTTGTAGCTGGAATTTCTGGATTTGTCTTTCGACATGAGGTAAGATCAACTTTTTACAGCAGCTATTGAGTGCTTTAACTTGTATTTTGAGTGTTTCCATTCCAAATGTATTGCTGAGTATTCACTGAGTAGAACTGCAGCATGGATTTTTATGCAGAGGGCCTGCCTTTCCTCAGAAGTTGACCTTGATCTGTATCCTTGTGGACATACATAAAATGCTGAGCCCATAAGGATTATACTTGAGAAATTGCTCATGCCAGTACAGAATATATTTGAGGGGAGGGGGGGTGGTGGAGGGCAGGGTGGCTAAATGACTACTTCCCTACTTGAAGGTTTTTAATCAAAGGGCATAGCAAACTTTGCTCTGGAATTTTGATGGTTACATGGAGGCTCTAGGTGGCCTGAATTTTTTTTAAAATTCAGATATATCCCAGGGTAGTTGGAGAAAAGAGGTTTGTAAAACACTAAGCTTTTTGACGAGTTGTTGAATAATTGGGAAGCTCTGACAATTAATGTAGTTCCCATATTCAGGCAACTGCAGATTGGGCAGCCAATACTGATTTTTTGAATGTGTAGATTTTGCCTGACCAACCTTATTTTTAATGCCATCTCTGCTTGAGTGGGAGAAAACCATATGATCTATACCTAGACTTCCAAAAAGTACTAAGACAACTCCTTTATAAATTGGTAGTGGGTAATTAAAGGAAGACTTGGATTAGTAACTTTTTTTTTTTTCTAAAAGCAGAGGTTCTTCCTAAAAGGAGCTAGTCACAATGGGGAGGCATTGAGTGGAGTGTCTCGATCTGTCTTGGTACCCCTACCCTCTCTCTTTCTCTTTTTCCCCCCCTGTTTCTAATATACATTTGAGGGCCTAGAATTCCAACTGGCTTAAGTTTGCAAACAATATAAGCTAAGGTGGACTTGGAAGGCATGTGTGCTCTTGCAAGGAACTGATCAATGGCATTCAGTGATCAATGAAGTTCAGTATGGACAAAGGTACTGCATCTTGGAAGTAAGACTAGGAGGTGCTTGTAATCCATGGAGAGAGAGATAGCTTTGGTGACCATGGGATGTTTGTTTCTCACCATTTCCAACAGTGTGCGATGACCATGAAACAAGGCTATATGGCTAAATCTGAGCTCTCACCCAAGTTGTGCTAAAGCCTGACATTACCTTGGTCATACTGTTTGTAATGTTGCATTTGTTTCTGGCCATTGCAACGTAAGAGGCACTGCAGGGAAGAGCCAGGAAGCTCTTTCCTTGCACACCAAGGATTACCCATGATGAATGTCTTGAGGGGACCTTGTCATTTAACAGAAGAGAACATAAACCTGGAGTAATACTTAGTCTACATGCATAAGAGCATATGCTTGGATATAGCTGTGAAGGGTAAATTTAGGAAATATAAAGTATTTCCTGTAGAAGGTGGAATAGCTTGCCAAGAAGGGTGGTTGAGACCCTTTGGCTGATTTAGAAACTAGATGCTGTAATGGGACGATTATAGGTTTCCTTTTCTAAGGGATAAAATCAATCACTGGTAGGGGTAAAGGTCCGACTTCCTAGGTAGGGGTAAAGGTCCGACTTCCTAGGCAGGGGTAAAGGTCCGACTTCCTATTTTTGCTTGTACCACTGATAACCTGAGTGATTTTAGTTTGGAATATTACCACCCTTCAATTACAGAAAAATCAATTGTTTCATGAAGGATTCTAGGACCAGTATGCACTGAAACTGCTGATCCTAGAAGTCAATAGTAGATGGATGAACAACTTTCCTTTTTTGAGCTCCTGACATTTCCTATCTTCCACTTGATTTTTTTTTTTGTTTAATTTTCTGTTTTGTTTTTTATGCCTCCATAATAAAAGGAATGTCGCACTATATGGTTGCCTAGCAATATCAGTGTCAGGCAATCCTGCACTCTTGTATCCAGGTGTTGAAATCCTCAATGGGATTTTTTTCCAGGCTTTTACATTGGAAAGTGCCAGTGGTGTGGGTAAGTTGATTTGCATTTGGAATTTGCCTGCATATGCCTGACGCTGACCTCTGGGAATGTGCTTCCTTAAGTCAAAGGTGGAATGTGACTTTGCAATGAGCTGTTCTGTTGCCTAATCTACATCAGTTTGATTTGGCAACTGAAGTCCACTTGTTTACAGAACCACATCAATTACACTGTTCTTGTAAAAATGGGATGACATGCTCATTTTCAGCCACTAGATGGCTTGTACAGAAAGTTTGGTCCATTTCCTGCAGGGTCACCTAGTGGCTGCTGTCCTGCAATGCAGTAGGCTGCATTGTATGAGTGCCATCAAGTGGCACCAAGATAACGCACTAAACCAAATTTGCAATCTGTTCTTTAGAGCAATTTTTCAGTTCACCAAACTCTCCAAGCAGGGCAACGTTGAGTCCTGCAGATCTAAAATATTGGTATAGCCATAACTAGAGAATTACGCAGTTAAGCCAATCCAAGCTGTCTGTATTTTCCATTGCATTGATTGCAATGGTATTTTAAAAGAAAAGCTTGATTTTTGGAGTGCCTTTCAAAATTGATTTTTATTGTTACAAACAAGGTACAGTATTTGACTCTTGTACAGGAAACTTTTTTAAACCGGCATCGACAGGACCGGCATGGTGCCAGTTGATCAAAAAGTCCGGATTACAGAGGTATACTTACCAAGGTACGAGAGCCCCGTACACAGTCACAGGTGCAGGAGCCCCGGTTACACGGCACTTGTGCAGGAATCCTGGTTACACAGCCACAGATCCAGGAGATCCTGTTGCACGGCCACAGGTGCAGGAACCCCGGTTACACGGCCACTAATATATAGTAAAACTTACCTGAACCTACTCCTGAATTTTGCTGGTTAAGAGAGATTTCCAGATAGTTAGGTGCTGGTTAAGAGTTTCCTGTACAATGGGTCATCTTTTGTACATGGACACTGGAATTGCATGATGGCAGGCTGGATTAATTTGCTGGCTTGAGCAAAAAACCTGGTCTTGCCCTTTTTCCCTCTTAACAAGCTGTTGGCTTTTCCCAGATGTTGAATAATCTACTAGTATAATTAACTTGAGGCATTTGAGATTTGATAATCAGGCTTGTATGGATCAGAAGACTTTGTGCTGCAGTCTCTGACTTCAAGCTTATGTGCCTATTGCTTGGCACATGTTTTTTCCATAGGGTTTGTGAAATGAAGTAACTTGTTCGAACAGCTGATGGGGTAAGAAAGGTCTACACCTTTGCTGTATGCTCTGGATTGTAGTTCTTGAGCATTGTCTTTTTGCTCACCCTTGACTTGATAAACAGCTTCATCTAGTATTCAGAAAATTTAGATGTGCATCAGTTACTTTGTATCCTGACATGAATGGAGTACTGAACTACTGGGTCCTTTTTAACAGGCCAGGTGGTATGGCAAGTTTTTTGCATAAACCCTTGCTTTCTTAATTCTTGAACTGGAGTGTACACTTTTTTATTTACTGTCCTAACTGCACAGTATAATAGAGGTGAGCCTTGAGCTAACTTGACTGTTGGAAGGTGGGTGAGCGGTGCTGGAGATGTAGATGATTCAAATTGTATAAAATCACTTCATTACAATTTAGTGAGCATGATTCCATGACTTTACTGTGACCCAAATGGTTATACTACCAGCAGCTGCCAGTGTTTGAAGTTAGGTGACTGGCTTGCAATGTCAGTCACTTTACTAATTCTGCCTTGGTCACTAGCATTTCAGTAAAATTTAATGCTGTGAATTTTACAGCCATACTGTAGGTGTTGATGCATAATTGTGCATTTTGAGCTGTATAATGGGGTTAAAACACTGGTTTTCATAGGCCTGTCACTGTTCTGACCAATGAGGTGAAGAACTAAAGCTGATTTTTGGATTGAAGTGCTACTGACAGCAGACATGGTGTTCTCCTGATAATGGTGCAGTGAATAATGCAACCTTTGGAATTCTAACCGCATTGGAAGCTACTTTTAATGCATCTTGAGCTGCCATCAGATTAGTAGTCAGCTGCTATTAAATGTACAGCTAATTCTGTGCATCTGAATGCTTGCATTGTGCTTTTGCAAGTGCACAGACATGGCCATGTCTTGTGCCAATTCCCTGGCAATGTATCATAAGAGCAGTTTCCTTCCAGATCACTTGTCCACTTTTATTTTTAAATGCCAGGTTTTTTTAGTTAGAATGATGCCACTTGCAATTTTTAAAAAAAGGCAAAGAAATTAGATCTGAAATACAAATAATGGAAATGTAGTCCGCCAGCATCTGTGGGAGAATAGACAAGCTAATATTTCAGATGTAACCCTTGATCAGAATTCTAATTTTGCTGGATCTTGTGATTTGCCATCTGATTTAGGTGTCTCCTGTATTTGGTCATTAAGCACCCAAAGGAGGTTCCATGTATGTGTACTTCTGTCCTGACCTGTTCAGTACTTAATTTTTTTTCAAACTAAATGGCTGTGCCATGATATTGTACAAATGATTTTTTAAATTTTCATTTCATTTAACATGGGATGCACAACCTTTGTCAAATCATGGATGTGAGCAAAGTTGGGCCTTGCTATAAAACAGTGGTATGGTGCAGGTCTTGGACTCTCCTAGGACTTCAACTTCAATACAAATGTTTAGATTTACTGAGGTCCAAGTAGATGCCAAATCTTGGCTTGTTGCAATGCAGCTGTTGAATCTTAAGAGGGGAACTGTTAATGACTCGGCTCTTGCATTACTGTGATGTTTGCTTAGCCATTGAGAGCAGATAAATTGCTCTAAACTTGCATTAAAAAAAAAAGTTTTAGGTCACTCTGAACCTTGGAATCAAATGCTAAGCTGTGCTTTTTAACAGAAGGTTTTGCAAAGCTTTATTGCAAATTAGTTGACTCATGTATTTGTGTTCTAGATTAAAATCATTTTCAAGGACACCTTCAGAGAAGCTGTACAGAAATACAATGCAACGGAGTCCCCTGTGGATTACATCCAGCGGAATGTAAGTAATATAGGAACAAGTGACCTTGTTAATCAGAGACCGCTTAACTAGCTGGTAAGTTCATAATGAAAAACTGACTCACTTCTGCATTGTATGTGATCTTGCAGTGAGATGCAGTTGTTTTTTCTACCAAAAGATGTGTTCAACAGTAAACCTCAAATGCTTTATAGATCATTGGGAGTACTTGGTTTTCCAGAGGAATAAGTTTCAAATTGGTTCCACCTAAAAAGTTGCTCATTGTATTGCATAAAGAAAAGTATGACCTTCAGCTACAGAAGGTTGGGGTCACCCTTCCATCTTGATTTTCAGAGTAATGAGAAATCTAGGACAAAAAGCCTATTCAGACGATTGCAACAGCAGTTTGCATTTATATAGCGCCTTTAACATAGTAAAACATCCGAAGGTGCTTCTCCGGAGTGTTATCAAACAGCATTTGACACACCCTTTCAGTATGCAGCTCCCATTGTAGCCTCCAGCTCTATTCAAAACTGCAACAATCTGCTTGGCAGATTTCATATTTTGTGACCAGGTACTGTAGTTTAGTGATGAAAGTACTAAACAAACAAACAATCTTGTACCCTCTGAGCTCATGTCTACGAACCCATTTCCTGCTCTCCATTCACCCCAAACTGCTCCACTTCCCTTCCTGGGCCCCATGCTAGTTGACACTGCTCGGGTACTGTTCCCCACCACCCCCTCCCATTTCAAAATAGCTCTTGCCCCTCAAAACTACCCCACCCCCATCTCCAACCTCCCTTTCCTCAAGTCCTTGAACATGCATTTGGGAAGTTGCTTCCCAAATCCATGTCCACCTTTTCCACAATTCAATGTTTGAAAATCTCTGAGTTTCACACCCCTGCCACAGCACAGAAACAGCCCTGATCAGTGACGGATGACATTGTGTAGCCAGGGATGCATTGTCCACCTTGTCCTTCTCAACCTCTACAGCCTTTGATTTGTTCACCTGCAGCATCATTTTCCAACACCTCCTCGAAACTCATAGAATTTTATAAGTTTCAAACAGGACTAGACAGACTAGATGCAGGAAGGATGTTCCTGATGGTGGGGGAGTCCAGAATCAGGTGTCACAGTCTAAAGATAAGGGGTAAGCCATTTAGGACAGAGATAAGGAGGAATTTCTTCACCCAGAGAGTGGTGAACCTGTGGAATTCTCTACCACAGAAGGCAGTTGAGGCCAATTCATTAAATATATTCAAGGAGTTAGATATATTTCTTAAGGCTCAAGGGATATGGGGAGAAGGCAGGGACAGGGTACTGAATTTGGATGATCAGCCATGATCTCATTGAATGGCGGCGAGGGGCCGAATGGCCTACTCCTGCTCCTATCTTCTATGTTTCTCCTGTTTTCCAGATCATTGCCCTAGTTTGATTCCACTCTTCCATTTGTAGCCAGAGAATTTCCAGCCATCACTTCTGTCCCACCCCTTCTATCCGTTGCTCCTTCTTTCTCATAAACATGCTGCTCCTTGTCAACATCCTCTGAAGACATAGGGTCAGCTTCCATATATATGCTGAGCGCCCTGCTCTATCTCTCCACCTCTTGACTTCTCTGCCAAGGCTCCTTGCCTGACATCTAGTCTTGAATGAGCTGCAAGTTCATCCAGTTAAACATTTGGGAAGACCAACACTCATCAGTCCCTGATACAAACTCTCTCTCTCTCATTTCTGCTTCCATCTCCCTCCCTAGCCTGTGTCTTGGGTTGAACTAGACTGTTCAAAACCTGAGTTCTATTTAACTGAGCTGAGCTCAGTCTTGGTTCAGTGATGGCACACTCGCCTGAGCCAGAAGGTTGTGGGTTTAAGCCACACTCCAGAGATCTGAGCACTTAACCTAAGCTGGCACTTCTGTGCTGCACTGTTGAAGGTGCTGTCTGGCCTTTTAGTGCATGTAAAAGATTCCATGGCTCTTGTTCACAAAGCAGGAGAGTTCTCCCTGGTGTCATGGCCAACAGTTACCCCTCAACCAAAATCACAAACAGATTAATTGGTCACTTATTTCATTGCTGTTTGTGGGATCTTGCTGCAAATCAGCTGCCTTGTTTCCTACATTACAAGTGATTGCACTTCAAAAAAATAATTCGTTGGCTGTAAAATGCTGGGGTAATAAAGTGCTATATAAATGGGTTCTTTCCACCCCATATCCTCACCACCATAAAGGGTGCCTACTTCCACCTCCATAATGCCCCTTCCCTGGCGTATCTGCTGAAATCATCGTCCATGCCTTTGTCACCTCTAGTCTCAACTATTCCAATGCTCTCCTGGCTGACCTGTCATCCTCATGTTCTGTAAACTTCAGCTTATCCAAAGCTCTACTACCCATCCTGTTGTGCTTACCCATCACCCCTGTTTTCACCACCTAAGTCAGCTTCTGGTTTTACATTTCCAATATAAAATTCTCAATCTGGTGTTTAAATTCCTTTGTGGCTTTGCACTTCCACTTCCCTAATGTTGTAATCTTTTCCCCTCCACCTTAATTCTCCATTCCTCTGACCTATTGTGCAACACCTCCCTACCATTGGTGGCCATGCCTTCAGTTGTTTAATCCCCACACTCAAATTCCTGCTCTAAACTCCTCCTCCACCTTCCTCTTTTAAAACCCACCTCCTTGACTAACCCTAACCCCCCTGGACTCGGTGGCTACTTTAGGCTGGTTACATCCCAGTGAAGCACCTTGGGATGATCCAAGTTAATGGTGCTATATAAATGCAAGTTGTTGTAGTTGTGGCATATGTTCAGTAGGGTTGTCAGTTGCATATTAATGTAGAAAGTTAATGGATCCCTGTTTGCCAAGGCCTAAAGGTGGTAAATTTTAATTTGGTTCTGCAAAGTCATCTCTGTTCAAACTGAATCCTCTTCAGTTAAGTCCAAGAAAGCAATTGTTGCATGACCAAAATATTCTTTCCTTGAGCTCCTGATGTTCTATCTCTTTCTCTTCCCACCCCACCCTCCAAACTACTGATTAGATGTCTTTGTCAAGGTGCCAATTATGAAGACCCATTTAAACACCAGCTAACAAGATATATAACTTTTCAGACAAAACTTCAAATACTTCTCTATATAGAGCAGCAGATGATGCTGATTGACAATTATAACAGCATTTTGCCTTCCACTGCAGAACCATCTGGGAGGTACTTGTATACCCAATTCCCCCCCCCCCCCCTTCTGTATGCTAGTCCCTCAATCATTACATTAGCAAGCCTGGTGTTGTTTTCCAGGTCACTTGTAGATTAGGAACCAGGGTCCAAGCACCAAGACTCTATCAAAATGCCAGACTGACGGCCCTTATGAGTATTGTTTCCTAAAGCTCTTGGAAGGCTTAATGGGCAGGACCTTATCTGTCAAGTCCACGCTGGTTGTTAGAGGTGCTCCAGCCTACCTCTTAGAGTAGATTCCAGTATGTTTCCTGCTGAAAGGCTACTGTACTTGTAACTTTTTATAATATTTTACTGTTTTACATTGCCTACTATGTTGAGCTGACTCATCAAGCAGGAGAATGTCCCTTTTCAAACTACAACTAGTACAGTTTTGGGTACAGTTTTGGTTTTTCTCTGTAATGGCTGTAAATCATAGTAAAACTTTTGAGATAGTTAGGATGCCTTGTGCAAATCAAATGATGGTGCTAGACAGCCTTACAAGAATAGTATAAGGCTTTGTAATAGTCCTTGCACTGAAACTTAGACCTTTTGTTTTGCAGTTGCATTGCTGTGGTGTTCAGAACTACACTGATTGGAATGGTACTGCCTACTTCAAAATGAATGGAATCCCAGTTAGCTGCTGTAGAAATGACAGTGACTGCAAACCTGGAGATCTGAAAAACATGACTACTGCCAAAGACAAAGTCTTTAAACAGGTATGACTATAGATGCTCCATTTTCTAAGTTAATGCAGCTTCATAATTGTGACTGCCTTCACTTTACTGTTCCTGTAAAACCAGACTGTTCATTGAAAAATCTAATTATATGTATAGTCACTTTACACTATCCATTACAGGGTTCTAGATGCAAGTGGGCTCTTAGTCACTTTACTCTATCAAGACCCCCTTCAAATTTGATTATTTATAGGGGTACTAAAGGCAACTTGCAGATTTTTTTTTTTTTAAGGTTTTATTTGGCCATGGTCTGGTTGAGTCTAATTTTACTTCAATTGTCTTGAACCTCCATTGCCAGAGCCAGCATTTAATTGTTCCTTACCCCTATTCTCCACGCCCCACCCCCCCAAAAAAAAACCTCGTCACCTCTGCTGAAGATGGTGACATTTCTGAGGATGCAGTTCACTGCCAGCAGCCCTCTGTTACTTCACCAAAATGACAGTTCTTCATGTCTGAGCATAGTGAGTGTTGGTAAATTATTTAATTTGTGCAGAGTCTGATCCTATCCACATAGTGAGCAGGATCCTGAATTCTTTTTCTGCCTAGCCCATTTGGGCCATTCCCATTGTTATACTACAATAAAATAATTTATGAAGTTGCTATTTACCTGCTTGAAGTTGGCATTCAGCTCCCATACACACCTTGTATCGGATACAAGTTTTACCATCAACTTTTAGACTGGAACGCTAGTAACAAGGCTTGTGGCCTTTAGGTCTAAACTGTGACAGCTGACATTTGCCAATCTTTACCAACTAAGTTTAAAATGATTTTATTTATTGCAGGGTTGCATTCTATTGGTCATTAACTTCATGGAGACTAATATTGGAATCATTGCTGGAATTGCTTTTGGAATTGGCTTTTTCCAGGTATGTCCAGCGTTGTCATAGACTTTAGGATATGAATGTTATAGGAATATGCTTTTAATGTTTCATGAATTAAGTAATTGCCACTACCAGTCACCCTGTATAGCTCAACAACCCAAATTTAAGTGTTCACCATTTCTAATTGCATTAATGTGTTTTTCTGTAGCTTTTAAAATTTCCCATGCTTAATAAAATTTTAGTCACTTTCTTGTAAGGTCCTTTTGGTAGATCACTTTGGACTATGTTCGTCACTTCTCCCACATGTTCTCTTGAATACTTTTAAGATTTTTATAACTTGAACTAATATGATTTCAATCCACTTGAAGCTAAGTCATATAGATGGCTGTATTCCAGATAGGAGGTTTTTTGTGTAAGAATAAAATAGATCTGACCTGGGGCATTGACTTCATGAGCCTGTATTAACAATTAATCTAGGAGGGTTCCAAACAATAACTGGACTGAGGCGATAGTCCTGCAACACTACAGTAGACTCAACACTCTTGCCCAGCACTGTAGTGCAGCCCTGGCACCAGGTTGTGGTCACCTTGGCTGTAAATGAGTTCAGTCTGTGGACTTTATCCTGGGCTCTTCACAGCATGCTGCCCTATGCCTACTAGTCCTCTTGTTGAGGTGCACCTCAGCAGTGGGCATGGTCAGTGTGGACCAGCTAATGCACAGAATGCCTCTCTCCATCATCCACTCGATGTGCTGCTTTCCAGGTTGTCACAAAGGCACATAAGGCAGCTCACCTACCTGCTTTATCTGGCTTTCAATGAGTGATGTGCATCCAGGATTGGTCTCTTCTCCCCCTCAGCGCATCCGCAACCGAGACTCGTCTGTCACTTCGACAGGAGCATATCAATAGGTTTACAGCAGGGATGTGCATGCTACATGTACAAGAAGGTTTTAAACTCTGCCAGGCATTAATTCATTCCTTAATGCAGATGTAATGTAAACTAACATTCACATGTCGATTGTCTTGTAGCAATGTTTAGTTTTCACTTGTATAGAAACTTTATTTTCCTCTCTTCCATACCACTCTTGCAGTTGATTGGGATCTTGCTGGCCTGTTGTCTATCTAGATACATCACAAACAACCAATATGAAATGGTTTAATGGACCTAGCCAGGTAATGTGTGAATTTAAAACTACCTATGATTTTAAATTTCCAGCAATGGGTTGTTCTTTGGGTGAAACAATCCATACTGCATTGTACAAATCCTATTTTGGTGATCATGTACCCGCTGGCTGGATGCTTCATAACATGTGTGCATTTGCAATCTCTGGCATGCATCTGAGACTCCAATCCTTAAAGGTGATAAACCCAGATTGTTCCTTGTTTCTATGATCATTCACTCCCAAGTACAGCATTTGCATGGTGAGGGTGTATAAAGTGAAAACCAGATTCCCAAGGGTTTAACACATTCTTCCCCCCCCCCCCCCCCCCTGCCACCAAACCACTTGGCTCCATGTGTTCATATGGTTGGTGACCTTTTACTAGTTCATGCTGGTCATTAAACCTGGAAACAAATCACCAAAGCAACTGCAAATAGCTTGATGTATAGCCTGTCCACTTCTCGTACTAATCATTACGTTGGTCACTTTATCTTTGCTGGCTCACGGGTGAATCTCTAACTTTTGCTCTTTCTCCTTTAGGAGACCTGTTTCAACACCAAAACCTCAGTACAGTTAAAGGAACCAAGCCAGCAGAGTTTGCTCCAAGCAAAACTGATTTTGTACAATGTTTTGCATGCTTATGGTGTAATGTACCACAAAGTTTTTAAACTCTTCACATTTATCTTTGAAGTTTAGATATGTATAAGGCTGCACTGGTTAGTGAAAAAATGTAGAAATCAGTTTAATCAGCAAAGCCTTAAATTGTAGTTTCTCTTGGTGCCATGAATTTACTACCTTGAGCTTTCTTGTATTGAGATTTTCTCAGCTTTGGATTTATGATCAATGTTGGTGCCTTTATTTTCAAAAACTAAACCTTTTGTCATACAAGCTGAAGTTTTTTCATTTTTTTACAAAATTGAAGCTTGTCCTATTGGAAGGAATGGAACACAACACTTTTCTTTCTACAATGTATTGGGTTTAAGCTATTTTACAGAGACTACTGCATTTTCTAAAGGTGAAGTAAATATTTTCCAATGTCCTGGATAATTAATGTTTTTGTTTCTCTTCTCTCCTTCCCTCACCTGCTCACAGTATGGCCTTAAATTAGGATGATTTCAAACAAATTGATGGAATCTGGTGATAAAGCACTGATACTACAAAATTAGTTGGAGTTGTATCTTGCATTTGGGATATTAACAAAAACAGTGTGGTAAATCTTGTACTGCCAAATTGTTTTGATTCTGTGTATCTTATTCCATAGCCTTGTTTTTAGTGTTCTAAAGTGCACTTTGTGTACATTGCTAAAATCCAACATTAAGATTGCAATCTTAAACCAAAGTGGGTTGTTTGGACTGTATAATGTAACTTTTAATCAATTAAATGAGCTTGATTGGCCTCAAATAGAAAACAAAATGGGAATATCTAAGTCACACTGTTCCCTCGATGAAATTGGCATGCAAGTTATATCAACCTTAATGCAGCTCTTGATTCACTTTTAAAAGGCTGGAGAAAGTCAGCATTAGCTCCTACAGTACATCAAGGTGGAATGCTGCAGTTTCCTCCCACCCCCTCCTTTCAGTGTAGTGTAGGTTTCCTATTTATACCTCTTTACAACCCTTTCACAATTTTTAGCACTGGACGCTGTGTAGAGACATAAGCTTCAGTGTAATGGAGCATTTAATACTTTTCAGTGACTTCCTCTATTGTATATGTAAGTTACTTGATTTAAAAATAAACTAATTACAGGAGCCAATTATTGTGGTTTTTTTCCCCCATCCAAACTTTCTTCTGGTGGCAGTGTAATTTTGCTCACATGCCTTCTCTTCCTCTTCTGCACGCCCCCCCCCCCCCCGGGCCTCTGTTTGGTATCTTGCCACAGTCCAGCATGAGTGTTTTTCACACCCAAGTCTCCTGTTGGTTTGGGCACTAGTATGCCAGTATGCTGTGCCAACATCTGCTTTTGAACCTAGATTCCAACTCCATTGCATTGGGTAGGGGGAAGAAGGCTGACTCATTTTCCCATAATTTGGCTATAGTTGGTATGTGGTAACTTGTTCCTGACAACGCCAGAATCCTTCCAATTAGAACCTATGGTCTTCTGGGTGTTTGGATTGGCGAAGGGTTGGTATTTGTACACCTAAGTTAGTGGTGTCTGTAAAGCATAAGAAGTAAAACATTGAAATTTGCTGACTGCGCAAGTGTCAGTGACTAGGAGTATAAAAGACATCAGGAAGTCCTAGGTGGATTGTGTCTGGTGCAATTTAATGTGGAGTGAAGTAGTGTACTTTTTTGAGGAATGGAAATATACATTCAATGAAAAAGACACTAAAGGCAGTGAGCAATGATGGATTTTAATTACATAATTCCCTGAAAGTGAATGCAGGTAGATAAGCCCAGACAGGTATTGGCAGTAGGATTAAACACAATATTATTCTGTCCCTGTACAAAGCCTTGTTCAAGCTTCATCTTGAATACGATGTCCAGTTTTGGTCCCCTTGTTAGTGATGGAGGTCCTGGAAAAGGTTCAGACTAGTCCCTTTGTCACCATGATTGGCTTGGGGAGCTGGGGATGTTTACTCTCTAACAGGATATTTGAGTCAGGGTTTCCAAAAAACTAGCACCGATCTTCCTGTCAAAATATTGGTGCTTCTAATGGCACTTGCGCAGTCAGCAGATTTCATTGTTGTACTCCCTATGCTCTGGTCCCAGAGGCCAGTTCCCTCACTGCGCCATTAACAGTTTGCACTTTCCAGAACTTGCCTTGCAAAAAATGTTTAGAACCTAAACTTGCAGGGGCAAGTTAGGTGACCATGTTCAACAAATTATGGCCCAATGAAAGGGTTAAACACTGGCCCAGATGGTGCAGTAAAAAATGACATGGTGAATCAGCGCTCCCCTGTTGGAGTAAATCTGACCAACTTCAGGTGACTGCATATGAAAGACTCCATTGAAACATGTGGTGGGCATGAAGTTGCTGTACTTGTGATAGATACCCACTAAACATGTCAGAAAAGTTGGGGCTTGTACATTACGGTGAATTTTTAACAGTTACATCTTAATTGGTGCCAAACCTATCTGGTGCTGTAAATTAACATTTACAAATGTGGAGAATAATTCCATCAGATTTTAATTTTTTTTAATTTTACTTTTTCTTTGTCCAATCTTTCTTTCCTGCTTTGCTGTCCAATCTTTCTTTCCTGCTTTGCTTTCTGCATATGATTTGGCATCAAATTAAATATTCTAATTTACACTTCCTGGTTCAGACTGCATGTAGCACAATGGAGTCTTCAATCTGATTCAGGAGATACAGTTGCTTGCCCTGTTCTCTCTCGTCTCCTGTAGAGGGCACCATGCTGTTTTGCAAACTCAGTGCAAAAGTCTAAGTAATGAACAGCTGGCGCTGTTTGCTGCTGACTGCAAAATCTGGACTTATGTTGGATAGGCTGTTTAAGCAACATAGGTTAGGGAGGACTAAGACTTAATGAGCAGAGAAATAGGTTAGATGTTGGGTACTTTTTTTGCAGTGAGGAATAAGTTGTCAATGCATTCATGCAAGTATTCGAAGGAGCTGGATGAATGGTGTGCCAACATAACCTCATGGGTAGGGGGGGTTACTGTAGGGGATGTCTCCCCCAGTCACTGGTTCCAAGTCACTATGGTCTCCTGGAACTTGTTTGATCACCTTCGAGGGTCAGATTTTGCAGAATTTAAAGCTAATGGGCCAAATCTTGCTGGAGTGGGGCATCTTGTGGATGCTGTTGGTTACAATTTTTCCTGCACCCTTCAGCTCAAATCTTTGCACTGTAACTTGCTGGAAGTGCGAGCTAATGATGGCACGACAAGGGCAGCAGGGCATCTGGGACCTCTAAACGACAGGACCAATAGTGCATTTCCTTCACCAATGGGATTGAGAAAGAAACAAAGGAGGGGGAGTTGTAGTCAAATCAGGTACAGAAAGAGAAGTAGAGGGGGAAAGAAAGATTGGATTAACAGAAAAAGAGACAAAGGAAAAGCAAGTAAAACATTTTTAATCTCTAAATTTACTACATGCAGGAATAAGTTTAAATTGTTTCCTTTCTGGACCAGAGAGCTTGATTTGGCGTTGCATTAACAATTATTACATTAAGAGTACTGGTGCTCTTAATTACCAGCCCTAACTTTCTGTGGAGTGTTTCATGGTCAATTAATGTGCAAATCCAGCAAGTTCTTAAATAGCAGGGAGGCTAATTGCAAGATGCAGTTTGTGCGAATCAAACAACGGAGCAGTGTAAATAAGTTCTGGAGATTTGCAACTCGGCGTATCTCAATCCCCTGAATTTGCTGGCTGATTTATGCATAAATAACATGCATTGTTAACACGCCATTTATTTTTCCAGCAAGATTTGGCTCATTGTTCATTCCCCAGGGCTGTGGAAACTATTGGACTATTTCCACTGTGGCAGAGAAGTTCTAAGGAGATTTAATGGAGGCATCTATCAATCTCCATTTGGTCTAGCTCTAATTTTAAGGTTATGCCCCCTTGTTCTGGACTTGCCTGCCAGAGGAAATAGTTTCTCTCTACCCTATCAAATCCTTTAATCATCTTGAACATCTCACTGGATATTTTCTGTTATGAGCATTGAATGTTTGTTTAATCAACTGTTAACTAAAAGCATAGTTTCTTCTGCAATATTGCTACAATTCCTCTAAGTTTTGTCCACCTCTACAAACTTTAGCTAATCCATAACTCTGCAACCCAAATCCTCCTGCACAAAGCCTTAAATAACCATTACTCTGTTCCTCACCAACTTCCACTCATTTTTAAAAATTCATTCTCTGGATCTGGTTATCACGAGCAAAGCCAGCATTTTTTGCCCATCCTAGTTGCTCTGCGTAGGTGGTGGGGGCCACCACCTTGAGCCACTACAGTCTAGTGTCGTGAAAGTATTCCCACAGTGCCGTTAGGTAGTGAGTGCCAACATTTTAACCCAGCGCCAATGAAGGAATGGCAATATTTGTCGGAGCCAGGATGGTGTGTGACTTGGAGGTGAGGTTGTTCCTATGCACCTGCTGTCCTTGCCCTTCTAGGTGCAGGAAGTTTTTGGTGTGGGAGATGCTGCTGAAGCCTTGGCAAGTTGCTGTAGTACCTCCAATAGATAGTTTTCATTGCAACCACATTACACTGATGGTGGAGGGGGGGTGCCGATCAAGTGGCCTGCATTCTCTTGGATGGTGGTGTCAAGCTTCTCGAGTGTTTCGATAACACCCATTCAGGCAAGTAGAAGGTATTCCATCACACTCCTGACTTGTGCCTTGGAATTGGTGGAGTGGCTTTTAGAATCATAGAATGGTTACAGCACAGAAGGAGGCCACTTGGCCCGTCGAGCCCATGCCAGCTTTCTACAAGAGCACTTCAGCTAGTCCCACTTCCTCGTAGCCCTGCAAATTTTTTCTTTCAAGTTTGGAGTCCAGTTAGCCACTCGTTGCAGAATATCTGACCTTTGACCTGCTGTAGTAGCCACAGTATTTGTGGTTGGTCCAGTTGAGTTACTGGTCAATGGTGATCCCCAGGATGTTGATGGGGGATTCAGTGATGGTATGCAATTGAATGTCATGGGGAAGTGGCTAGGCTCTCTTGTTGGAGATAATGATTGCCTGGCACTTGTGTGCTGCAGAAAGGGGAAAATGTAACATTAAAAATAAATATAGACAAATTAGGTTATGTTCAAGTGGTCAATTGTAGCACGATATTTTAGCTGAACGCCAACTCTCTGACACCACCTGGACCATGACCCCACGACTGAACATCAAGCCACCATTTCCAAGACTGTCACTGACCTCACCTCCTCTGGAGATCTCCTCCCTCTCTTTTTTTCCCCCCCCCCCCCCCCCCCCAAAAATGGCCGCCAACCTCATAGTTCCCCAACCCCACACAGGCCGCTTCTACCTCCTTCCCAAGATCCACAAACGGGAATACCCTGGTAGACCCATCGTTTCAGCCTGTTCTTGCTCCACGGAACTTATCTTTCTATCTCGGCACTTTCTCCCCTTGTCCAGTCTCTTCCCACCTACATCCGCGGGCATGGCCTGAGGGCACTCCGCTTCTTCCTTGAAGAGAGGCCTAACCAGTCCCCATCTACCACCACCCTCCTCTGCCTGGCTGAATTTGTTCTCACATTGAACAACAACTCCTTTGACTCCACTCATTTCCTCCAACTCACAGGTGTTGCTATGGGTACCCACATGGGTCCTAGCTACGCCGGCCACACTAAATAATAATTCTAATAGGTTGCAGAGCGTTAAAAAAACAAGCCTGAAGGCTTTGTGTCTTAATATGAGGAGCATTCGTAATAAGGTGGATGAATTAGCTGCGCAAATAGAGGTAAACGAATATGATGTGGTTGGGATTACGGAAACATGGCTCCAGGTTGGCCAAGGCTGGAAATTCAACATCCAGGGGTAATCAATATTCAGGAAAGATAGGCAAAAAGGAAAGGGAGGTGGGGTAGCATTGCTGGTTAAAGAAGGGATTAACAATTGTAAGGAAGGTTATTAGCTCTGATGATGTGGAATCTGTATGGGTAGAACTGAGAAATACCAAGGGGCAGAAAACGTTAGTGGGCGTGGTGTATATAGATCTCCAAACAGTAATGCGGAGGTTGGGGATGGCAATAAAAGGGAAATTAGAGAAGCGTGCAATAAGGGCACAGCAGTAATTGTAGGTCCCTTGCAGTCAGAATCGGGAATTTATAATGGGGAACAAAGAAATGGCAAACCAAATAAATACATATTTTGGTTCTGTCTTCACAAAGGAGGACACAAATAACCTCCCAGCGATGTCAGGGAACAAAGGGTCTGCTGAAAGGGCGGAACTGAAAGAAATCCGTCTTTGTAGGGAAACGGTGTTAGGGAAATTGATGGGATTGAAGGCCGATAAATCCCCAGGGCCTGATAATCTACATCCTAGGGTACTTAAGGAAGTGGCCCTAGAAATAGTAGATGCATTGCTGATCATCTTCCAACATTCAATGGAATCTGGAACAGTACACATGGAGTGGAGGGTAGCTAATGTTACCCCACTATTCAAAAAAGGTGGTAGAGAGAAAACGGGGAATTACAGACCGGTAAGCCTGACATCGGTAGTGGGGAAAATGCTAGAGTCCATTATAAAAGATGTAATAGAGCACTTGGAAAACAGTGACAGGATCGGACAAAGTCAATATGGATTTACAAAAGGTAAATCGTGCTTGACTAATCTACTGGAATTTTTTGAGGATGTAACTAGTAAAATAGATAAGGGAGAACCAGTGGATGTGGTGTATTTGGACTTTCAGAAGGCTTTCGATAAGGTCCCGCATAAGAGATTAGCGTGTAAAGTTAAGGCACATGGGATTGAGGGCAAGGTATTGACTTGGATAGAGAACTGGTTGGCAGACAGAAAGCAAAGAGTTGGAATAAACGGGTCTTTTTCCGAATGGCAGGCAGTGACTTGTGGGGTACCGCAGGGCTCGGTCCTTGGACCCCAGCTATTCACAATATATATTAATGATCTAGAGAAGGGAACTAGATGTAATATCTCCAAATTTGCAGATGACACAAAGCTGGGTGGGCATGTGTGCTGTGAGGAGGATGTCGAGAAACTACAGGATGATTTGGACAGGTTGGGTGATTGGGCAGAAGCATAGCAGATGCAATATAACGTGGATAAATGTGAGGTTATCCACTTTGGTGTCAAAAACAGGAAGGCAGATTATTATCTGAATAGCAATAGATTGAGAGAAGGGGAAGTGCAACGAGACCTGGGTATCCTTGCGCACCAGTCGCTGAAGGTAAGCATGCAGCTGCAGCAGGCGGTTAAGAAGGCAAATGGTATGGTGGCCTTCGTAGCGAGAGGGTTTGAGTACAGGAACAAGGATGTCTTGCTGCAGTTGTACAGGGCCTTGGTGAGACCACACCTTGAGTATTGTGTGCAGTTTTGGTCGCCTTATCTGAGGAAGGATGTTCTTGCCGTGGAAGGAGTTCAGCGAAGATTCACCAGGCTGATACCTGGGTTGGCAGGAATGGGAATGACGTATGAGGAGAGATTGGGACGATTGGGTTTGTACTCGCTGGAGTTTAGAAGGATGAGAGGGGATCTCATTGAAACTTATAAAATTCTGACAGGACTGGACAGACTAGATGCAGGAAGAATGTTCCCGTTGGTCGGGGAGTCCAGAACCAGGGGTCTCAGTCTAAGGATAAGGGGTAGGCCGTTTAGGACAGAAATGAGGAGGAATTTCTTCACCCAGAGAGTGGTGAACCTGTGGAATTCTCTACCACAGAAGACAGTAGAGGCCAATACATTAAATATATTCAAGAAGGAGTTGGATATATTTCTTAAGGCTAAAGGGATCAAGGGGTATGGGGAGAAAGCAGGGACCGGGTACTGAATTTGGATGATCAGCCATGATCGCATTGAATGGCGGAGCAGGCTCAAGGGGCCGAATGGCCTACTCCTGCTCCTATCTTCTGTGTTTCTATGCCTTTTCGTGGGATATGTGGAACACTTTGTTCCAGTCCTACTCGGGTCCCCTCCCTCACCTCTTTTTCGGTACATTGATGACTATCGGTGCCGTTTCCTGCTCTCGCCCTGAACTAGACAATTTCATTCACTTTACTTCCAATTTCCACCCTTCCCTCACCTTCACATGGTGCATCTCCGACTCTTCCCTTCCTCGACTTCTCCATCTCCATCTCTGGGGATGGGTTATTGACAAACATTCACTACAAGCCCACTGACTCCCACAGCTACCTGGACTACACTTCCTCCCACCCCGCTTCCTGTAAGGGAGCAGTGACCAGCGGCAGTTGAAAAGCGGCGGCTGTGAGCGAGGCGAGGCCTGACCAGAGCATCGGACCTGTGAGGGAGCAGTGACCGGCGGCAGTTGAAAAGCGGCGGCTGTGAGCGAGGCGAGGCCCGACCAGAGCATCAGACCTGTGAGGGAGCAGTGACCGGCGGCAGTTGAAAAGCGGCGGCTGTGAGCGAGGCGAGGCCCGACCAGAGCATCGGACCTGTGAGGGAGCAGTGACCGGCGGCAGTTGAAAAGCGATGGCTGTGAGCGAGGCGAGGCGTACCAATTCAACAGCAGGGGAGAGAGGTAAAAAGTATTCCAAGTGTGACGTCACCAGGAAGCAGGTAAGTGATTGGTTGGTGAGTATTTCTTCTTTTCATTACAAGCTTAAATTCTGCGGTTTATATTTTCTTGGGTCTCTGTGGTGTAGTGGGGACAGTTGGTAAATAAGCGCCCTAGAGTATATCTTTAACTAGTGGTATTGAATTAATTTAAATTAATTAAAGGGGTAAGTCATGCCAGGAGAGCCCAGCCCCATGTTATGCTCCTCTTGCTCTATGTGGGAATTCAGTGACGCTGCCAGTGTCCCTGATGACCACGTGTGCCAGAAATGCTTCCAGCTGCAGCTACTAACGGGCCGTATTGAGGCACTGGAGCTGCGGATGGATGGGTTGTGGAGCATTCACATTGCTGAGAGGGTCATGGATTACACGTTTGATGAGTTGGTCATGCCGCAGGGTAGGGCTGCACAGGCAGAAGGGAAATGGGTGACCACCAGGCGGAGCAATAGAAGCAGGCAGGTAGTGCAGGGGACCCCTGTGGCCATCCCCCTTTCAAACAGGTATACCAATTTGGATACTGTTGAGGGGGATGACTCACCAGGGGAAGGCAGCAGCAGCCAAATTCCTGGCACATGGGGTGCTTCTGCTGCTCAGGAAGGGAGGAAAAAGAGTGGGAGAGCAATAGTGGTAGGGGATATTCTATCGTAAGGGGAACAGATAGGCATTTCTGTGGCCATAGACGTGACTCCAGGATGGTTTGTTGCCTACCTGGTGCTAGGGTCAAGGATGTCACTGAACGGCTGCAGGGCATTCTGAAGGGGGAGGGTGAACAGGCAGAGGTCGTGGTTCACATTGGGACCAACGACATAGGTAGGAAGAGGGATGAGGTCCTGCAGCAAGAATTTAGGGAGCTAGGTAGCAGATTAAAGAGTAGGACCTCAAAGGTTGTAATCTCTGGATTACTCCCGGTGCCACGTGCTAGTGAGTATAGGAATAGGAGGATAGAGCAGATGAATGCATGGCTAAAGAGTTGGTGAAGGAGGGAGGGCTTTAGTTTCCTGGATCACTGGGCCTGCTTCTGGGGAAGGTGGGACTTGTACAAGTCGGACGGGTTGCACCTGAACCAGAGCGGGACAAATATCCTTGTGGGGAGGTTTGCTAGCACTGTTCAGGGGGGTGGGAACCTGAGCAGGGAGACAGAGGAAAGGAAAACAGGGATAAAAGCAAAAGATAGCAAGGAGAAAAACAAAAGTGGTAGTCAGAGAAATCAACGGTTTAAATCAAACGTGGCCACAGTAAATAATAATTCTAATAGGTCTAAGAGCATTAAAAAAACAAGCCTGAAGGCTTTGTGTCTTAATGCAAGGAGAGCATTTGTAATAAGGTGGATGAATTGGCTGCGCAAATAGAGGTAAACGATTATGATTTGGTTGGGATTACGGAAACGTGGCTCAAGGATGGCCAAGACTGGGAACTCAACATCCAGGGGTATTCGATATTCAGGAAAGATAGGCAAAAAGGAAAGAGAGGTGGGGTAGCAGTACTGGTTAAAGAAGGGATTAATACAATTGTAATGAAGGATATTAGCTCTGATGATGTGGAATCTGTATGGGTAGAATTGAGAAATACTAAGGGGAAAAAAACATTAGTGGGAGTGGTATATAGACCTCCAAACAGTAAGGCGGAGGTTGGGGATGGCATTAAAAGGGAAATTAAAGAAGCGTGCAATAAGGGCATAGCAGTCATCATGGGTGGCTTTAATCTACATATAGATTGGGCCAACCAAATTAGTAACAATACTGTGGAGGAGGAATTCCTGGAGTGTTTATGGGATGGTTTCCTGGACCAATATGTCGAGGAACCAACCAGAGATCAGGCCATCTTAGACTGGGTATTATGTAACGAGAAAGGATTAATTAGCAATCTTGTTGTATGAGGCCCCTTGGGTCGGAGCGATCATAATATGGTCGAATTCTTCATTAAGATGGAGAATGAAGTAGTTGACTCAGAGACCAGTCGGAGCACGGAGCCAGGGAGGTGAGGAGCCCGGTATAAAAACCGGAGAGCAGCGAGGCCCGAGACCAGTCGGAGCACGGAGCCAGGGAGGTGAGGAGCCCGGTATAAAAACTGGAGAGCAGTGAGGCCCGAGATCAGTCGGAGCACGGAGCCAGGGAGGTGAGGAGCCCGGTATAAAAACCGGAGAGCAGCGAAGCATACCAACTCAGCAGCGGGGAGAGAGGTAAAAAGTAATCAGTGTGTGACGTCACCAGGGAGCAGGTAAGTGATTGGTTGGTGAGTATTTCTCATTTTTAAACTTTAACTCTGTAGTTTATAGTTACTAGGGTCTTTTCTGGTGTAGCAGGGACTGTGGTAGACTATACAAGCGCCTTAGAGATATCTTAAATTGGTGATAGTAAATTAATTTAAATTAATTAAAGGGTAAGTCATGCCAGGAGAGCCCAGCCCCGTGATGTGCTCCTCTTGCTCCATGTGGGAATTCAGGGACACTGCCCCTGATGACCACGTGTGCAGGAAATGCATCCATCTGCAGCTACTAGCAGACCGCATTGAAACGCTGGAGCTGCGGGTGGATGGGTTGTTGAGCATTCACGATGCTGAGAGGGTCGTGGATAACCCGTTTAGTGAGTTGGTCACACCGCAGGGAAGGGCTGCACAGGAAGAAAGGAAATGGGTGACCGCCAGGCGGAGCAATAGAAGCAGGCAGGTAGTGCAGGAAACCCCTGTGACCATTCCCCTCTCAAACAGGTATACCGATTTGGATACTGTTGAGGGGGATGAATCACCAGGGGAAGGCAGCAGCAGCCAACTTCCTGGCACTGGGGGTGCTCCTGCTGCCCAGGAAGGGAGGAAAAAGAGTGGGAGAGCAATAGTGGTAGGGGATTCTATAGTAAGGGGAACAGATAGGCGTTTCTGTGGCCATAGACGTGAATCCAGGATGGTTTGTTGCCTCCCTGGTGCCAGGGTCAAGGATGTCACTGAGCGGCTGCAGGGCATTCTGGAGGGGGAGGGTGAACAGCCAGAGGTCGTGGTCCACATTGGTACCAACGACATAGGTGTGGTAAACCACTGTTATACCTGTCTGTAGAGGTATGTGTATTCCACTAGGTACAGGTCTGGACATGCCTCGGCTGACTCCTCCCACTATTCCAGGTATATAAGTGACTACCTCCCAGTCCCTTAGTATTCTGGACGGGTCGACCACTCGAGACAAGACCTTCATTCTTTAGTTAATAAAAGCCTGATTGTTACTCGCTCAACCTCAGTCTTTTGAGTAATTGATGGCGCATCAATTTTATTAACTAAATTTTTATAATGGAGAAGATCCTCACACCAGCATGCCTGGACCTGGACAGTCGGGAAGCGGATGCTTCCACCAAGTTTGCTCACTGGCTCATGTGCTTCGAGACATTCCTGACTGCCTCCACTGCGGTCACAACGGATGCGGACAAACTGTCTGTCCTGATCTCCAAGGTGAACCACCGAGTGTACTCAGTCATCCAGGACACGACCTCGTACACAGACGCCCTCCAGCTCCTCAAGACCCAGTACGCGCGCCCTGTGAATGAAGTGTACGCCAGGCACCTCCTGGGGAGTCGCAAGCAACAACCTGGGGAATCGACTGAGGAATACCTCCAAGCACTGTCCGTGCTTGGCCGGGCCTGTGGGTGTAAGGCGGTAACGCCCGCTAAGTACACGGAGGAACTGATCCGGGATGCCTTCGTAGCGGGCCACAGGTCCAACTACACCCGACAGCGTCTGCTGGAGCAGAGCGACCTCAACCTCAACAAAGCCTCCGAAATCGCACTAACGCTGGACGCAGCCTACCGGGGCATGGATGCCTACTCCTCTGCACCGTGGACGCCGCAGGGAACGACAACCTGGGACACGGTAGGACAGCCCCATAGCACCGTGCCACCCCAGCCACAGCCCAACAACGGCCCAACTACCGCAGCAGTGTCCCAAAGCCAGACAGCAGTATCCCAAGGCCAGAAATGCTACTTCTGTGGCCAGGCCAAACACCCCAGAGCGCGCTGCCCGGCGAAGAATGCGACCTGCTCAGGCTGCGGGAAAAAGGGACACTACGCCAGCGTCTGCAAGGCCAAAGCCACCCCGAACGCCAGCAGCGCCGCGCGTGGGCCGGGCGAGCCGCCATCTTGGGCCCCCAACAGCGCCGCGTGTGGGCCGTGCAGGCTGCCATCTTGGGCCTCCCCAGCCATGTGCGAACCACCGCAGCAGCAGCCATCTTGGACGACTCCAGCCACATGGGAATCATGGACGCCGCCATCTTGGACACCAGCCGGGACGCAGCAGACCGCCAACCCCCCCCCCCATCTGATACCCGCAGCGACACACCGACCCCTACGCTGGCCTCTGTTACGCTGGACCAAACGAGACCGCACCAACTAGCTCGGTCCAAAATGGACGTTAAGGTAAACGGCTATGCAATAAACTGCCTTTTTGACTCCGGGAGCACAGAGAGCTTCATCCACCCCGACACGGTGCGGCGTTGCTCTCTCCCAGTCCTGCCTGCGCACCAGCGGATTTCTATGGCCTCCGAGTCCCAGTCAGCGGACATTGGCGGCTACTGCGTGGTGACACTAGTAGTAGACGGGACTGTATTCAATAATTTTAAACTCCTGGTCCTGCCCGACCTCTGCGCTGCCGTCCTACTGGGGTTGGATTTCCAGTGCCACCTCAAAAGCGTTACGATGGCGTACGGTGGCCCCCTCCCCCCACTCACAGTCCGCAGCCAGCAGCCTCCAAATTGCCCGCCGCGCACCAGATGCAACCTCTCCACACTCAGAGTCCCACCCCCCCCACTGTTTGCTAACCTCACCCCCGACTGTAAGCCCATCGCCACAAAGAGCAGGCGATACAGTGCCGGGGACAGGGTTTTCATCAAAACCGAAGTGGAGCGACTCCTGAAGGAGGGGATTATTGAGGGCAGCTCCAGCCCCTGGCGAGCCCAGGTTGTGGTCGTTAAGACCGGCGAGAAACAACGCCTGGTCATCGACTACAGCCAAACAATAAACCGCTACACCCTGCTGGACGCCTACCCACTCCCCCGCATAGCTGACATGGTCAACCAGATCGCGCAGTACCGCGTCTTTTCGACCATTGACCTGAAATCAGCATACCACCAGCTCCCCATCCGCCCTGAAGACCGCCAGTATACTGCTTTTGAGGCAAACGGCCGCCTCTATCACTTCCTTAGGGTTCCCTTCGGCGTTACCAATGGGGTCTCCGTCTTCCAAAGGGAGATGGACCGGATGGTCGATCAAAACGCGCTGCAGGCCACTTTCCCTTCCCTAGACAATGTGACCATCTGCGGCCAGGACTTGCAGGACCATGACGCAAACCTCGAGAAATTCCTCCGCACCGCCCAACTCCTGAACCTGACATATAACAAGGAGAAGTGCATATTCCGCACAGACCGCCTCGCCATCCTTGGCTGTGTTGTGGAACACGGGGTCATCGGTCCCGACCCAGACCGGATGCGTCCCCTTATGGAACTCCCACTGCCTAAAAGCCCTGAAGAGGTGCCTAGGGTTTTTTTCCTACTACGCTCAGTGGGTCCCCTACTATGCAGACAAAGCCCGTCCGCTGATCAAATCCACCTCTTTTCCCCTGATGGCAGAGGCCCGCTCGGCCTTCCACCGCATCAAGGAGGACATTGCCAAAGCCACCATGCACGCAGTGGATGAATCCATCCCCTTCCAGGTGGAAAGCGATGCGTCCGACTTCGCTCTGGCCGCCACCCTTAATCAGGCGGGGGAGACCTGTGGCATTCTTCTCACGAACCCTCCAGGGCCCGGAGACCAGACACTCCGCGGTCGAGAAGGAGGCCCAGGCTATTGTGGAGGCTGTGCGTCATTGGAGGCACTACCTGGCCGGAAAACGATTTACCCTGCTCACTGACCAGCGTTCAGTTGCTTTTATGTTCAACAACAAGCAGAGGGGCAAAATCAAAAATGACAAGATCTTGAGGTGGAGAATCGAACTTTCCACCTACAACTACGAGATCTTGTACCGGCCTGGGAAGCTCAATGAACCCCCAGATGCCCTATCGCGTGGCACCTGCGCCAGCATGCAGATCGATAGGCTGAGGGCCCTCCACAATGACCTCTGCCACCCGGGGGTCACCAGGTTCTTCCACTTCATCAAGGCCCGCAACCTGCCTTACTCCATCAAGGAGGTCAGGACCATGACCAAGAACTGCCAAGTCTGCGCTGAGTGCAAACCGCACTTTTATAGACCAGACAGAGCCCACCTGATAAAAGCCACTCGCCCTTTCGAAAGCCTGAGCGTCGATTTTAAAGGGCCTCTCCCCTCCTCCGACCGCAATGTGTACTTCCTCAACATCATTGACGAGTACTCCCGTTTCCCGTTCGCTATCCCCTGCTCGGACATGACCAGTGCCACGGTCATTAAATCTCTGAACAGCCTCTTCACCCTGTTCGGTTTCCCCAGCTATATCCATAGCGAACGGGGCTCATCGTTTATGAGTGATGAACTCCGCCAGTACCTGCTCGCTAGGGGTATAGCCACAAGCAGGACCACCAGTTACAACCCCCGGGGGAACGGACAGGTGGAAAGAGAGAATGCGACAGTTTGGAAGGCCGCCCTACTAGCCTTAAAGTCTAGGGGCCTTCCGACCTCCCGCTGGCAGGAGGTGCTCCCCGATGCGCTCCACTCGATTCGGTCACTGCTCTGCACTGCCACCAATGCCACCCCTCACGAGAAAATGTTTGTCTTCCCAAGGAAGTCCACATCGGGGACATCGTTACCGCCATGGCTGACGTCCCCAGGGCCGGTACTACTGAGAAGACACGTGAGGGCCAATAAAATGGACCCCCTGGTCGAGAGGGTCGATCTCCTCCACGCCAACCCCCAGTACGCTTACATTGCGTACCCGGACGGGCGGGAGGACACAGTCTCCATACGAGACCTCGCACCCTCGGGGACCGCTGTAGGGCGGGAGGACACAGTCTCCATACGAGACCTCGCACCCTCGGGGAGCGCTGTAACCCACTACCCATTACCACCCCCCCCCCCCACGACCCGATATCCAACCCCAGCAGCCGGCTCGCCTTGGACCGTCACCCACGAGGACTACACTCCAGGGCCCCAGCCTACACGGGACGCGACGCCAGAAGCTCCACCACCCCTGCCGTCGCCACGTCGATCACAGCGGCAGACAAGACCTCCGGAGAGACTCCAATACACGAACTTTTAAATACACTTCACCCCGCCGGACTCATTTTTAAACAAGGGGTGAATGTGGTAAACCACTGTTATACCTATCTGTAGAGGTATGTGTATTCCACTAGGTACAGGTCTGGACATGCCTCGGCTAACTCCTCCCACTATTCCAGGTATATAAGTGACTACCTGCCAGTCCCTTAGTATTCTGGACGGGTCGACCACTCGAGACAAGACCTTCATTCTTTAGTTAATAAAAGCCTGATTGTTACTCGCTCAACCTCAGTCTTTTGAGTAATTGATGGCACATCAATAGGTAAAAAGAGGGATGAGGTCCTGCAGCAAGAATTTAGGGAGCTAGGTGGAAGATTAAAGAGCAGGACCTCAAAGGTTGTAATCTCTGGATTACTCCCGGTGCCACGTGCTAGTGAGTATAGGAATAGGAGGATGGAACAGATGAATGCGTGGCTAAAGGGATGGTGCAGGGGGGAGGGCTTTAGTTTCCTGGATCACTGGGTCTGCTTCTGGGAAAGGTGGGACTTGTACAAGTTGGACGGTTTACACCTGAACCAGAGGGGAACCAATATCCTTGCGGGGAGGTTTGCTAGCACTGCTGGGGGGGGTTTAAACTAACTTGGCAGAGGGATGGGATACAGAGTGGAGCTATAGTAGGGGGTGATTTACAGCCAAATACGGAGGAAAAAACAAGTCAGCAGGGAAGGCAGAGCAAATATGTGAAGGCAAAAGGGAATATGGCAGGGCTGGAAGGCATTTATTTTAATGCAAGGAGTCTTGCAAATAAGGTGGATGAACTGAAGTTGTTGTTGAACACATGGGAGTACGATATTGTTGCTATCACGGAGACATAGTTGAGGGAGGGTCAGGACTGGCAGCTCAATATTCCGGGGTATAGAATCTTCAGGCGAGACAGAGGGGGGTGTAAAAGGGGAGGGGGTGTTGCAATATTAATTAAGGAGTCAATTACTGCTGTAAGGAGGGATGATATATTAGCGGGTTCCTCTAATGAGGCCATATGGGTAGAACTTAAAAACAAAAAGGGGGCAAGCACTTTGCTGGGAGTGTACTATAGGCCCCCAAACAGTCAGGGGGAGATAGAGGAACAGATATGTAGGCAAATCTCAGGGAAGTGTGAAAATAATAGGGTAATAATAGTGGGGGATTTCAACTTCCCCAATATAAATTGGGATAGTCAGAGTGTGAAAGGCTTAGAGGGCGCAGAATTCTTAAAGTGCATCCAGGAGAGCTTTTTGAGCCAACATGTAGAAAGTCCTACAAGAGAGGGGGCGGTACTGGACCTAATTCTAGGGAATGTAGCCGGGCAGGTGGTGGAAGTGTCTGTAGGAGAGCATTTTGGCGACAGTGACCATAATTCGGTGAGATTTAAGGTGGTCATGGAAAAAGACAATGACGGCCCGGAAATAAGGGTTCTAAATTGGGGGAAGGCCGATTTTAATATGATAAGGCAGGATCTGGCCAAAGTGGACTGGGAGCAGCTACTTATAGGAAAATCCACATCAAAACAGTGGGAGACTTTCAGAAGGGAAATAGAGAGAGTACAACGCCAACATGTTCCCGTAAAGGTCAAGGGTGGGACCAACAAGCAAAGGGAACCTTGGATGACAAGGGATATACAAAAATGCATTAGGAAAAAAAGGGGGGCTTTTGGCAGTTACAAAAGACTAAAGACGGAGGAAGCCCTAGAGGAGTATAAAAAGTGCAGGGGCATACTTAAAAAGGAAATTAGGAGGGCGGGGAGGAGCCATGAAATAACACTGGCGAGCAAAATAAAGGAAAATCCTAAGATGTTTTATAAGTATATTAAGGGCAAGAGGATAACCAGGGAAAGGGTAGGGCCCATTAGGGACCAAAGTGGCAATCTGTGTGTAGAGCCAGATGAAGTAGGTGGGGTTTTAAATGAATTTTTTGCATCTGTGTTCACTATGGAGAAAGACGATGTAGACATAGAAGTCGGGCAAGGGGACTGTGACATACTTGAACATATTAGCATCGAGAGGGAGGAGGTACTAGCGGTTTTAGCAGGCCAAAAAGTGGATAAATCCCCAGGCCCGGACGAGATGTATCCCAGGCTGTTGTGTGAGGCAAAGGAGGAGATTGCAGGGGCTCTGACACAAATTTTCAGAACCTCTCTGGCCACAGGGGATGTACCAGAGGACTGGAGAACAGCTAACGTAGTACCATTATTCAAGAAGGGTAGCAGGGATAAACCAGGGAATTACAGGCCAGTGAGCCTAACATCTGTGGTAGGGAAATTATTGGAAAAATTCTGAGGGACAAAATTAGTCTCCACTTGGAGAGGCAAGGATTAATCGGAGATAGTCAGCATGGCTTTGTCAAGGGTAAATCATGTCTGACCAATCTGATTGAATTTTTCGAGGGGGTGACTAGGTGTGTGGATGAGGGAAATGCTGTGGATGTGGTTTACATGGACTTCAGTAAAGCTTTTGACAAAGTCTCGCATAGGAGACTGGTCAAGAAGGTAAGAGCCCATGGGATCCAGGGGGCCTTGGCGCGTTGGATCCTAAACTGGCTGAGTGGCAGGAGGCAGAGGGTGATGGTCGAAGGTTGCTTTTGTGACTGGAAGCCTGTGTCCAGTGGGGTACCTCAGGGATCGGTGCTGGGTCCCTTGCTGTTTATGATCTACATTAATGATTTGGATGAGAATGTAAAAGGTATGATCAGTAAGTTCGCGGATGACACGAAAATTGGTGGGGTGGTAAATTGCGAGGAGGAAAGCGTCAGGCTACAGGACGATATAAACGGGTTGGTCAGATGGGCGGAAAAGTGGCAAATGGAATTTAACCCTGAAAAGTGCGAGGTGATGCATTTTGGACGGACAAATAAGGCAAGGGAATACACAATGAGTGGTAGGACCCTAGGAAGTACAGAGGGTCAGAGGGACCTTGGTGTACATGTACATAGATCCCTGAAGGCAACGGAACAGGTAGATAAGGTGGTTAAAAAGGCATATGGGATACTTGCCTTCATTAGCAGAGGCATAGAATATAAGAGCAGGGAGGTTATGATGGAGCTGTACAAAACGCTGGTGAGGCCACAGCTGGAGTACTGTGTGCAGTTCTGGTCGCCTCACTATAGGAAGGATGTGATTGCTTTGGAGAGGGTGCAGAGAAGATTCACCAGGATGTTACCTGGGATGGAGCGCCTCAGCTATGAAGAAAGACTAAACAGGCTGGGGTTGTTTTCCTTGGAGCAAAGGAGGCTGAGGGGGGACCTGATTGAGGTGTACAAAATGATGAGGGGCATAGATAGGGTAGATAAAGAGGAACTTTTCCCCTTAGTAGGGGGGTCAATAACAAGGGGGCATAGATTCAGGGTAAGGGGCAGGAGATTTAGAGGGGATTTGAGGAGGAACTTTTTCACCCAAAGGGTGGTTGGAAGCTGGAACTCACTGCCTGAAAGGGTGGTAGAGGCAGGAACCCTCACAACATTCAAGAAGCATTTGGATGGGCACTTGAAATGCCATTGCATACAAGGCTATGGACCAAATGCTGGAAAATGGGATTAGACTGGACAGGGATTGATGGACGGCGCAGACACGATGGGCCGAAGGGCCTCTTTCTGCACTGTAAAACTCTATGACTCTATGACAAGGGTCCTCAATTTAAATAAAGGAAACTACGATGGTCTGAGGAGCAAGTTGCGTAGGATTGATTGGGGAATGGCACTCAAAGGGTTGACGGTGGATAGGCAATGGCAAACATTCAAAGACCGAATGGATGAACTACAGAATTTGTTCATCCCAGTTTGGCATAAAAATAAAACAAAAAAGGTGACTCAACCGTGGCTAACAAGGGAAATTAGGGATAGCATAAGATCCAAGGAGAGGACATATAAATTGGCTAGAAAAAGCAATAATCCTGAGGATTGGGAGCAGTTTAGGAGTCAACAAAGGAGGACAAAGGGATTAATTAAGAAAGGGAAAATAGAATATGAGAGTAAGCTAGTAGGGAACATAAAAACTGACTGTAAAAGCTTTTATAGATATGTGAAGAGAAAAAGATTGGTGAAGTCAAGCGTAGGTCCCTTACAGTCAGAATCAGGGGAATTTATAATGGGAAACAAGGAAATGGCAGACCAACTAAATACATACTTTGGTTCTGTCTTCACAAAGGAGGACACAAATAACCTTCCAGAGATGCCAGGGAACATAGGGTCTGATGAAAGGGAGGAACTGAAAGAAATCAGTATTTGTAGGGAAATGGTGTTAGGGAAATTGATGGGACTGAAGGCCGATAAATCCTCAGGGCCTGATGGTCTACATCCCAGGGCACTTAAGGAAGTGGTCCTAGAGATAGTAGATACATTGCTGGTCATCTTCCAGAACTCGATAGACTCTGGAACGGTACCCATGGATTGGAGGGTAGCTAATGTTACCCCACTATTCAAAAAAGGTGGTAGAGAAAAAGCGGGGAATTATAGACCGGTAAGCCTGACATCGGTAGTGGGGAAAATGCTAGAGTCCATTATAAAAGATGTAATAGCAGAGCACTTGGAAAGCAGTGACAGGATCGGACAAAGTCAACATGGATTTACAAAAGGTAAATCATGCTTGACTAATCTACTGGAATTTTTTGAGGATGTAACTGGTAAAATAGATAAGGGAGAACCAGTGGATGTGGTGTATTTGGACTTTCGGAAGGCTTTCGATAAGGTCCCACATCAGAGATTAGCGTGCAAAATTAAGGCACATGGGATTGGGGCAAGGTATTGACTTGGATAGAGAACTGGTTGGCGGACAGAAAGCAAAGAGTTGGAATAAACGGGTCGTTTTCCAAGTGGCAGGCAGTGACTAGTGGGGTACCGCAAGGATCGGTCCTAGGACCCCAGCTGTTCACAATATATATTAATGATCTGGATGAGGGAATTGGATGTAATATCTCCAAATTTGCAGACGACACAAAGCTGGGTGGGAGGGTAAGCTGTGAGGAGGATGTCGTGAAACTCCAGTACGATTTGGACAGGTTGGGTGATTGGGCAAAAACATGGCAAATGCACTATAATGTGGATAAATGTGAGGTTATCCACTTTGGTGGCAAAAACAGGAAGGCAGATTATTATTTGAATGGCAATAGATTGGGAGAAGGGGAAGTGCAACGAGACCTGGGTGTTATTGTGCACCAGTCGCTGAAGGTAAGCATGCAGGTGCAGCAGGCGGTTAAGGCGGCAAATGGTATGTTGGCCTTCGTAGCAAGAGGGTTCGAGTACAGGAACAAGGATGTCTTGCTACAGTTGTACAGGGCCTTGGTGAGACTGCACCTTGAGTATTGTGTGCAGTTTTGGTCACCTTACCTGAGGAAGGACGTTCTTGCCATGGAGGGGGTGCAGTGAAGATTCACCAGGCTGATACCTGGGATGGCAGGAATGACGTATGAGGAGAGATTGTGTCGATTGGGCTTATACTCCCTGGAGTTTAGAAGATTGAGAGGGGATCTCATCGAAACCTATAAAATTCTGTCAGGTCTGGACAGACTAGATGCAGGAAGAATGTTCTGGATGGCCAGGGAGTCCAGAACCAGGGGTCATAGTCTAAGGATAAGGGGTACACCATTTAGGACTGAAATGAGGAGGAATTTCTTCACCCAGAGAGTGGTGAACCTGTGGAATTCTCTGCCACAGAGGGCGGTGGAGGCCAGTTCATTAAATATATTCAAGAAAGAGTTGGATATATTTCTTGAGGCTAAAGGGATCAAGGGATATGGGGAGAAGGCAGGGACAGGGTACTGAATTTGGATGATCAGCCATGATCTCATTGAATGGCAGAGCAGGCTCGAAGGGCCGAATGGCCTACTCCTGCTCCTATCTTCTATGTTTCTATTCCATTCTCCCAGTCTCTCCGTCTCCGCTGCATCTGCTCTGACGTGCCACCTTCCATACCAGTGCTTCCGACATGTCTTCCTTTTTCCTCAACCAGAGATTCCCCTCTACTGTGGTTGACATGGCCCTCGACCGTGTCCGTTCTATCTCCCGCACTTCTGCCCTCACCCCTGCCCCTCCCTCCCGAAACCACAATAGAGTTCCCCTTGTCTTCACCTTTCACCCCACCAGCCTCCACATTCAACGGATCATCCTCCGCCATTACCAAACGCATCTTCCCCTCACCCCTTTCAGCATTCCATAGGGACTGCTCCCTCCGCGACACCCTAGTCCACTTCTCTATCACCCCCAGCACCCTTTCCCTTTCGCCCGGCACCTCCCTGTGCAAGCGCAGGAGATGCAACACATGCCCTTATACCTCCCCCCTTCCCACTGTTCAGGGCACCAAACACCCCTTCCAGGTGAAACAGCGATTTACTTGAACTTCCTGCAATTTAGTATACTGTATTCACTGCTCACGATGTGGTATCCTCTACATTGGGGAGACCAAACGCAGATTGGGTGACCGTTTTGCGGAACACCTCCGTTCAGTCCGTAAGGGGGACCCCGAGCTCCCGGTTGCCTCTCACTTTAATTCTCCGCTCCATTCCCACTCAGACCTCACCGTCCTCGGGCTCTTGCATTGTTCCACGAAAGCTCAGCGTAAGCTCGAGGAACAGCACCTCATCTTTTGATTAGGCACCTAACAGCCTGCCGGACTCAACATAGAGTTTCAACAATTTCAGATCATAACCTCGGCCCCTATATCACATTTTTTATCCACACTTTTTGTTTGCGCCTCCCCTTTTTTTCTTCCCTCCCACATGGCAGCTGTCTTTCATTCTGCCAGTGCCATTCACACTTCACCTAGAGCCATCCTTTGTTTCTTATCCATCTCTTGCCTTGAATATCTCTTAATGCCTCTTTACTTCTCCTGCCTTCCATACTATTAGACCATCCCTTTTGTTCTTTCATCCCCTCCCCCATTTCCCAGCCCCTAAACGTGCTATAAAATCTGTTCCTTTTCCTGCTTTTTTCCAGTTCTGACGGAAGTTTTTCGACCTGAAACGTTGACTCTGTTTCTCTCTCCATGGATGCTGCCTGGCCTGCTGAGTTTTTGCAGTGTTTTCTGTTATGTCAGATTTCCAGCATCCGCAGTATTTTGCTATTGTATTGAGATTTTAGTTGTCAGCTTAAGGCTCAATGGTCCTATTTTCTCCCATACGTCAAATATGTGGGTTCAATCCACACTTCAGAGTGGAGCACCTAATTTAGTTTGACACTAGAGGATGAAACATTCAACCAAGGTCCTCTCGGGTGGATGTAAAGGATCACATGGCATTATTTGCAAAAACAGCAGGGGAGTTCTCCTAGTTCACTGGCCAATATTTATCCCACAACCAACATCACTTAAAAAAAATTATCTTAACATTTATCTAATTGCTGTTTGTGGGACCTTGCTGTGCACAAATTAGCTGCTGTGTTTTGCTACATTACAAGTGCCTACTCTTTAAAAGTACTTAATTGGTTGAACTTTGAGTGTCCTAAGGTCATGAAAGACACTATATAAATACAAGTTCTTTCAGTTGGTTTAATACTATACAACAAATTGTTTTATTTGAAGACTGATACTCCTACTTTGGAGAAAGTGTTCACCTCTGATAGAGGTCACTTAAGGAGATTCAGAACCGGAAGATGTGATAAAATTGGTGCTGTACCTGGATATTTTGAAGTGATATCAAGTCTTAAGGTAAAATAAGTCTTACACTGTTCTTCACTAAGCACTCTCTGTAGCCATAGAGGCTGTGTTTATTCCCTAATCAGTATCTCTGATGGCACAGTGACTTTATTTAGATAGGAACTTCTTTTCTCATATGTGTATGAGTTCCTGTCTGAAATATATGTTTACACTAGAGTTACGCTTCTGATTGGTTGGGTCAGTTTACAAACAGTCGATGCAAATTGGCACGCAATTGCAAATGGGTTGAACTGAGCCAATAACCTCCCCCCCACCCCCCAATCTGGTGCTGATAGGTTGATAGCAAATATAAATCCTGTATTTATGGTTACTATTGGCTTATAGATTGACTAATGAAGCTGTCAGTCATCTTTGAGGCTACTAAACACAGGGAGTGCCCAAGGACACATTGTGCTGAACCCATTGAACCGGAAAAGTACTATACAGCCAAGCAGAGCCAGCAGAGTGAGAGGGGAAATGCTCTGAAGCTGAACTTGAATAACTTTTTTCCAGCTTACTTTATTTTCCTCCTGACTTTGCTGCAGGAAGTTTCTGTGACACATGTGCTGTTGGTAGGTTTTATTCATTAAAGGAGATCGGGTTTGCGCATTTTATATTTATGTTTTAAATTCTATGATTACGCTATTATTTTCTTATAATTAAAATTCTGCTCTTTTGGCTCACTGTCATTACTTGATTGTGTTTCTTGCAAATCTAGCTGTAATTGTTTTTATCCTTTACCAAAATATGGCTTTCTGAGAACTTCTTTTCATATTTTGCACAGTTGCATTTATGTCCCTCACTTTCAATGACTTCTGGTTTGTTTCTCCCCATTTTAGATTCATTGTTGCAAGTTGTGTAAAATGATGCAGATTACAGAACTCAAGAACAACCGTCACTCCCTGTTCAATGCTATAAACAGATTTATCACGGCTTCCACCGTCATGGGCGAAACCATCATGGTGCCCAGTTTGCTGCGGGATATCCCAGTGGAAGAAGAGGACAATCACAGAAAAAGCAACGTCTCCAAACAGAGGGACTTGTACGACAACTACTTGCTCCTGAAGTCCATCAGAAATGATATTGAGTGGGGCATTCTGGATGAACAAGTAAAATCCGACCTGGAGTCCAGGAAAGCCAGAGAGGAAGATGTCGAGTGTGGAGACCTTCAACAGCTGTTTCACCACCATTTAAATGGACTTTACAATGTCCTCTCCAAGCTTACACTGCAAGCTAATGATCTAACCAACCGGTACACAAGAGAACTGGAATTTAATAACTTGGGAAGATGAAACCTAGACTTCACTGGATTTAGATAAGGTGATGTCAAACTAGATATTGCTGCTCTAACTGTCTCTAATCTGCATCAATTTATATCTTCGTGATTCCTCTCAACAACTGAAACTGAGTGAGCTCTCAAGTGTTTATAGTTTAGAAACTCAGTCTTGGCTGAGAAGACTGACATAAGACTTTTTAAATGCAACAAATTCCCCTGTCAATGTCAGGCTTTGGTTTTGTATACATGTCTTATATTGTCCCTTGAATCTCATGTTTTTTTATGAATGGCACTTGGGCATATGGCAGTTTTTTCTGTAGAAATAAATTAATTCTAAAATGCAAGTTTTATCAGGAGAATCAATACCATGTGCAAAAGAAAAATAAAACAATACTTTGCCTACCTGTGTTCACAGTGACAGATCAATTAACCCCTGCCCACCACCCCAGGTTTCCAGGAAGAGTCAGCTGGGTGAGCTTTGAAACAAATCAGTGTTAGTCCACCAGCATATTTTATGATGTTGCATTCACATACAAAATGTTTTGCTCTTGGTAACGCTCGCTTTTGCTTTTATCCATGTTTTCCCTATCACCCACCTTTTCTGTAAACAGGTACCACAGCAAAATTACACTTGGTGAGTCCCGATTTAAGGGCCCAACTTGCACTGTTATTTATGTTTTTTTGACAGAACAGAATTTTATTTTTGTTTTAAGGGACATATCTTAATGGTTTGCTAAATATCCCCTTTAAAGATAGTACTCTGTCAATAAAGCAGCCTTTGAGAGGGCTGGAAATCACTACCCTTCTTGTATTACCAACATATGGTGCAATCATATCAGCAATCTAATAAGTCATTATCCTCCAGTTACTTTCCCCATTGCAATTTCTATTTGCAGTGGGAACTTGTCCAGGTAATTTTCCATTGCTTGGCAGAAGCAGGGTTAAATATAGTCATGTGTTGAAATTTTGACCCTTCTCTATGGTTGTGATTCATCCCTCACCATCTCTGCCTTATTCTAAGTCTCTTGGAAAATTTCTATTATGTTTTGCTTGGATTTGTGAACTGTAAAAAAAAAAACTGTTATTAAGCAGAAACCTCAAAGGTGGCCTGAAATAAATTTGCATAAAAAGCTGGGAGTAGAGTTGCTGCTAGTTTTGCACCCAGATTCCAGCGTAATTGCAGAGCCAGCTCAAAATATTGGGGAATTTAAAACGTGAGTTACGCCCAAAACTATTGTTTTCTGCAATCTTTTATACTGGTTCAAGTTTCAATGTGCCCGAATCAGGCCCTGTGCACAAAACTGTTGACGGCCCCAGGTCGAAAGTGCGAGATTCCACTGATTGTGCTGGTTCGGGAAGGCTCTTCAAATTGCGCTCATTTTCTTAGTAAATTAAATACTTTTTGAAATGAAAAATGTTTAAAACGTGCCTAAGAAACTGACTAGTGTACACCAATAAAATTTATTAAATGGTTCAGTATAGTTTTTAAAGTAATTTTCAGGAAGATATCAATGGACTGGTGAGGTGGGCAGAAAAGTGGCAAATGGAATTCAATCCGGAGAAATGTGAGGTAATGCATTTTGGGAGGGCTAAACAAGGCAAGGGAATACACACTAAATGGTAAGATACTGAGAAATGTAGAGGAACAGAAGGACCTTGGAGTGCACGTCCACAGATCCCTGAAGGTAGCAGGACAGGTAGAAAAGGTGGTTAAGAAGCCATACGGGATACTTTCCTTTATTAGCTGAGGCATAGAATTTAAGAGAAGAGAGGTTATGCTTGAACTGTATAAACACTAGTTAGGCCGCAGCTAGAGTACTGCGTACAGTTCTGGTTACCACATTACAGGAAAGATGTGATTGCACTAGAGAGGGTACAAAGGAGATTTACGAGGATGTTGCCAGGACTGGAGAATTTTGGCTATGAGGAAGGATTGGAAGCTGGGGTTGTTTTCTTTGGAACGTAGGAGGCTGAGGGGCGATTTAATTGAGGTGTATAAAATTATGAGGGGCCGAGAGAGCAGAGAGGAAGTACCTATTTCCCTTAGCAGAGAGGTCAATAACCAGGGGGCATAGATTTCAGTGAAGTAATTGGTCGGAGGTTGAGAGTGGAGTTGAGAAGTTTTTTCACCCAGAGGGTGGTGGGGGTCTGGAACTCACTGCCTGAAAGGGTGGTAGAGGCAGAGACCCTCATCACATTTTAAAAAGTACTTGGATGTGCACCTGAGATGCCGTAAACTGCAAGGCTACGGACCAAGAGCTGGAAAGTGGGATTAGGCTGGATAGCTCTTTCAACTGGCGCAGACACGATGGGCCGTATGGCCTCCTTCTTTGCTGTAAATTTCTATGATTTTAAATCAGATTACTCAAAAATGGAAGACTGGACACGCTTATTAAAAATTCTTAATTTTGCTGATAAACCCATTTTCAGCTGTATTAATAAAACTGCAGCAGGATTACCATCACCAAGGATTAACATTAAGGAATACTTTTTAATGGAAAGAAAATAAAAGAAACAAATACATTCTATTACGCTGCCCGATTGCACTGGCTCACTGAAGATTTTGTGATTATGTAAATTATTTTAGCGGAAACTTGAACTGTAACCTAACCAGCACAATTTTGAACTCATGTTGGGTGCAATTTCCCGATGGTGCCCAAAGTGGATACACTATCCCCTGATCTTCTGGCCATTCAGGGCAATGAAGCAGGGTGTCAAGAGTATGTGAGAATCTGTGAGTGTACGTGGATGTGCCAGTGTATGCCATCAGAGGCAGCTGTATTAGAAATGAAGTTGTGTGCATGTCACCAGCTTAGGGAACTGCACCCTGTGGAATTTCATTCTTTGCTCCGATACAAAGATCAATGGTTGCGCCAGCCCTGCTAACTACTGGGTTTTCTGTCTTATTCTGGCTGCCGGTGGGCTGGCACTCAGCCTTCCCGTACATCCAGCAATGTGATCTGGACGGGTCTCCTCCTGACACGAGGAAGGTCCATGGCCAAAATGGGGACTTTGTAGTAAATGCGCATCTCAAAGTCACAGTCAGTTCCTATTTTGCTGAAACTGCCATGCAGTACAACTGGGCCAGAATTAGCACAAAGGGAACTGAGTTCTAATATAATTGGGGTATCAGGGACTGGCACTGCACCAGCAATAAAACACCTATTTTGACTGACTGGAGTGACATTTAATCTGTATGATTTCAGCTGCGCCTGCGTTTTGAATGAAACAGGAGGTTTGGCCCTGGAGAACGGTATGGTAAATGCCAAGGGTGGATTTCCACTTGGGTTCTCCCACTCATTCACCATAATTTGTCAAAATTATAGTGGACAAGTGAGAGAACCCTCATGGAAATTCACACCCCAAGTATAATTGTATATGATATGTTACAGAACAGATTTCAGTGAACATAACCTAGTTCTTCTGATATCGCTACAAAAGCTGGAAATCTGAAATAAAAACAGAAAATGCTGGAAGTACTGAGTAGGTCAGGCAGCATCTGTGGAGCGAGAAACACAGTTAACGTTTCAGGCCCTTTGGGTCCTTGCAGTCAAAAGAGACTATCAAACTCCAAATTGACAAAGCCCTTTTAAAATGCTAGTTATAAAGACATTCATGCACTATGAGATTTAATGTTAGTGACAGGAATTTTCTCCTTCAATAAATGACTGAGAATTATATGCATTTTAATAAATATGCATATATCACAATCACAGAAACCCCACAGTGCAGATAGAGGCCATTTCGGCCCATCGAGCCTGCACCGACACATATCCCACCCGATCCCCGTAACCCCTACACCAACACATATCCCACCCTATCCCCGTAACCCCACGTATTTAATCCCCCTAACACTACAATTTTTTTTTTTTTTATCATAGCCAATCAACCTAACCCGCACATCTTTGGACTGTGGGAGGAAACCGGAGCACCCGGAGGAAACCCACGCAAACACGGGGAGAATGTGCAAACTCCACACAGACAGTCACCCGAGGCCGGATTCGAACCCGGGTCCCTGGCGCTGTGAGGCAACAGTGCTCAACCTCACATGGGCCATAGTACTGAAATGTTTTGGCCAGCCAGGAAGGAGTGGCCCTGGGAGTCCTCAACATTGACTCCGGACCCCATCTCATGGCTTCAGGTCAAGAATGGACAAGGAAACCTCCTGCTGATTACCACCTACCGCCCTCCCTCAGCTGATGAATCAGTACTCCTCCATGTTGAACACCACTTGGAAGAAGCACTGAGGGTAGGAGCAAGGGCACAGAATGTGCTCTGGGTGGGGGACTTCAATGTCCATCACCAAGAGTGGCTCGTTAGCACCACAGCTGGCCGAGTCCTGAAGGACATAACTGCCAGTCTGGGCCTGCGACAGGTGTGAGAGAACCAACACGAGGGGAAAAACCTACTTGACCTCGACCTCACCAATCTACCTGTCACAGATGCATCTGTCCATGACAGTATTGGTAGCAGTGATCACCACACAGTCATTGTGGAGACGAAGCCTGTCTTCACACTGAGGACATCTTCCATCGTGTTGTGTGGTACTACCACCATGCTAAATGGGATAGATTCAGAACAGATCTAGCAGCTCAAAACTGGGCATCCATAAGGTGATATGAACCATCAGCAGCAGCAGAATTGTATTCCACCACAATCTGTAACATCATGGCCTGGCATATCACTCACTCTACCATTACTATCAACCCAGGGTACCAACTCTGGTTCAATAAGGAGTGTAGAAGAGCATGCCAGGAGCAGCATCAGGTGTACCTAAAAATGCAGTGCCAACCTGGGGAAGCTGCAACACAGGACTACATGCATGCTAAAAAGCAGAAGCAGCATGCTATAGACAGAGCTAAGCGATCCCACAATCAAGGGATCAGATCAAAGCTCTGCAGTCCTGCCACATCCCGCCGTGAATGGTGGTGGACCATTAAACAACTAACGGGTGGTGGCGGCTCCATGAATATCCACATCCTCAATGATGGTTGAGTGCAAAAGACAAGGCTGAAGCATTTGCAACCATCTTCAGCCAGAAGTGCCGAGTGGATGATCCATATCGGCCTCCTCCTGAGGTCCCCACCACCACAGAAGCCAGTCTTCAGCCAATTTGATTCACTTCACGTGATATCAAGAAACAGCTGAGTGCACTGGATACAGCAAAGGCTAAGGGCCCCGACAACATCCCGGCTGTCCTGCTGAAGCCTTGTGCTCCAGAACTAACCACGCCTCTAGCCAAGCTGTTCCAGTACAGCTACAACACTGGCATCTATCCGACAATGTGGAAAATTGCCCAGGTATATCCTGTCCACAAAAAGCAGGACAAATCCAACCCGGCCAATTACCACCCCATCAGTCTGCTCTCAATCATCAGCAAAGTGATGGAAGGTGTCATCGACAGTGCTATCAAGCGGCACTTACTCACCAATAGCCTGCTCACTGATGCCCAATTTGGGATCTGCCAGGACCACTCATAGAAACATAGAAGATAGGAGCAGGAGTAGGCCATTCGGCCCCTCGAGCCTGCTCCGCCATTCAATGAGATCATGGCTGATCATTCAAATTCAGTACCCTGTCCCTGCTTTCTCCCCATATCCCTTATACCCTTTAGCCTTAAGAAATATATCCAACTCCTTCTTGAATATATTTAATGAGTTGGCCTCCACTGCCTTCTGTGGTAGAGAATTCCACAGGTTCACCACTCTCTGGGTAAAGAAATTCCTCCTCATTTCTGTCCTAAATGGCTTACCCCTTATCCTTAGACTGTGACCCCTGGTTCTGGACTCCCCGACCATCAGGAACATCCTTCCTGCATCTAGTCTTTCCAGTCCTGTCAGAATTTTATAAGTTTCAATGAGATCCCCTCTCATTCTTCTAAACTCCAGCGAGTATAAGCCCAATCGACCCAATCTCTCCTCATACGTCATTCCTGCCATCCCAGGTATCAGCCTGGTGAATCTTCGCTGAACTCCCTCCATGGCAAGAACATCCTTCCTCAGATAAGGCGACCAAAACTGCACACAATACTCAAAATGTGGTCTCACCAAGGCCCTTTACAACTGCAGCAAGACATCCTTGCTCCTGTACTCAAACCCTCTTGCTACGAAGGCCAACATACCATTTGCCTTCTTACCCGCCTGCTGCACCTGCATGCTTACCTTCAGCGACTGGTGCACAAGGACACCCAGGTCTCGTTGCACTTCCCCTTCTCCCAATCTATTGCCATTCAGATAATAATCTGCCTTCCTGTTTTTGACACCAAAGTGGATAACCTCGCATTTATCCATGTTATATTGCATCTGCCATGCTTCTGCCCAATCACCCAACCTGTCTAAATCATCCTGGAGTTTCTCGGCATCCTCCTCAGAGCACACACGCCCACCCAGCTTTGTGTCGTCTGCAACCTTGGAGATATTACATCTATTTCCCTCGTCTAGATCATTAATATATATTGGCCCAGAAATTAGGTTCGGGGGCTTGCCGCGCGTGCAAGCCCCCGATGTGCACTCACCCGGCGCGCCGACATCTGAAGCCTGGGCCTGCTTGGAATTCCTGTCACTGGCCTGGTTCAGATGTTGGCGCACTGTGCTTACCTGATCCAGCGGCGTAGTTAGTTCGATGTGCCGGCTGGGATCAGGTGAGCACTGTGCAGCCAATCACAGGAGGGGAAACTTCATTCATGAGTTTGATAGTAAGAACTGTCAAACTCATGAAAAGTACAGGCGCCCAAAAGACTAGTTTAACTTTAAATAAAATTTTAAAAAACATCCCAATAATTAAATAAACTATAAATAACTTAAAAAAACTATTTTAAACAATTAATCAAATTTTTGAAAAAAATAATTTTTTTAAAAATCGGGTCTAAAATTACACTTACCTTACTGTAAAGTCCTTAAAAACAATAAAGCTGTGGAAAAAATGTTATAATTTTAAGTAATAGACCACTTACCTTAAAGAATGAAGTCCTTACGTCTCCTTTTTACATTTGTAAAAAGGAGAGGCCCTTACACACGCGCAAACCTGTGGGAAAAAAGCGTGCACGCGCAGACTCCTGCGCGCACGCGTTCGTTCTCTGAACCCCTTGGTTCAGAGGACAGGAAATGCTGGTTTTCCGCGCATGCGCTGTGCATGCTGAAAACCGGCACTTCCATCGGGCCCACGCGTGAGTACCCCGTCCGTACTCACGCGTTGGGCCCAGAATTACTGGGCCATTGTGAATAGCTGGGGTCAAGGACTGATCCCTGCGGTACCCCACTAGTCACTGCCTGTCACTCGGAAAAAGACCCGTTTATTCCAACTCTGCTTTCTGTCTGCCAACCAGTTCTCTATCCAAGTCAATACCTTGCCCCCAATCCCATGTGCCTTAACTTTACACGCTTATCTCTTATGCGGGACCTTATCGAAAGCCTTTTGGAAGTCCAAATACACCACATCCACTGGTTCTCCCTTATCTATTTTACCAGTTACATCCTCAAGAAATTCCAGTAGATTAGTCAAGCACGATCTACCTTTTGTAAATCCATGTTGACTTTGTCCGATCCTGTCACTGTTTTCCAAGTGCTCTGCTATTACATCTTTTATAATGGACTCTAACATTTTCCCCACTATCGATGTCAGGCTTACCGGTCTATAATTCCCCGTTTTCTCTCTACCACCTTTTTTGAATAGTGGGGTAACATTAGCTACCCTCCAATCCATGGGTACCATTCCAGATTCCATCGAATGTTGGAAGATGATCAGCAATGCATCTACTATTTCTAGGGCCACTTCCTTAAGTACCCTAGGATGTAGTTTATCAGGCCCTGGGGATTTATCAGCCTTCAATCCCGTCAATTTCCCTAACACCATTTCCCTACAAATACTGATTTCTTTCAGTTCCTCCCTTTCATCAGACCCTATGTTCCCCGACATCTCTGGGAGGTTATTTGTGTCCTCCTTTGTGAAGACAGAACCAAAATATGTATTTAATTGGTCTACCATTTCTTTGTTCTCCATTATAAAGTCCCCTGATTCTGACTGCAAGGGACCTACGCTTGACTTCACCAATCTTTTTCTCTTCACATATCTATAAAAGCTTTTACAGTCAGTTTTTATGTTCCCTGAAAGCTTACTCTCATACTCTATTTTCCCCTTCTTAATTAATCCCTTTGTCCTCCTTTGTTGAATCCTAAACTGCTCCCAATCCTCAGGTTTACTGCTTTTTCTGGCCAATTTATATGTCCTCTCCTTGGATCTTATGCTATCCCTAATTTCCCTTGTTAGCCACGGTTGAGTCACCTTTTTTGTTTTATTTTTATGCCAAACTGGGATGAACAAATTCTGTAGTTCATCCATGCGGTCTTTGAATGTTTGCCATTGCCTATCCACCGTCAACCCTTTGAGTGACATTCCCCAATCAATCCTACCCAACTCGCACCTCAGACCATCGTAGTTTCCTTTATTTAAATTCAGGACCCTAGTCTCTGAGTCAACTACTTCACTTTCCATCTTAATGAAGAATTCTGTCATATTATGATTGCTCCAACCCAAGGGGCCTCGTACAACAAGATTGCTAATTAATCCTTTCTCATTACATAATACACAGTCTAAGATGGCCTGATCTCTAGTTGGTTCCTCGACATATTGGTCCAGGAAACCATCCTGTAAACACTCCAGGAATTCCTCCTCCACACTCGGTAATTATCACCCTTGAGGTCCTGGTTCTTAATTTAGCTCCTAACATCTGATACTCCATCAGCAGGACCTCCTCTCTTTCCTTCCCTATGTCATTAGTCCCAACATGGAGCATGGCAACCGGATCTTCCCCCTCCCTTGCCAAATTCCTTTCCAGGCGCTAATAAGTCTATTATGTGGTACTTTATCAAGTGTCTTTTGAAAGTCCATATACATAACATTAACCGTACTACCTTCATCAACCCTCTCCTTTACTTCATCAAAGAACTCAAATCAAGTTAGTCAAACACAATTTGCCTTTAAAAAATCCATGTGGCTTTCATTTATTGACCCACATTTTTCCAAGTGACAATTAATTTTATTTCAGATTATTGTCTCTGAAAGTTTCCCCACCACCAACGTTAGGCTGACTGGCCTGTAGTTGCCGAGGTTATACCTCTCCCATTTTTTGAACAGGGGTGTAACATTTGCAATCCTCCAGTCCTCTGGCATCAATCCCAGATCGTGGCCAGAGACCCTGCTATCTCCATCCTTACTTCCCTCAGCAACCTAGGATTTATCCCATCTGGACCGGGTGACTTTTCCACTTTGAGCACTACCAACCTGTTAAATACCTGCTCTTTATCTATTTTTATCCTATCCAATTTCTTTACCAGCTCCTCCTTTAATGTGACATTGGCAGCATCCTCTTCTCTAGTGAAGAGAGATGCAAAGTCCTCAGTTAGTACCGCAGCCATCCCTCCGCCTCCGCAAGACCATCTCCTTTTTGGTGCTTAATTGGTCCCACCCTTCCTATGACTATCCTTTTACTATTCATATGTTTATTGCAGACTTTTATCGTACCCGCTAATCTATTCTTATACACTCTCTTTGCCCCTCTTACTTCCTTTTTCAGTTATCCCCTGTACTTTCTGTATTGGCTATTTCACTTTACTCTCGGATAAGTTTGTTACATGTCTTAGAAATATTTTTATTATGACCACTCAAGCATCATCCATGCCTAACTGGCAGCAGGGCATGACACCAAGCCAGAGAGGAAGACTACACAACTTCACTCATTCAGACCCCAAACCCTCCTGGAGGGTGCTGAAGGAAAGACAAACAGACTCCTAGGTGTGGGTGCCACCAAGTAACCCAGAATAATCAGTCATGCCATGTGGAAGAAGGTGGCACTGGCACTAAGTGCCAACTCCCTCACCACTAGGACTACAGAGCAATGCTGCAAGAAGTTTCACATCTTCAGCAGGGCAGGCAAGGTGATGCACTGCACCCCTCTCCCTTTTCTTGCTTGCCCAACCCGGGCACCAGCACCTCCTTAAAGCAACACTTCCACAACTAACGCTTCACTAAGATTTCTATTTAAGTAGGGCTCCTCCTCTCACAGTAATTACTTACATGCACTACCCTAAAACTACTTTCTCCACCTTAAGAGCCTCATACACCCACATGTCTTACTCCACCTCTCCCATACCAATTGGTACACAATCCTCAGCTGCTAGCCTTACTCTTATTCACTCTACTGACTTGCAGGGCACGCTGGCACACAATGCCACCACAGGCAGGCCACCAAAGGGGGTTTCCCCAACCCCAACCTTAAATAGCTGACCCTCTTCAAGGAAAAGGCCATACAGCTCGTGGAGAGGCACACAGCTCTTGCCGTGGGAGATGCCGAGGTCAGCACCAAATCACCATCTCAGAACCTGTACTGTTCCCTGGCATCCCATGAAGCACCACACTGCCACAACCTTCCACTCCCTTCTCGGACTCTTTAATCCCAAAGAGGTGATGCTCTCCTATTTTTAACTTCTGCCCTCCTTTCCTGCAGATTTACCACAGCAATGGGCTGCACAGGAAGAGGAAGAAGGTGGAGAAGAAGATGACGAGGTCCAAGCCACCCAGGAGTCACAGCTGCAGCAGCACACGTCAGGACTCCAGCGGTCCCCCTCATAGCACTGCGCCAGTAGAAAGTGGGAGGTGACACCAAGCTGCCAGGGAACAAGCTGCCATCAGGCTGTAAGGATTTTTGTCCCCTTATTCTATCATTTCCTTTTAATTTGCATCCTTTTAAATTTCACTACACCAAGATTTGCAACAGTTCACGAACATTTAAAACTGACTTACCCATACACAAATATTGTCTCATCCTACTCTCTCGCCGACCTTCCCGCCCAGTGTGCCCACTGGGGGCTAATCTTGCCAATCTCATCCCCGTCCAACTCACCCCCGCCAGTGCTGACCCTGTGGACGCTGGCCTGCCATCACCGACCCTCTCCGCATCTCCCTCCAGAATGTCCATTCACTTACGAACAAGGCCCTAGCCATCCATGAGCTTATCGTGGATGATTGCATCAACATCATGGCCCTGACGGAAACTTGATTGAGGGGTGATGTCACCTTACCCTTAAATGAAGCCTCCCCACCTAGCTATACATTCCACCACTTGCCCCACTCAGACCACCGTGGTGGCGGTGTGGCTCTCATCACCAAATCACACCTTGGTCTGTCCCCCTACTCCTCCGACACTTTCTTCTCCTTTGAGCATCTCACCTCTCATTTAAAATTTTTGTTCTCTACCGCCCACCCAAGTACCATAAAAACTTTATTACCGAGATATCTTCACTGTTTTCCTCCCTCAGCCTCTGCACCGAGCGACTTCTCATCCTCAGTGATTTCAACCTCTATCTCAATTCATCATGCTCTCTCTCCTCTGAGTTCACTACCCTCCTATCCTCCCTTAATCTCTCTCTCCATGTAAAGTCCCCAACCCATATTCACAGCCACCCCCTCGACCTTGCCACCTCTCGTGGCCACACTACTCCCATCATGTCAATTGCAGATAAGGCCATCTCTGACCACTTCCTCGTACCGCTCTCCACCCACATCCCCCTTCCACCCACACCTCCTCACCACACCGCCCCCCCCACCCCGCCCCTACCCCCAACCCTATTTCCTTCATGTCCATCCCTGGAGAAAACTCTCCCCCAACTCTCTTACAATTACACTTATGAAATCCCAACTGTCCAGCCTTTGACCCTCCATTCACCACAACATTTCTGCAGCTACCGATCTGCTCAACCACACCCTCACCGTCACCTTTGATGCCCTAGTCCCTATTAAAACAATTACCCTCTCTCACCCTGGCCGTTCCCCCTGCTATGGCCCTCACCTTCACTCCCTTAAGTCCAAGGGACGCAGACTTGAATGGATATGGCAGACAACTGGTTTAGTCATTCACCGCCAGATCCGGCTGGACCACATAAAGTATTATCAGGTTCTGCACTCGTCTGCCAAAATTGCTCACTATTCCAGAATCATTCTGGAATGCAAAGCTAAACCCCGGCTTCTATTTCCCACTGCTAACTGTCTTTTTAAACCCATCTCCACTGTCTCCTCCACCCTCACCACCAACAAGTGTGAGGAGCTCATGGACTTCTTTGTCTCTAAGATTGAGACTATCCATTCAGCTGCCTCTGCCACTTCCCTTCCTTCCCCTAGCCCAAACTTCCTCTAAGGTTCCCCCCACCTTAGCCCTGAACTCACATCTTTCTCCAGTTTCTCTCCGATCTCCCCTCAAGACCTCCACGCTCCACGCTCCACACTCATCTTGTCCATGAGATCCACTTCCTGCTCCCTCGACCCTATTCCCACCAAACTGCTGACCACCCAACTTCCTTTTCTGGCTCCCATGTTAGCTGACATTGTTAACGGTTCTCTCTCCTCAGGTACTGTCCGTCATCACCCCTCTCCTCAAAAAACCAACCCTTGACCCCTCCGTCCTTGCAAACTACCGCCCCATCTCCAACCTCCCTTTCCGCTCCAAAGTCCTTCAATGTGTTGTCACTTCCCAAATCCATGCCCATCTTTCACGCAACTCCATGTTTGATTCCCTCCAATCAGGTTTCCACCCCTGCTACAATACCAAAACAGCTCTCATCAAAGTCACAAATGACATCCTTTGTGACTTTGACAAAAGTAAACTATCCCTCCTCGTCCTTCTTGACTTGTCTGCAGCCTTTGACATGGGCAACCATTCCATCCTTCTCCAATGCCTCTCCACCATCATCCAGCTGGGTGGGACTGCACTCGCCTGGTTCCATTCTTATCTACCTAATCGTAGCCAGAGAATCACCTGCAACGGCTTCTCTTCCCGCTACCGCATCATTACCTCTGGTGTCCCCCAAGGATCTATCCATGGCCCCCTCCTATTTCTCATCTACATGTTGCCCCTATTTCTCATCTGCATGCTGCTCCTTGGTGACATCATCCAACAACACAGCGTTAGTTTCCACATGTACGCTGACGACACCCAGCTCTAACTCACCACCACTTCTCTCGACCCCTCCACGGTCTCTAAATTGTCAGACTGCTTATTCGACATCCAGTTCTGGATGAGCAGAAATTTTCTCCAATTAAATATTAGGAAGACCGAAGCCATTGTTTTTGGTCCCCGCCACTGGTCCATTCCCCAGCCACTGACTCCATCCCTCTCCCTAACATCTGTCTGAGGCTGAACCACACTGTTCGTAACCTTGGTGTCATATTTGACCCTGAAATGAGCTTCCGACCACATATCTGCACCATAACTAAGACCGCCTATTTCCACCTCCATAACATCGCCTGTCTCCGCCCTTGCCTCAGCTCATCCGCTGCTGAAACCCTCATCCATGCCTTTGTTACCTCTAGACTTGACTATTCCAACGCACTCCTGGCTGGCTTCCCACATTCTACCCTATGTAAACTTGAGGTTATCCAAAACTCGGCTGCCCGTGTCCTAACTTACACCATGTCCCGTTCACCCATCACCCTTGTGCTCGCTGACCTACATTGGCTCCCGGTTAAGCAACGCCTCAATTTCAAAATTCTCATCCTTGTTTTCAAATCCCTCCATGGCCTCACCCCTCCCTATCCCTAATCTCCTCCAGCCCCACAACTCCCCCGTGATATCTGTGCTCTTCTAATTCTGCCCTCTTGAGCATCCTTGATTATAATCATTCAACCATTGGTGGCCATGCCTTCTGTTGCCTAGGCCCTAAGCTCTGGAATTCCCTGCCTAAATCTCTATGCCTCACTACGTCTCTTTCCTCCTTTAAGACGCTCCTTAAAACCTACTTTATAATACTCCTGCATTGGGACATTTTACTACGTTAAAGGTGCTATATAAGTACAAGTTGTTGTTGTCTCATTGCTGCCAGACTGAGTTATTTCTAGAGAAACTATTTAAATCCCAGAAATATTGTTAAAATATATACTTTAGACAAAATATTAAGTTATTGTCACAGTCATCACTTTCAGTAGAGGAGGAAAGAAAATTGGGAGAAAAATGGGTTGGTTATCTTAGAGATAGCAGAAGGATAACAGGTGTGGGAAATGGGTTCACAATTTATTTAACCCATACAGCGATTTAGTTTTGGTTAACCATCACTCCCTGCTGTATATTTTATTTACGTGTGAATATTTATACATCTACGTGTGTTTACAAATGTACAGTGTGTGCATACAAATGATTTCACCTATAATTTCATTTGTAAGTACAGTATGTTTGTGTGTAAAAGCAAACATGTTCTCCCTCTTTAAAGCGACTGCAATAAGCCAATATTTTGGGAGTTAATCGTACAGTTCCGGGTTCTTATGCCAGTCCTGGTGCTTGTAAGCATTCATTCCTGTTTGCACAAAGTGATTTATTTTATTATAGGCTGGTTGCTTAAAGTTCACTTACAGAGAAATTGTTGATTAATGTTTGAGGCATGTTCCTATGATAAAATCCCATTTGCTTGCAATGCAATAGCTATGTGCAAAGTACAGAGCCAGGTGCTGATATAAAACAGTGCTGTACAATTAGGATTGCCACCTGTCTAGCTTTGTTTTTGCCAGCCCGGTTTTTAGTCTAGGACTTTATACCTTGGTGAACCGAACACCACAATTCAATAGCAAAATCATGAACAGATTCTTTATAGACGTTTTTATGATTTTGCTGTGAACAGATGAAATCTTCCCTCTTTTCTATTCCACCCTATCACAGACCTTCCCTTGTGTTCTTTCCCACCTCCCCCCCCCCACTCCCCCCTTTCCCTGCCTCTACCCTTGCTTAAAACCTGTTATATCTCTAAGTTTTTCCAGTTCTGACAGAAGGTCATCAACCAGTTGGCTGAGATTCTCTGGGGGTCAGCGGGCACAATCGCTGGTGGGTCGGGTGGGAAAGTATTTTTTTCCCCCAGTAGGTCAGAACCCTTCTGTGAACCCGCCGCCACGCGCCTTTCCCCGATGTCGGGTCTATCAGCGCTGAGCAGACCCGACACGCAGCGGCGGGGGACCCAATTCAGGTAATTATGACCTTATTTAGAGATTATTAAGAATGCATTTGAGCTCACCTTTTGATTTTACATGGTCACCCATGGGGTTCTCACTGCTCTGGGATCATGTCTTTTAAGCTGAGGCAGGAGTTCAATGGTCATTGAATCACCTGTTGAATTGACAGCTTCAAATGTAAAGTAAAAGCTCCCACCTTACAGAGTTATCTTCCCTCAGCCACAAGCTCTTCCTCACTGCATTTCCACAACAGATTCTGCAGGCTGCAATCTTCACACAAGTATCCATCCAGTCTGACTTCATTACCTCTCTCACCATTGACAGATCACTTCTGTCATCTCTACTTCACCTGCCATCTATTCCATCAGCATGGGTGCCCTTTATACTCTCTCACCTTGGTCCTCAGAATCCCACCACGGTCAGTCCCAACACCAGCAGCACCAGGCACACCAGCAGCACCAACAACAACACCAACCTTCTCCGCAATCAACTGATGCTGCACAGGACACAAGGCATCAGCACCTGACCACATTGCTGCCCGGGAGTCCAGAGATGGCCTCACCATGGACAGATTTATTTCACTTGATCCTCTACACCCTGGCTGCCACATGATACGCCAGGTTGGCACCACCCCACAACAACACCATAAAGCATTCCTTCAATGCCCAAGCCATTCCTTTCACACTCATCGCCATTGCAGGGGGTACCGTTATATCTCACCATTCACTGCAACTCACTAAGCCACTTCAAATGTGCACACAAATCTGTCCAAGAATGCATAGTGTTGAAAATAAGGTTTCAATGTTTGACACCAAATTAATAGAAACTTTACATGAACATTGCGTAAAACACCCAAGTGCCTACCCTTGTGTATTGTTAGTTGGTATAGAAACATAGAAGATAGGAGCAGGAGTAGGCCATTTGGCCCCTCGAGCCTGCTCCGCCATTCAATGCGATCATGGCTGATCATCCAAATTCAGTACCCGGTCCCTGCTTTCTCCCCATACCCCTTGATCCCTTTAGCCTTAAGAAATATATCCAACTCCTTCTTGAATATATTTAATGAACTGGCCTCCACCGCCTTCTGTGGTAGAGAGTTCCACAGGTTCACCACTCTCTGGGTGGAATGATTGCACTAGGATGAGGGTGAGTGTGAGGGGTGGCTAGTGAGATGGGAATCTGATAATATAGATAGAGAGGGATGGGTGGAGGTCCAAGGTAAGTTGGTGTGAGTAAGGATGTGCAGGAGTAGGGTAGGGAAGGCAGAGTGATGGGGATGTGATGAGAGGCACAGCAGGATGAGGTTGAGTGTGGCTTTATACTAACATTTCATGATCTACTGAGAGCATTGAAACATTTGTGGCACTGCATCCAGGTCCTCCTGATGACATCCCTGCTTGTGTCATCCTCTGCAATGTGCAACCAGGCTGTGTTGATCTGCTGGGAGCTCTCTTCCACCCATGGGAATGGAAGAGAATCTCCCTGCGTGCTATGACTCCCTCCATAAGCATATGGAGAGAGTCATGGTAGAGCCTGGGTGCAGCCCTGTACCTTTGTGCAGTGATTGTCAGTGTTTGCAGCACCTCAATGCTGTAAAACACTGACAGCACAAATGTCAAAATAAATTTGGACATGGTCCCTTTAAGGAAACCAGCTGGTGACGTGTCATCAAATGATGTCACCAGACCCGCTTCCTCTAATTGGCCAGGAAATGAGTTGGGCAGGCTTAACAAACCCAATCAAGGTAAATTCATTTTACAGAGTGAGCTAGAGCCAGCAGCGGGGTTGAGACCCGTCACTGATGTCACCCACCTCAGGCCCGCCGAGATTAGCAAAATCCCAGTCATTAACTCTGTTTCTCTCTCCATAGTTGTTACCTGACTTGCTGAGCATTTCCAGCATTTTATGTTATATCACTCAACTGATGATTGAGAGGAAGTTGACAGGACAAGCCTTACATGGCCATGTGAGAGTTATCTTGCTTTTCTAGTTGGCCACATTAACAGGTAGATGCCACTGTCCTGGCTGCACTGGAACACCTTCACTGGAGCACCCTACCTATGACAATGACTGGACCAAATTACACATTGCAGAGACTTTGAATTACTCTTCAGCAGGCAGGATCAAATTACACATTCCAGACAAACTGTTGGGTGTGTCTTGTCCTCCAAGGGGATCAGTCAGAAATCTTGTCCAACCAACTTGCGGTGCAAATAAACGCAGTCTATAGTTTTTGTAAAGTGCTGTGACCTGCAGAAATTAAATAAGCCACTAATGAGGTTTATAATTGAACTGTCAATCTATATTTTTTTTATTCATTCATGTAATGTGGACGTCGCCAGCAAGACCAGCATTTATTGGCCATCCCTAATTGCCCTCAGAAAGGTGGTGGTGAGCCGCCTTCTTGAATACAACTGAATGGCTTGCTAGGCCAATTCAGAGGGCTGTGGCTAAGCAGGGCTACCAAGGTGTAACTAATTAAAAACCTCACTGCATGTACTTACAAATCTAATGTAATCTGCAATGTAACATAATCCAAAATGTATGAACATTTTATTGAATTCAACTTTAAAAACTTTAAGAAAATTATTTTAAAATTAGGAGCAGTCATTTTGTGCATCAAAAATATAACTTTAGGCCCTGTTACTGGGGAACAGTGCAACTTGTAATAGACCCCTACAACCCAGGTGTCAAATCTTGAAGAAACTTTACCGCGATTATAGCCTGGAAATTACTGTGAGTGATGTGATCCTATGATCGTTTAACACAATTATATTAAATTCCTTTCTCTGCTATTTTAACAGGTGTTAATCCATTTAAAATAAATAGATTTCAATCGGATTTCCAGGTACACATAAAGTAAGAGGACAAATACTTTGTAGAATTTGAACTAATATTGCAATGCTGCATCATAGAAATATAGGAACATAGGAACATGAGTAGGCCATTGAGCCCCTCAAGCCTGTTTCACCATTCAATGAGATCATGACTGATCTGTGACCTAACTCCATATACCTTTGGCCCATATCCCTTAATACCTTTGGTTAACAAAAAGCTATCACTCTCCGATTTAAAATTAACAATTGATCTAGCATCAATTGCCATTTGTGGAAGAGAGTTCCAAACTTCTACCACCCTTGTGTGCAGAAGTGTTTCCTAATTTCACTCCTGAAAGGTCTGGCTCTAATTTTTAGACTATGCCCCCTAGTCCTAGAATTTCCAACCAGCGGAAATAGTTTCTCTCTATCTATCCTATCTGTTCCCCTTAATATCTTGAAAACTTCAATCAGATCAACCCTTAACCTTCTAAATTCTATGGAATACAACACTAATTTGCATAATATCTCCTTGTAACTGAACCCTTGAAGTCCGGGTATCATTCTGGTAAATCTACACTGAACTCCCTCCAAGGCCAATATATCCTTCCTAAGGTGTGGTGCCCAGAATATCTCATGGGCATCTATAATGTGCTCACCTGCTTCCTTTAAAACCCTGGGATGGAAACCATCTGGTCCTAGGGATTTGTCACTCTTTAGTGCCATTATTTTCTTCATTACTGTTATTTTACTTACATTCATTTTATTGAGCCCCTGTCCCTGATTCAATATTAGTTTCCTTGGGATTTCTGGCATGCTATCCTCATTCTCTACCATAAATACTGATGCAAAGTAATTATTTAACATATCTGCCATTTCCTTATTATCATTGACAATATTGCCGCTTTCAGTTTTTAAGGGGCCAACGTTGCTCCTGACATAAAAAACCTTCAAGGGGACATAGACAGGCTAAGTAAGTGGGCAGGGATTTGGCAGATGGAATACAATACTGGAAAGTGTGAGGTTATGCACTTTGGCAGGAAAAATCGTAGAGCAAGTTATTATCTTAATGGCAAGAAACTGGAAAGTACTGAAGTACAAAGGGATCTGGGGGTCCTGGTGCACGAAACTCAAAAGGTTAGTATGCAGGTGCAGCAAGTGATTAAGAAGGCCAATGGAATGTTGGCTTTCATTGCTAGGGGGATAGAATATAAAAATAGGGAGGTATTGCTTCAGTTGTACAAGGTATTGGTGAGACCGCACCTGGAATACTGCATACAGTTTTGGTGTCCATACTTAAGAAAGGACATACTTGCTCTCGAGTCAGTACAAAGAAGGTTCACTCGGTTAATCCCGGGGATGAGGGGATGGACATATGAGGAGAGGTTGAGTAGATTGGGACTCTACTCATTGGAGTTCAGAAGAATGAGAGGCGATCTTATTGAAACATATAAGATTGTGAAGGGGTTGGATCAGGTGGATGTGGGGAGGATGTTCCCGATGATGGGTGAAACTAGAACTAGGGGGCATAGTCTTAGAATAAGGGGCTGCTCTTTCAAAACTGAGATGAGGAGGAACGACTTCACTCAGAGGGTGGTAGGTCCATGGAATATGCTGCCCCAAAAAACTGTAGAAGCTACATCATTACATAAATTTAAAACAGAAATAGACAGTTTCCTAGAAGTAAAGGGAATTAAGGGTTACGGGGAGCGGGCAGGAATTTGGACATGAGTCTAGGTTTGGATCGGTCATGGCCCTGTGGGTAGCAGAGCGGGCCCAGGGGCCGTGTAGCCTGATCCTGCTCCTATTTCATGTGTCTAATTCGGTTAGATTCAGGAGATGGTTCTGTGATAGTGGATTGGCGGTTAGGATCAGATCAGCCATGATCTTATTGAATGGCGGAGCAGGCTCGAGGGGCCGATTGGCCTACTCCTGCTCCTATTTCTTATGTTCTTATGTTCTTACCCTCTTTTTCCTAATATAATTGTAAAAATTCTTTGTGTTGATTTTGATATCCCTTGCAAGTTTCTTTTCATACTCTCTGCTGTTCTTTGTAGCTTTCCCATTCGCCAGGATCTGTGCTATTTTTTACATTTTAGTATGCGTTTTCTTTTAGTTTTATGCTGTCCCTCACCTCTTTAGTCATCCGTGGCTTTTATTTTGGCAAGTAGAGCTCTTGCCCCTCAGGAGTAAAAACTGATTCTGTAACGACCTTGAATTCGTTTTTTAACATCTCCCACTGGTCTTCTGTTGTTTTACCCATTAACAGATTTGCCCATTTTATTGTGGACAGTCTCTGTCTCATCCCGTTGAAGTCGGCCTTACCCAAATCTAGAATTTCAGTAGCTGTTTCACATTTCTCCCTTTCAAACTCTACGTTGAACTCGATCATGTTATGATCGCTATTGAATAAATGTTCACGCACCGTTAGGCTGTTAACTAAATCTGGCTCATTATTCATTACTAAATCTAATATAGCCTGCCCCCTTGTTGCTTCTAGGACATATTGTTGTAGGAAACTATCCCACACACACAAGAAATTCACTAACTTTCTGACAGGTGCTAGTCTGCGTATCCCAATCTATATGAAAGTTAAAATCCCCCATTAAAACCACTCTGCCTTTACTACATGCTTGTCTAATCTATGCATTTATACAATCTAGCACTTCACAGCTGCTACCAGTGGGCCTATAAACAACTCCCACTGCAGTCTTAAATCCTTTCCTATTTCTTAATTCTACCCCTAAAGGCTCCACTGTCTGCTTACCTCTCATTATATCCTCCCTTATCATTGAAATGATTTCATCCTTAATCACTAATGCTACTCCTCCCCCTCTACCATTTTCCCTATCTTTCCTGTAGACCTTATAACCTGGTATATTTAGTTCCCAGTCCTGATCATCTTGCAGCCATGTCTCAAATGGCAACCATGTCATACCCTCCAATCTGAATTCGCACCTGCAGTTCATTCAATTTATTCCTTATACTCCCTGCGTTTGTATAAAGAATACTTATTTGGGCCACACACCCTACCCTGTCCTTCAGCTCTAATGTTTTACTCACTTGTTTCTTATTTCTCACCTTACATCTTTTAGTTTTCCCTTTACATGTAGGGCCTAAAGCACAATTTCTGACTGTTACTCTACTCTCTTCCCTTTCATTTGTTTTTGAACGACTATTTGTACTACAATTTCCATCTGAGCACTCCATCACACCCGCTCCCCCCCCCACCCACCCCCCATTTACTAGTTTAAAATCCTTGCGACCACCCTATTTATCCTTTCTGCTAGGACCCTGGTCCCGAACCGGTTCAGATGGAACCCATCCCAATGGTACAGCTCCTTCCTGTCCCAATACTGGTGCCAATGACCCATGAAATGGAACCCCTCTTTCCCACTCCGCTCTTTTATCCATGTGTTCACTTCCACCACGTTGATTTGAGATAGTGACTGCAATCTTGCTGTAATTTGAAAACCAGTCAGGAACATTTCGATAGGATGAAGCAGTTTCAAAAGTAACTTTTTATAGTACATGTACTTCAGTTCTGAAAATGCTATGGCTGTATTTGATCTGAGAATGCTGTGACTGTATTTGTTCTGAGAATGCTGTGACTGTTTGTTCTGAGAATGCTGTGACTGTGTTTGTTCTGAGAATCCTGTGACTGTATTTGTTCTGAGAATGCTATGACTGTGTTTGTTCTGAGAATGCTTTGACTGTATTTGTTCTGAGAATGCTGTGACTTTATTTGTTCTGCGAATGCTATGGCTGTATTTGTTTTGAGAATCCTGTGACTGTATTTGTTCTGAGAATGCTGTGACTATTTGTTCTGAGAATGCTATGACTGTGTTTGTTCTGAGAATGCTGTGACTGTATTTGTTGAGAATGCTATGACTGTATTTGTTTTGAGAATGCTGTGACTGTATTTGTTTTGAGAATGCTATGACTGTATTTGTTCTGAGAATGCTATGACTGTATTTGTTCTGAGAATGCTGTGACTGTATTTGTTCTGAGAATGCTATGGCTGTATTTGTTCTGAGAATGCTGTGACTGTATTTGTTCTGAGAATGCTGACTGTATTTGTTTTGAGAATGCTATGACTGTATTTGTTCTGAGAATGCTATGACTGTATTTGTTCTGAGAATGCTGTGGCTGTATTTGTTCTGAGAATGCTGTGACTGTATTTGTTCTGAGAATGCTGTGACTATTTGTTCTGAGAATGCTATGGCTGTATTTGTTCTGAGAATGCTGTGACTGTATTTGTTCTGAGAATGCTGTGACTGTTCTGAGAATGCTATGACTGTATTTGTTCTGAGAATGCTGTGACTATGTTTGTTCTGAGAATCCTGTGACTGTATTTGTTCTGAGAATGCTATGACTGTGTTTGTTCTGAGAATGCTTTGACTGTATTTGTTCTGAGAATGCTGTGACTGTATTTGTTCTGAGAATGCTGACTGTATTTGTTTTGAGAATGCTATGACTGTATTTGTTCTGAGACTGCTATGACTGTATTTGTTCTGAGAATGCTGTGGCTGTATTTGTTCTGAGAATGCTGTGACTGTATTTGTTCTGAGAATGCTGTGACTATTTGTTCTGAGAATGCTATGGCTGTATTTGTTCTGAGAATGCTGTGACTGTATTTGTTCTGAGAATGCTGTGACTGTTCTGAGAATGCTATGACTGTATTTGTTCTGAGAATGCTGTGACTGTATTTGTTTTGAGAATGCTATGACTGTATTTGTTCTGAGAATGCTATGACTGTATTTGTTCTGAGAATGCTGTGACTGTATTTGTTCTGAGAATGCTATGGCTGTATTTGTTTTGAGAATGCTGTGACTGTATTTGTTTTGAGAATGCTATGACTATTTGTTCTGAGAATGCTATGACTGTATTTGTTCTGAGAATGCTGTGACTGTATTTGTTCTGAGAATGCTATGGCTGTATTTGTTCTGAGAATGCTGTGACTGTATTTGTTCTGAGAATGCTGACTGTATTTGTTTTGAGAATGCTATGACTGTATTTGTTCTGAGAATGCTATGACTGTATTTGTTCTGAGAATGCTGTGGCTGTATTTGTTCTGAGAATGCTGTGACTGTATTTGTTCTGAGAATGCTGTGACTATTTGTTCTGAGAATGCTATGGCTGTATTTGTTCTGAGAATGCTGTGACTGTATTTGTTCTGAGAATGCTGTGACTGTTCTGAGAATGCTATGACTGTATTTGTTCCGAGAATGCTGTGACTATGTTTGTTCTGAGAATCCTGTGACTGTATTTGTTCTGAGAATGCTATGACTGTGTTTGTTCTGAGAATGCTTTGACTGTATTTGTTCTGAGAATGCTGTGACTGTATTTGTTCTGAGAATGCTGACTGTATTTGTTTTGAGAATGCTATGACTGTATTTGTTCTGAGAATGCTATGACTGTATTTGTTCTGAGAATGCTGTGGCTGTATTTGTTCTGAGAATGCTGTGACTGTATTTGTTCTGAGAATGCTGTGACTATTTGTTCTGAGAATGCTATGGCTGTATTTGTTCTGAGAATGCTGTGACTGTATTTGTTCTGAGAATGCTGTGACTGTTCTGAGAATGCTATGACTGTATTTGTTCTGAGAATCCTGTGACTGTATTTGTTCTGAGAATGCTATGACTGTGTTTGTTCTGAGAATGCTTTGACTGTATTTGTTCTGAGAATGCTGTGACTGTATTTGTTCTGCGAATGCTATGGCTGTATTTGTTTTGAGAATCCTGTGACTGTATTTGTTCTGAGAATGCTGTGACTATTTGTTCTGAGAATGCTATGACTGTGTTTGTTCTGAGAATGCTGTGACTGTATTTGTTGAGAATGCTATGACTGTATTTGTTTTGAGAATGCTGTGACTGTATTTGTTTTGAGAATGCTATGACTGTATTTGTTCTGAGAATGCTGTGACTGTATTTGTTCTGAGAATGCTATGACTGTATTTGTTCTGAGAATGCTGTGACTGTATTTGTTTTGAGAATGCTATGACTGTATTTGTTTTGAGAATGCTATGGCTGTATTTGTTTTGAGAATGCTATGACTGTATTTGTTCTGAGAATGCTATGACTGTATTTGTTCTGAGAATGCTGTGACTGTATTTGTTCTGAGAATGCTATGGCTGTATTTGTTCTGAGAATGCTGTGACTGTATTTGTTCTGAGAATGCTGACTGTATTTGTTTTGAGAATGCTATGACTGTATTTGTTCTGAGAATGCTATGACTGTATTTGTTCTGAGAATGCTGTGGCTGTATTTGTTCTGAGAATGCTGTGACTGTATTTGTTCTGAGAATGCTGTGACTATTTGTTCTGAGAATGCTATGGCTGTATTTGTTCTGAGAATGCTGTGACTGTATTTGTTCTGAGAATGCTGTGGCTGTTCTGAGAATGCTATGGCTGTATTTGTTCTGAGATTGCTGTGACTATTTGTTCTGAGAATGCTGTGACTGTATTTATGCTGAGAACGCTATGACTGTATTTGTTCTGAGAATGCTGTGACTGTATTTGTTCTGAGAATGCTGTGACTATTTGTTCTGAGAATGCTGTGACTGTATTTGTTCTGAGAATGCTATGACTGTATTTGTTCTGAGAAAGCTGTGACTGTATTTGTTCTGAGAATGCTGTGACTGTATTTGTTCTGAGAATGCTGTGACTGTATTTGTTTTGAGAATGCTGTGACTGTATTTGACCTGAGAATGTTATGCCTGTATTTGATCTAACAATGTTGTGATTATATTTGATCTGAGAATGTTGTGACTGTATTTGTTCTGAGAATGCTGTGACTGTTTGTTCTGAGAATGCTGTGACTGTATTTGTTCTGAGAATGTTGTGACTGTATTTGTTCTGAGAATCCTGTGACTGTATTTGTTCTGAGAATGCTGTGACTGTGTTTGTTCTGAGAATGCTTTGACTGTATTTGTTCTGAGAATGCTGTGACTGTATTTGTTCTGCGAATGCTATGGCTGTATTTGTTTTGAGAATCCTGTGACTGTATTTGTTCTGAGAGTGCTGTGACTATTTGTTCTGAGAATGCTATGACTGTGTTTGTTCTGAGAATGCTGTGACTGTATTTGTTGAGAATGCTATGACTGTATTTGTTTTGAGAATGCTGTGACTGTATTTGTTTTGAGAATGCTATGACTGTATTTGTTTTGAGAATGCTATGACTGTATTTGTTCTGAGAATGCTGTGACTGTATTTGTTTTGAGACTGCTGTGACTGTATTTGACCTGAGAATGTTATGCCTGTATTTGATCTAACAATGTTGTGACTATATTTGATCTGAGAATGTTGTGACTGTATTTGTTCTGAGAATGGTGTGACTGTATTTGTTCTGAGAATGTTGTGACTGTATTTATCTGAGCATGCTATGGCTGTCTCTTAGGCAGTCCCTCGGAACTAAGGATGACTTGCTTCCACACTAAAAATGAGTTCTCAAGTGACTGATGTGTCCAGTGCGGGGCCTACAGTCTCTGTCACAGGTGGGGCAGACGTTGGTTGAAGGGGCGGGTGGGTGGGGTGCTTGGGTTGACGTGCGCTCCTTCCGCTGTTTGCGTTTGGCTTCCGCTTGCTCCCGGTGAAGGGACTCGAGGTGTTCGGCACCTTCCCGGATGCTTCTCCTCCACTTTCTGCAGTCTTGGGCCAGAGATTCCCAGGTTCGGTGGGGATGCTGCACTTTTTTAAGGAGGCTTTGAGGGTTTCCTTGAAGTGTTTCCTCTGCCCACCTGGGGCTCTCTTGCTGTGTCGGAGCACCAAGTAGAGCGCTTGTTTTGGGAGTCTCGTATCGGTCATGCGGACGATATGACCCATGCATCGGAGCTGATCAAGCCTGGTCAAAGCTTCGATGATGGGGATGTTGGCCTGAGCGAGGACACTGACATTGGTGCGCCTATCCTGCCAATGGCTCTGCAGGATCTTGCGGAGGCAGAGTTGGTAGTACCTCTCCAGTGCTTTGAGGTGCCTGCTGTACATGGTCCATGTCTCTGAGGCATACAGGAGGGCAGGTATTGTTTTGTTTTGCACACTTTGTACAAAAATAATAAATTGCAGGACAACGGAGTATTACAGTTTAAATTTTTATTTAAGCATTAGGTCTGATCTTACTCATAACAGTAGTGGGGGAAAATGGCGTTAGGACCCCTAGCCTGGGTCATCAAAACAATAGTAGTCCTTACAGATGCCTGCAGGCCAATGACAACTCAGCATGTGATCACATGTGAATATAATAGGTATTCCTTACAGATGCCTGCGGGCCAATGATAATTCAATATGCAAATGTTACATCCCCTTTCTTTTAAAAGAAAAATGTTATGCATTACTTTTAAACCTTTCTTCTACATAATGTTCTCGGTAGCATAAACATATAAGTAAACTCAGCATTTAACTAGCACTGAAAACATCTCAATGTTTCAATAACGATGTACAGTTTTTTTTAGGGCAGCGATCTGCCTACACCCTTTGACAGTTCACAAGTCAAGGATAACTCTAGGCTGGACCTCTCGTCCCAACCTTGTGTGGTATGGAACTGAGCATGCTCCTGAATCGGCCAACAGTTCAGGTTCAGGTTCAGGTAAGTATGATGTGTTTTGTGTATTGCTCTGTTCATCACACTCTGTTGAACTGATCCTCTCATTGGAATGATGGTGTTGTTCCTTGGTGTTCAGGAGGTGCCTGCGATTGCGGTGGTACACCTGTCCTTCTGGGGTGCGGACGTGATATGATCGCTCAGTGTCAGCTGGCTGGATGATGACTGCTGGCTTCCAGTAGTCATGCTCCTGGATTCTGACGGATTCTCCATTGTGCAGCGGCGGCAGTAGTCTAGCTGACCTGTCATAGTATCTCTTTTGGTGTTGCTGTCTCTGTACATGTTTTGCATGCACTTGCTTGCAGCTGACAACCTCTGGCTGCAGCTGCTGGTTGGTGCTTGGAAGGATTGAGCGAAGTCTGCGGCTCATCAACAGCTGTGCTGGCGACTTGAAGTTGTCAACCGGAGTGTTGCGGCACTCAAGGAGACTGATGTAGGGGTCTCTTTTGTCCGCTTTGGCTTTGTCCATGAGTGTTTTTGCAATCTGGACAGTTTTTTCAGCAAGGCCATTACTTTGAGGGTAATGTGGGCTTGATGTGACATGTGTGAAATCCCATGCCTTGGCAAATGACTCGAACTCTTTTGATTTGTATTGGGGTCCATTGTCCGAGTCTAAAGTCTCTACCATGCCATGCCTGGCAAAGGCTGCCTTTAGCTTGTGGATCACAGCTGCAGATGTGGTGCTGTGAAGCTTGTCCAGTTCAAAAAATCTGCTGTAGTAATCAACAGTCACTATGTAGTCCTCGTTGTTCCATGTGAACAGATCCGTTGCCGCGACCTGCCAGGGCCTGTCTGGGATATGGTGAGGTATCATGGGCTCTTTGACATTTGATGGGCGGCGTTCTAGACAAATGGAACATTTTCCGACAATGTCCTCAATGTGTTTGCACATTCCGGGCCAAAACATAATGTCACGTGCTCCTTGTTTGCATTTTTCCATGCCCATATGTCCAGCATGAATTTTTGTCAACATCTCTTCTCTGAGACTGGTAGGAATGATGATTTTCTCCCCTTTGAAGACGATTCCGTTGATTTGTGGCAGTTCGTCTCTGTGGTTCCAGAATTCAGATATGCTCTGAGGGCATTTCCTCCTTTCCTCAGGCCATCCTTCATGTATGACTTTGCTCAACAGTGTGAGTTGTGCATCTTTCTCTGTTCCTGCTCGGATCTCCTTCAGTTTTGAGTCACTCACAGGTAAGCTGTTGTACACCATGTGCACCTGCACATCCATGCCTTCACTGAGGCTGCTGTCCTGGTAGCTAAGAGACTTTCTGGAGAGCGTGTCTGCGACAGGAATGTCTTTGCCTGGACGGTGAATGATTGTGAAGTCGTACTTCTGTAGCTGAAGGATCATTCTCTGTAGCCTTGGTGGGGCTGCGGCTAGTGGTTTCCTCATGATTGACTCGAGGGGCTTGTGGTCGGATTCCACAATGACTTGTCAGCCATAGGCGTACTGGTGGAAATGCTTACATCCAAACAGAATTGCATATAGCTCTTTCTCGATTTGAGCATAGTTGATTTCACTGTCTGTGAGAGATCTGGAAGCGTAGCCGATGGGCTTTCCTTCTTGCAGTAATACTGCACCTAGTCCATACTTTGATGCGTCCACTTGTAGTCTGAGCTCTTTGTTGGGGTCGAAGTAGGCAAGAACTGGTCCTGGTTCTCTGGTGATTAGGTCTTTCATTTTCTGAAATGCTGTGTCATGTTGTTTGTCCCACAGGAACTCATTGGATTGTTTGAGCAACTGACGCATGGGTGCATTGATTTCGGAGAGGCTCGGGGCAAACTTGGCTAAATAGTTAACCATGCCTAGTACTGTCTCTAGCTCTGCGCGGTTCTTCGGCGGCTCCATCTTCTTGATGGCGGCGATTTTCTCTGGATCCGGCTTAATGCCATCAGTTGAGAGGCGATGCCCGAAATAACTGATCTCGATGGATCCGATTATGCTTTTCTCGGGGTTGAGCCGGATACCTTTCTCCCGTGATCTTTGTAGCATCTCACAGAGGTTCCTGTCATGTTCCTCTCTATTCCTGCCATAGATGAGGATGTTATCTACGATTGCGACTACTCCGTCGAGGCCTTCATAGGTTTCGTCAATCTTCCGCTGGAATTCACCCTGAGCTAAGACCAAATGGTAAACGTAGAAATTGGTAGCGTCCAAATGGTGTGTTAACCGTTGTTAGCTTAGATGACTCTTCTGTGAGCTTGATAGTCCAGTATCCTGATCATGCGTCCATTACACTGAAGTAACGTGCACCCACTAGCTTGGGTGTGATGTCATCTAGTGTTGGTACAGGGTAGTGAGGGCATTTGATAGCCTTGTTCAAATCTCTGGGGTCGAGACAGACTCTGAGCTTGCCTGCACGTGGTTTCTCAACCACTACTAACGCGTTGACCCACTCTGTCGGTTCTGTTTCCTGGACGATGATTTCTGTATTCTCCATGCTCTGCAGCTCCTCCTTCAGGCAACTACGTAGAGCAAGGGGTATCCTTCTCGGTGGGCAAACCACAGGGGTTGCTGCTGGGTCAAGGTAAATAGTGCATTCACCTGGGAATAGTCCGATTCCTTTGAAAACGTCAGCAAACTACTCCATGACTGTCTGCTTCTCAACTGGTGCTGTCAATGATAGCACTAGCTTGACAAGGTCCATGTCTAAACATGCCTTTAGACCTAGCACTGGAGGTGCTCGAGTGTCAACAATATAAAAGTCCAACATCATTTCGCTTTCTTTGTACTTACATTTCATCACGCATGTGCCTTTTACAATGAGCTGCTCACCCCCATAGCTGTTCAGTCTGCGTGAGGTGGGCTGTAGCTCACACTCATCCTTCAAGCTGTGATACTCACTCAGAGGAATTACATTAACCTGAGCTCCAGTGTTTAGTTTAATCCTAAGCTCTGTGCCCTGTTTTCCTATCTCAGTATCGGCAAAGGCTTGCTCAGTCTCTGAAATCTGTTTTTTCTGTGACACAGAATCAATAAATAGTTCTTCTGCATTTGGCTCTCTATCTGGCATTTGGCTGTCACTCACTGTGTGTACTGCTTTTCCCCGTGCATCTTGTTTCCACAATATCCACAGTTTTTGAAGCGTTTTATGTCTGTGTCACTCATTTTTAGAATTCTCTCTGTTCTTTCTGTTCTGAAACACGCTCTCTGGGCAGTGTTCTTTGGTGTGTGTCTATTAACTGCGTGCACTGTCTGTTCACACGAGCTGCTCGTGGCGCCGGTTGTGGTTTTCAACTGTGCTTGGGCTATCTCGTGCGATCTAGCTATGTCCATAGCTTTGTCCAGCGTTAGCCCGGACCCAACATTCAAAAGTTTCTCTCTCACTTTAGCTGAATGTATTCCAAACACGATGCGGTCTCTGACCATCTCATCTTTATCTGCATATTCACAGTCTTTTACCAGCAGTTTTAACTCAGTCACGAACTGTTCAAACGACTCACTAGCTCCTTGTACTTTCTCCTGAAACTTGTACCTAGCGAATATCGTATTTGTCTTGGGCATCACATATGATTCAAAATGGTCAAAATAACTTTTCAGTACCTTTGCTTCGTCTGCGGTGAGAGACCATGTGTTAAAAATGTCTTTCCCTTTTTCTCTGATCCACAGGAGTAGGTAGCTGCATCTTTCTTCCTCCCCTTTGCTTTTCAGCGGACCCGCGAACATCAACTCCACGTGTTGCTTAAACTTGTGCCATTCTACAGGTAAGTTCAAAGATCCCCAATCCATTCGAGGCAAGGGAGCTCCAACGATGTCCATTTCAAATCCCTGTTCTGACACCATGTCTTGTTTTGCACACTTTGTACAAAAATAATAAATTGCAGGACAACGGGGTATTACAGTTTAACTCTTTATTTAGCATTAGGTCTGATCTTACTCATAACAGTAGTGGGGAAAAATGGCGTTAGGACCCCTAGCCTGGGTCATCAAAACAATAGTAGTCCTTACAGATGCCTGCAGGCCAATGACAACTCAGCATGTGATCACATGTGAATATAATAGGTATTCCTTACAGATGCCTGCGGGCCAATGATAATTCAATATGCAAATGTTACAGGTATCACTACTGCTCTGTAGACCATGAGCTTGGTGCTGGGTTTGAGGTCCTGGTCTTCAAACATTCTCTTTCTCAGGTGACCGAAGGCTGCACTGACACACTGAAGGCAGTGTTGGACTTCGTCATCGACAGCTGCCCTTGTTGACAGTAGGCTCCTGAGGTATGGAAAGTGGTCCACACTGTCCAAGGCCTTGTCATGGATTTTGATAATCAAGGAGCAGTAGTGTGTGGCGGGGGCAGGTTGGTAGAGGACCTTTGTCTTACAGATGTTTACTGTAAGGCCCATGCTCTCGCATGCTTCGGTGAAGCTGTTGATGATGGTTTGGAGTTCGACCGCCGAGTGTGTGCAGACGCAAGCATCGTCTGCTTACTTTAATTCGACGACAGAGGATGGGAGGACCTTGGATCTGGACTGGAGGCGACGGAGGTTGAACAGTTTCCCGTTTGTTCTGTAAATTAGCGCCATTCCAGCGGGAAGCTTATTGAGGTGAGATGGACCATTGCAGCAAGGAAGATCGAGAAGAGCGTTGGTGCGATGACACAGCCTTGCTTGACCCCGGTCCGTACGTGAATTGGGTCTGTGGTGGAACCATTGGCCAGGATCACGGCTTGCATGTTGTCGTGAAGCAGGCGGATTTGTTCTGAGAGCTGTCCCACAGACTAGTCAAGCAACAACCTGACATAGTCATACTCACAGAATCATACCTTTCAGCCAATGTACCGAACTCCTCCATCACCATCCCTGGGCATGTCCTGTCTCACCGGCAGGACAGACTCACCAGGGATGGTGGCACAGTGGTATACAGTCAGGAAGGAGTGGCCCTGGGAATCCTCAACATTGACTCCGGACCCCCATGAAGTCTCATGGCTTCAGGTCAAGCATGGGCAAAGAAACATCCTGCTGATTACCACCTACCGCCCTCCCTCAGCTGATGAATCAGTATTCCTCCATATTGAACACCTTTGGAAGAAGCACTGAGAGTAGCAAGGGCACAGAATGTACTCTGGGTGGGGGACTTCAATGTCCACCACGAAGAGTGGCTCGCTAGCACTACTACTGACCGAGCTGGCCGAATCCTGAAGGACATAACTGCCAGTCTGGGCCTGCGACAGGAGGAGAGAGAACCAACATGAGGGAAAAACCTATTTGACCTTGTCTTCAGCAATCTACCAGTCGCAGATGCATCTGTCCATGACAGCATTGGCAGCAGTGACCACTGCACAGTCATTGTGGAGACTAAGTTCCATCTTCACACTGAGGACACCCTCCATTGTGTTGTGTGGCACTACCACCGTGCTAAATGGGATAGATTCAGAACAGATCCAGCAGCTCAAAACTGGGCATCCAAGAGGCGCTGTGGGCCATCAGCAGCAGCAGAATTGTATTCCACCACAATCTGTAACCTCATGGCCCACATATCCCTCACTCTACCTTTACCATCAAGCCAGGGGAGCAACCCTGGTTCAACAACGAGTGTAGAAGAGCATGCCAGGAGCAGCACCAGGTGTACCAAAAAATGAGGTGCCAACCTGGGGAAGCTGCAACACAGGACTACATGCATGCTAAAAAGCGAAAGCAGCATGCTATAGACAGGGCTAAGCGATCCCACAATCAACGGATCAGATCAAAGCTCTGCAGTCCTGCCACATCCAGTCGTGAATGGTGGTGGACAATTAAACAGCTAATGGGAGGAGGAGGCACCATGAATATCCCCATCCTCAATGATGGTGGAACCCAGCACGTGAGTGCAAAAGGCAAGGCTGAAGCGTTTGCAACCAACTTCAGCCAGAAGTGCCGAGTGGATGATTCATATCGGCCTACTCCCGAGGTCCCCACCATCACAGAAGCCAGTCTTCAGCCAATTCGATTCACTCCACGTGACATCAAGAAACGGCTGAGTGCACTGGATACAGCAAAGGCTATGGGCCCCAACAACATCCCAGCTATCGTGCTGAAGACATGTGCTCCATAACTAGCCTCACCTCTAGCCAAGCTGTTCCAGTACAGCTACAACACTGGCATCTATCCGACAATGTGGAAAACTGCCCAGGTATGTCGTGTTCTCAAAAAGCAGGACAAATCCAATCCGGCCAATTACTGCCCCATCAGTCTACTCTCAATCATCAGCAAAGTGATGGAAGCTGTCATCGAGAGTGCTATCAAGCGGCACTTACTCACCAATAACCTGCTCAGTGATGCCCAGTTTGGGTTCCACCAAGACCACTCGCCGCCCGACCTCATTACAGCCTTGGTCCAAACATGGATAAAGGAGCTGAATTCCAGAGGTGAGGTGAGAGTGACTGCCGTTGACATCAAGGCAGCATTTGACCGAATCTGGCATCAAGGAGCCCTAGTAAAAGAGAAGTCAATGGGAATCAGGGGGAAAACGCTCCACTGGCTGTAGTCAGACCTAGCACAAAGGAAGATGGTTGTGGTGGTTGAAGGTCAATCATCACAGCCTCAGGACATCGCTGCAGGAGTTCCTCAGGGCAGTGTCCTAGGCCCAACCATCTTCAGCTGCTTCATCAATGACCTTCCTTCCAACATAAGGTCAGAAATGGGGATGTTCGCTGATAACTGCACAGTGTTCAGCACCATTCACAACACGACAGAAAATGAAGCAATCCTGCCCGCATGCAACAAGACTTGGACGATGTTCAGGCTTGGGCTGATAAGTGGCAGGTAACATTCGCGCCACAGAAGTGCCAGGCAATGACTATCTCCAACAAGTGACAGTCTAACCACCTCCCCTTGACATTCAATGGCATTCCCATCGCCAAATCCCCCACTATCAATATCTCGGGGGGTCACCATTAACCAGAAACTTAACTGGACCAGCCACATAAATACTGTGGCAACAAGAAGCAGGTCAGAGGCTGGGTATTCTGCAGCGAGTGTCTCACCTCCTGACTCCCCAAAGCCTTTCCACCATCTACAAGGCACAAGTAAGGAGTGTGATAGAATACTCTCCACTTGCATGGATGAGTGCAGCTCCAACAACACTCAAGAAGCTTGACACCATCCAGGACAAAGCAGCCCACTTGATTGGCACCCCATCCACCACCTTAAACATTCACTCCCTCCACCACCAGCGTACCGTGGGTGCAGTGTGTACCATCTACAAGATGCACTGCAGCAACTCCCCAAGGAGGTCAAGGGCAGCAGGCGCATGGGAACACCACCACCTCCAAGTTCCCCTCCAAGTCACACACCATCCTGACTTGGAAGTATATCGCCGATCCTTCATCGTCGCTGGGTCAAAATCCTGGAACTCCCTCCCTAACAGCACTGTGGGAGTACCATCACCACACGGACTGCAGCAGTTCAAGAAGGCGGCTCACCACCACCTTTTCATGGGCAACTAAGGATGGGCAATAAATGCTGGGATTGCCAGCAATGCCCTGATCCCATAAACGGAAAAAAAAAATTGTTCTGAGAATGCTATGACTGTACTTGTTCTGAGAATGCTATGGCTGTATTTGTTCTGAGAATGCTGTGACTGTATTTGTTCTGAGAATGCTATGACTGTATTTGTTCTGAGAATGCTGTGACTGTATTTGTCCTGAGAATGCTGTGACTATTTGTTCTGAGAATGCTGTGACTGTATTTGTTCTGAGAATGCTGTGACTGTATTTGTTCTGAGAATGTTATGGCTGTATTTGTTCTGAGAATGCTGTGACTGTATTTGTTCTGAGAATGCTGTGACTGTATTTGTTCTGAGAATGCTATGGCTGTATTTGTTCTGAGAATGCTGTGACTGTATTTGTTCTGAGAATGCTATGGCTGTACTTGTTCTGAGAATGCTGTGACTGTATTTGTTCTGAGAATGCTGTGACTGTATTTGTTCTGAGAATGCTGTGACTGTATTTGTTCTGAGAATGCTGTGACTGTACTTGTTCTGAGAATGCTGTGACTGTACTTGTTCTGAGAATGCTATGACTACTCTTGTTCTGAGAATGCTATGGCTGTACTTGTTCTGAGAATGCTGTGACTGTATTTGTTTTGAGAATGCTGTGACTATTTGTTCTGAGAATGCTATGGCTGTACTTGTTCTGAGAATGCTATGACTGTACTTGTTCTGAGAATGCTGTGACTGTATTTGTTCTGAGAATGCTATGGCTGTACTTGTTCTGAGAATGCTATGGCTGTATTTGTTCTGGGAATGCTATGGCTGTACTTGTTCTGAGAATGCTGTGACTATTTGTTCTGAGAATGCTATGGCTGTACTTGTTCTGAGAATGCTATGGCTGTACTTGTTCTGAGAATGCTGTGACTGTACTTGTTCTGAGAATGTTATGAATGTACTTGTTCTGAAAATGCTATGGCTGTACTTGTTCTGAGAATGCTGTGACTGTATTTGTTCTGAGAATGCTATTACTGTACTTGTTCTGAGAATGCTGTGACTGTATTTGTTCTGAGAATGCTGTGACTGTATTTGTTCTGAGAATGCTATGATTACTTGTTCTGAGAATGCTGTGACTGTATTTGTTCTGAGAATGCTATGACTGTACTTGTTCTGAGAATGCTATGGCTGTACTTGTTCTGAGAATGCTATGACTGTACTTGTTCTGAGAATGCTATGGCTGTACTTGTTCTGAGAATGCTATGGCTGTATTTGTTTTGAGAATGCTATGGCTGTACTTGTTCTCAGAATGCTATGGCTGTATTTGTTCTGCAAATGCTATAACTGTACTTTGGTACTGTATATTTCCGTATTCTTTTCTAACAATCATTCTTTAGAAAATTAAAGAAAGTTGGTGATATACCTATCAATTCGTCCAATGAAAAGCGACGAGTTAGGAAAGTAACTATAGGTTTTTATTGACTAAATAACAGAGCCCACCCTCATGGGTGATCGGATCCAGCAAGGAGGAATACCAGCCAGTCGACTACCTTTATACCTGGGCAGGTAGGTGGAGCCATGGGCGGAGTCAGTGATGGTCAGCCCAGGTATAACAGTGTGACAAGAGGCGACCTCGTATAGTGATACAACAGTGAGAACAGTGAGAACAATATAACAGTGATAACTATAGTGTAACGATAGTGAACGATAAAAGTGGTTTACCACATTCACCCCTTCTTTAGATTTGAGTCCGGCGGGGTGAAGTGTACTACCAGTTCTGGTATGTCAGTCTGTCCGGAGGCCTCGTAAGCCTCTCCGATTGTCGCAGCGGCGGTGTTGCATTATCCGGTGTTAATGCTGGTGTCTGCGTGGTCGGCGAAGGCTCGTGGGGTTCCGGCATGCCGTCTACCTGGGCTGGAATTGGGGGGGTGGTGGGGGGGTAAAGGTGGTGTCTCCGGAGTGCCCGAGGGTGCGAGGTCTCGTAAGGAGACAGTATCCTCCCGCCCGTCTGGGTAAGCCACATAGGCATACTGGGGGTTGGCGTGCAGGAGGTTCACCATCTCGACCAGGGGGTCTGTTTTATGGGCCCTCACGTGCTTTCACAGCAGGACGGGCCCCGGAGAGGTCAGCCAGGTTGGTAGAGTGGTTCCCGTAGTCGACTTCCTGGGGAAAACAAACATTCGTTCATGGGGGGTGGCGTTAACGGCAGTGCAAAGTAGTGACCGGATGGAATGCAGCGCTGTTGGGAGGACTTCCTGCCAGCGGGAGGTTGGGAGGCCCTTAGACTTTAAGGCTAAGATGACGGCCTTCCAGGCAGTCGCGTTCTCTCTTTCCACCTGGCCATTCCCTCGGGGGTTGTAGCTGGTGGTCCTGCTTGCTGCAATACCTCTCGCTAGTAGGAACTGGCGGAGTTCCTCGCTCATGAAGGAGGAGCCCCGGTCACTATGTATATAGTTCGGGAACCCGAACAAGGCGAAGAGTTCGTTCAGGCATTTAATGACCGTGGTACTGGTCATGTCTGGGCAGGGGAAGGCAAAGGGGAAACGGGAGTACTCATCAACGATGTTGAGGAAGTACACATTACGGTCGGATGACAGTAGGGGCCCCTTAAAGTCGATGCTCAGGCGCTCGAAGGGGCGGGTGGCCTTGATCAGGCTTGCTTTGTCCGGCCTATAGAAGTGCGGTTTGCACTCGGCACAGGTCTGGCAGTTCCTGGTCATGGTCCTGACCTCCTCGATGGAGTAGGTCAGGTTGCGGGCCTTAATGAAATGGTAAAGTCTGGTGACCCCGGGGTGGCAGAGGTCGTTGTGGAGGGTCTGAAGTCTATCAATATGCGCGCTGGCGCATGTAATTCGTGAAAGAGCATCAGGGGGTTCGTTCAGCTTACCTGGCCGGTACAAGATCTCATAATCGTAGGTGGATAGCTCGATTCTCCACCTCAAGATCTTGTCATTCTTGATTTTGCCCCTCAGCTTGTTATTAAACATGAAAGCGACCGAACGCTGGTCGGTGAGGAGGGTAAATCGTTTGCCTGCCAGGTAATGCCTCCAGCGTCGTACCGCCTCCACGATCGCCTGGGCTTCCTTCTCGACCGACGAGTGTCAGATCTCAGGGCCCTGTAGGGTCCTTGAGAAGAAGGCCACCGGCCTCCCCTCCTGGTTAAGGGTAGCGGCTAGGGCGAAGTCGGATGCATCGCTCTCCACTTGGAAGGGGATGGACTCATCCACTGCGTGCATTGTGGCCTTGGCTATGTCTCCCTTAATGAGGGAGAAGGCCGCGCACGCCTCCTCCGTGAGGGGGAAGGATGTGGACTTCATGAGGGGTCTGGCTTTGTCCGCATAATTGGGCACCCATTGGGCATAGTAGGCGAAGAGTCCCAGGGTTCTCTTAAGTGCCTTAGGACAGTGGGGGAGGGGTAGTTCCATGAGGGGGCGCATTCTTTCGGGGTCGGGGCCGATGACTCCGTTCTCTACTACACAGCCGAGGATAGCAAGGCGTGAGGTGTTAAACACACATTTCTCCTTATTGTAGGTGAGGTTCAGCCGTTGGGCCGTACGGAGGAATTTCTCCAGATTCACATCATGGTCCTGCCGGTCGCGGCCGCAGATGGTGACGTTATCTAGATAAGGGAACTTGGCCTGCAGTCCGTTCTGGTCGACCACACGGTCCATCTCCCTTTGGAAGACCGACACCCCGTTGGTGACACCGAAGGGGACCCTAAGGAAGTGGTAGAGGCGCCCGTTCGCCTCGAAGGCGGTATACTGGCGGTCCTCCGGGCTGATAGGGAGTTGTTGGTAGGCCGACTTAAGGTCGATGGTCGAGAATACTCGGTATTGTGCAATCTGATTGACCATGTCAGATATGCGGGGAAGGGGGTATGCGTCCAGCTGGGTGTACCTGTTTATGGTCTGGCTGTAGTCGATGACCAAGCGATTTTTATCGCCGGTCTTAACGACCACGACCTGGGCACGCCAGGGGCTGCTGCTCCCCTCGATGATGCCCTCTTTCAGGAGGCGCCGCACCTCATAGCTAATGAAGGCCCTGTCCCCGGCGCTGTACCGCCTGCTCTTGGTAGCGACGGGTTTGCAGTCGGGGGTTAGGTTAGCGAACAGGGAAGGTGGCGGGACCTTGAGGGTGGATAGGCTGCAGGTGTTACGCGGTGGGCGGTTTAACATCCGCTGGTTGTCGACTGTGAGTGGGGGGAGGGGTCCACCGTATGCTAGGGTGACACTTTGGAGGTGGGATTGGAAGTCCAGCCCTAGTAGGACGGCAGCGCAGAGCTGGGGGAGGACGAGGAGTTTAAAGTTTTTATACTCCGTACCCTTAACCGACAGGGTCACAACACAGTAGCCGCTGATGTCCGTGGCGTGGGACCTTGATGCCATCGAGATTCGGTTGCGCGTTGGCAGGACGGGGAGGGAGTAGTGGCTCACCGTGTCTGGGTGGATGAAGCTCTCCGTGCTTCCGCTGTCGAACAGGCAGGTCGTGGCGTGGCCGTTTACTTTGATGTCCATCATCGACTTGGACAGGTGATGCGGGCGGGCTTGATCCAGAGTGACGGAGGCTAGTGTGTAGCTGAGCGAGTCGTTGTCGTCTGCGAGTGAGGCGGTCGTCGGGTCTGGAGGCACGGTGGCAGTCGAGCGTGGTGGGTAAAATGGCGTCTCCCACGAGGTTGGACAAAATGGCTGCCCCCATAACTCACATGAGGCACTATTGGGGTCGGTTGCCTTGATCAAAGATGGCCGCCACCATGACTCACGTGTGGGGATGCTGGCCTCTGTTGCCTTGAAGGAAGATGGCCGCCCCCACAGTTTGCATGAGGCACTGCTGGCCTCTGAAGATCCACTTCTGCAGGCCTTAGCAAGGTGGCCTTTCTTCCTGCAGGTTGAGCAGGTGGAGTTCCTAGCTGGGCAGCGCGACCTCGGGTGTTTCTCCTGGCCGCAGAAAAAGCAGCCGCGGGGGTCCGATGTCGGAGCTGGTACCGGGGGTGGCGGTCCCGATCGGGTCCGGGACGCCGACGCTGAGGTAGGTCCCGGGGGTGGCGCGGTGAAGGGTATTGCGGTAGGGGTCGGGCCCGAGTCCCAGGGTCGCGAACAGTACCTGGAGAACGCCTCCTGGTCCCGATGGGCCACCTCCAGGGAGAGAGCGAGGGCTGCAGCTTTGTCCAGGTCGAGGTCCTTTGCTTCCAGTAATCGCTGCCGTGAGTAGTCGGACCGTAGGCCTTTCACGAATGCATCGCGGATGTTGTCTTCCGTATTTTCTGCCGCCGTTACTGCTTTAAAGTTACAGTCTCTGCCGAGTGCTTGTAGCACCCGTAAAAATTCCTCCACCGGCTCCCCTGGCAGTTGCGGGCGGGACCTTAGGAGGTGCCTGGTATACATGGGGTTTACCGGGGTTTGGTACTGTCTTTTCAGCCAGTTGATGGCGTCCTCGTATGTTTTAAGGTCCCGGATGAGCGCGAATACCTTAGGGCTCAGTTGGGCATTCAGAACTCTTAGCTTGGATCTCTGAGGCACGTTGGACTCTTCCAGGTAGGCTTCAAAGCAGCCCAGCCAGTGATCGAAGTCGAGGGCTGCGTTCGCTGCCCATGGATTTAGATCCAGGTACGGTGGTCTGAGGGCTCGCAGCCAAGCCGGCTGTTGTGATTGTTGCGGCTCGGCGTCTGAAGGCTGCTGTGGCTGTTGTGGCGGGGCGTCTGGATGAGACATCTTAAAATTTAGTCAATAAAATTGATATACCTATCAATTCGTCCAATGAAAAGCGATGAGTTAGGAAAGTAACTATAGGTTTTTATTGACTAAATAACAGAGCCCACCCTCATGGGTGATCGGATCCAGCAAGGAGGAATACCAGCCAGTCGACTACCTTTATACCTGGGCAGGTAGGTGGAGCCATGGGCGGAGTCAGTGATGGTCAGCCCAGGTATAACAGTGTGACAAGAGGCGACCTCGTATAGTGATACAACAGTGAGAACAGTGAGAACAATATAACAGTGATAACTATAGTGTAACGATAGTGAACGATAAAAGTGGTTTACCACAGTTGGTTTTCCAGATGTTCTATGAAAGAAAAGTAATTAACATTTAGAAAGAATGTAAAGTGTTAAATATACAGTGGCACTGTCAACGATGACGAGGTTCTACCTGCTCAATCCTGTATATTAAATTTGTGATAAGTAGAAAGATATCAAAAGCCATAAAAGATTGCAACTGTCAGATAATAATGTAGAATTGGGGCTATTCACAGGTGCAAATATTCCAATATCAAAACTTGTGTTACATAATAAATACAGACTGGGAATCAAAACTTTGTTATTTACATGAATCGATTTAGAATAAGGCTGTGTTTTAATCTACTGAGTGTGCAGAAGGGAGTAAGATGATATTTTTTATTATGTTCAAAATGAACTGGACCATCACAGACAGACAGACTTGCATTTGTATAGTGCCTTTCACAACCTCAGGACATGCCAAATGCTTTACAATCAATTAAGTACTTTTTGAAGTGTAGTCACTGTTGTAATATCGGTGCGCCTGGGGCTTGACATTTTGCACAGTGTCCATTTTTTCTAGGATCCATGAAGCTCTCCAAAGTTGAGGGTGCCTCACGTATTTCATACACATTTTTTGTCGAATCCTCTAAAATAATCTGGTCCCCCAACTTCATGGAGCTTCAGGAACTCCATGGTAAGGTGCACTTTTTTCAAAATGTACATTCTTAACCAAGGCAATAGAGAAGGGTTGTTGCAGTTTCAATCTCTCATGCTGCTGAAATCTTAATCTCAGCTGGGCTGCAGTGAGAAGTTCCAAAGCTCGGCACCGACTGGAACAAGTGAAAAGTTTAGAGTCAGTTGTCTTTGGGCCAATGTTGCATTCCTCTAAGAGGCCAGCGCAGTGCAGCACGAGTGGAGGTCTGGGATCAGGTCACCTACCTTCTTTTCTGTAAGTGGTTCATGCTGTTCTATGCTCAAATTGTTGATATTGTGACTATTATAAATGTATTTCCATCTCATGTGTTCAAGTGTGACAAGGGTTATTCACTATTCTTAGGAACATAAAAACAGGAGTAGGCCATTAGGTCCTCGAGCCTGTTCCATCATTCAATTAGATCATGGCTGATCTGTATCTTAACTCCCTTTTTCTGCCTTTGTTTCGCAACCCTTAATGCACTTGCCTAACAAAAAATGATCAATCTCAGTTTTGGAATTTTCAATTTGACCTAGCCTCAGCAGCTTTTTGGGGGAGAGAGTTCCAGATTTCCATTACCCTTTGTGTGACAAACTGCTTTCTGACATCACCCCTGAACGGCCTAGCCCTAATCTTAAGGTTATGTCCCCTTGTTCTGGACTCCCCAGCAGAGGAAATAGTTCCTCTCCATCTACCATATCAAATCCTTTAATCATCTTAAACACCTCAGTTAGGTCACCCCTTAATCTTCTATACTCAGGGGAATACAAGCCTAGTCTAAGCAACCTGACCTCATAATTTAACTCTTTTAGCCCTGGTATCATTCTGCTAAATCTACACTGCACCCACTCCAAGGCCAATATACCTTTCCAGTGTCGGGAGCGGTGAGAGCAGAGGTTCAGTGAGAATTTAAACTCACTTTTGCGGGCTTTTTTAAAGAGGCTTACCAATCTCGCAGACCGGCGGCGGCGTTCCAGAGCCACGTCACGATTCAAAATGTGACACGGTGTAAGGCTTGCAAAGTTCTACAGATTCCCCCAAACCATGAAAAGGAGAGATTTTGGACTGTTTTAAAGAATATTGGGCCAAAAGGGACTTAAAGTCAAAATCCCAGGAAGATTTGGCTATTTTAAAAGACATGTCCAGGCCTGTGGAAAAGCTGCAACAGAGGAAATGGGTTGGGCACTGTGGGACAGACAGTTTGAGTATTGGAAAAGGCTAGATTGTCTGAGAATGTTCTGGACCATCCCAGTCATTCTACATAAAGACAATGGCCTAGAAATTCAGTGGGCTGCGCCACCAGTTAGCACCCAAAGAGGGCACTTAGTGGCTTTAGCGCCACTGGCCACACCTCCCGCAAAATTTAGCGGAGCGCTAATGGCGGCGTTAGCCTGTAGCGCTGCGCCGCCACCGATGACGTCATCGGTGTGCGCAGCGCCCCGCTCCTGCCCCGATCACCATATCTGGTCGCGCCCGCCTCTTTAACGCCGGTCGCAAATCGCGACCGGTTCACAGGGCCTACCTGTGGCGGTAGTGGCGCAAGTTAAGGTGGAGGTGCGGGGCGGCCGCTTTTTAGGCGGCCGCCTGCCAGCACCTCCGTCCCCGGCCTCCTAAACCCCCCCCCCCGCGGTATTGCCGGCTGTTTTCCGAGAGCCCGGCACTTCTCCTTGGTGCCGGGCTCATTTGCCGGCACTCGCGAGCGGGGATCGCGCTGTTGCAGGCAACTCCCCCTTAACAGTGGGAGGAAGGCCTGCAGTACCGCAGCGTGCCATGCCGCAGCGTGTGGCGCTGTGGCCATTAGCGCAGCGATATTCAGTGTGAGCACCCCAAGCGGGGCGCGGGGAGCCTTGAGTAGCGGCCCGCTTCCGTTTGGGGCGCTGAAACTGAATATCGGGATGGCGCAAGTGGCTCCGCTCGCAGCGGTAATTCCAGCGCCCAGGCGAGCTTGGCGCCCCAAACGGGGCCCAACTGAATTTCTAGGCCAATAGGCTCACGGAAGGACAGTTCCCGCCAAAAACCTACAGGGCCATCAAGAACATGAATAATACAATACATGCCAATAATCAACAAAAGAGACCCTGGCCCCAGCAGGAGAAGATAATCGAACAACAGTTTAATACCACTCAGAGAGACATCCAAAACCACTTTGCACACTTAAACTGATTTTGAAGCAATCCCGAAACTAGTTAAAAGTCAATTAAAAATAGATGGGTCCAGCCCCGAAACGCGATAAGAATTTTAAAACTATTAAAATTAACGAGACTGCCAAAATTAACAATGGACCAGAGGAGATTTGGCAGTCAGATAAGCCAGGCCTCAAAACAGTATAATTGAGGCCTGCTTGTTCAGTACAGTACACAGCGGAGTGCGGTTAAGCTCAGCTCAGAAAGGTTCAAGTTCACCTCGCAGTTCGTCCCGATACGAACAGCCTCTCGGAACAACAACACGATTCATCGGAGAATCGGAGACTTGAGGAAAGAAGAACGAAACGAAAGGAGAAAGGAATCGCGGCAACCAAAGGCCTCAAGAAACCAACAACTAACAATATTACCACCGACTAGGTAATATTGGGCCACTGCGACCAACAAGAAACCAACCTGGGAAAAACCGAAGATTTGCAAACTTGTTTCACTCTACAAGCTAGTGTGACTTACCCCTGGGTAAGATTTAACACAAAAGACTCTAAAAACTATACCTAACCAAAGGAAATTACCTGATAAATCCAAATACGCATCCGTCCGCATCAGCAGACTCGCAAAGACTGAAAACCCAATGCAGGTGCAGTCTTCCACCACGTCCAGGGTATGGCAGGCCCCAACTGCCACAGCTAGAGAGAACCCCGAAATCGCGAACCTCTACAACTGTCAAGAAAGTCGTTTGGTTAGCATTTCCTGGTCCTCTGGAATTCAACCTAGTTAGTATAGTGGGATTGGGAGGGGTAAGGTATTTTGTCTATTGTCATTCTCCCTCGCATATTCTGAAGTGTTCCCCCTTTTAGATTCTAAGATTTATTGTATTGTATATTTTCCTGTCTACAAAATAAAATCTCAATTCTTTTGACCAACTCAGTTGTCTGTTGCAATTTCATTACAACCCCCAAATAAGTCCAAACTCTAGAAACAAGGGAGTGGGAGTGATTCGAACCACTCAGGGAGTCAGAGGCAAAGCTGACCACACACACCACCCCTTGCAGAAAATGCCGACCGCGGCAGGACTTTGGCAAAAGGGATGTAATGCAATAGACCCTGTGTTTGACGAAAGAACAAAGATGGAAGAGGGGACTTCCTTTTACATTTTCGAGAAGGTGAATATCACCAAGAAATTGGTGACCAGTCTGTTGCGCGCTGGGCATCCCATGGACGCTGCAGCCAAATGGACAGAGAGCAAGGATCATAAGAAGTCGGTAGAAAAGGCCATCTGGTTGGTCTGCGCCCTACGACAGATCCAGCTTTTAGATCAGCACATTAAGGCATTGACAGAAGAGCTGCAGGAGGCAGCCAAACTGTCTCAAGCAAGAGCGATAGCAGGGGAAGGATTATTGCAGGAATTACAGGCCCAAAGTCAGGAGAATTTACAGCTAGTGGATAAACACAGGAACAGACATGAGTATTTTCGGTGTCAAGTCACTGAGGCAAAAAGCAATGAGTTGGTATTGAAAGAGGAGAACACTCGCCTAACCAGACAGTTAAAAGAACAGGAGGAAATGTTCAGAGATGTGAAGGCAGCTTATAAAGTAGCAAGCACTAGGGATTTCGAAGCGGGAGATCATGGCCCCTGTCAAAAGCAGATTGACAGTTTAAAACTTGCTTTGTCCAGGGCAAAAGGCATGGTATGCCTAGTGAGCCCGGGTGCAGCCCGGTTAGATCTAGAAGTAGAAGTAGAAACTGTTCAGACATCACCTGTGGCACCGGGGAACAACTCAGTTGGGCAGCAGGAGGGACAAGCAATCTGTAGGGAGAACAGGGAGGAGTGCACACCACCACCACCTGTGGCGCCGGGTTTTGACTTGGTTTGGCAGCAGGCAGAAGTGGGCAAACAAATGCAGGAAAAGTTGGAGCCGGGGCCGATGCGCCCAGCTCGGCAGCAAAAGTTTGGCCCACCCGGCGGTGGTGGGGCCTGGGGCCCCTTGAAAGCCAATTCGTGATGCCCCATGGGATCCAACAGTTTAGGGCTATAGTAAGCCACCTGCGCAAACTCACCCAAAAGGGAGACCCCTCAGTCCACTTTATGGAGGTGGAACAAGCAGCAGGCATTAATGAGTGCGATGACTCAGAAATGGCCAAGATGCTTCTGTTCACCTTGGATGGCAAGCTGTACCAGTCCCTCTCTGCTGAGTGCAAGAACGGACAGGGTGGGTACGCTGCCATCCGGGATCAAGTTCTGGAGGCAATGGGAATGAATGATGGTAGTCCTTTCTCCCGGGTGGAGAAGACTACCCAGTCAGCAGGGGAGACCCCACAGGCTTTCGCAGACAGGCTGTGGCCTGTGTATAGGAGTGCCTGTAATGGGGATTGTAATGTATGTACCTTTAAGGGAGAGAACTACTTTTTACAGCTCCTGTATACTGTAGTACCGGCAGTGACCACACCTGTATATAAACCCTGTGTAGTGATCTGTATAATTAGTTCTAGAGTAACCCTCATTCAGTAAACACCTGTTATACCGTTTCTCCTGCAGTCTGTGTCTTATTATACACAGACACAACATTGGTGACGAGCAGATTCGAACCGACCTGCAACTCTGCATCACCTCCCAGGGATTCGCTCCTGGAGAACAGTGGAAGGAGGTCGAGTCCAGAAGCACGGGCGTCGACCACGGGCAACCGCCCAGTCATCCAGCGGAGATTTGAGCATCGCAGGGGAGGCTGTCGAGAGCCAGGCTTGGCTTTCCAGTCACGGTGGTCCAGCGAAACGGGCTGGCAACAGGTACTGCGCAGACCCTTCCCGGACAGCGGCGGCTAGAGCCGACCGAGCGGCACAGGAAAAGGCCGAGCATCGTTGACGGGGGAGAGAGAGAGGGCAGAGCGCACAGGGCGCAGCCGGTGTTCAGGACTGAGTGGCGTCAATGGGGAGAGAGACGAGAGAGAGCAGAGCACAGCCGGTGTTCAAGGGCCGAGCAGCGTCAACGGGGGAGAGAGACGAGAGAGAGCAGAGCGCAGCCGGTGTTCAAGGGCCAAGCAGCGTCAACGGGGGAGAGAGGCGCACAGGAAAATGCGAGGCGCTGCCATTGCCATGAGGACCGCAGAGAGCGGCATTGGCAGTAGCGCAGGAGCAGCGCACGAAACCCACAGGGCGTTGCCATTTGCCACGAGGACCGCAGAGAGCGGCGTTGGCAGCAGCGCGGGAAACACCATTTAAGTCGCAGCGGGGAAGAAAGGAAAGCGCGGGAGACGCCATTTTAAGCCGCAGCGGGAAAGAAAGGAAAGCGCGGGAGACGCCATTTTAAGCCAGTCTAACCATACCCAAAAATGCCGAAGAGTGGCAGTATCATAGCGTTCGACAATGAAGTCGAAGATTGGACGACATATGTCGAACGCATAGAAGTATACTGCAAGGCGAATGAAGTGCCAGATGACAAGAAAGCGCTGGTATTGTTGAATTCAATGGGTGCAAAAACATATGGCTTACTACGAAACCTAGTAACCCCAGAGAAGCCAGTAGAAAAGGATTTTGAAAACATAGTGTCAATCCTACAGGACCACTTAAACCCCACACCGCTGCTGATAGCAGAAAGATTTAAGTTTCACAAAAGGAACCAGCATAAAGATGAAAGTAATGCTGAGTATTTAACGGAACTGCGCAAGCTATCGAAACACTGCCAGTTTGGAACTTTAAGGGACAAGTTTGTGTGTGGGCTTCAAAGTGAAGGAACCCAGAAACGGCTTCTATCAGAAAAGGATCTTACGCTGGACAAGGCTTTCAGCATTGCAGTATCACACGAAGCAGCAGCACGGGGCTCTGCAGAGATACAATGGAGACCGCAAGAATATGGCACAAATGAAATGTCATACGGAACAGTGAAGTGCTATCGCTGCGGCAGAACAACACACGACCATAATGATTGCTGGTTCAAGGACAAAGTGTGCAGACAGTGTGGAAAAGTAGGACACATAGCAAGAGTCTGCAGGTCGGGAAAGAAAACCAGCAGCAAGAAATCTGCACAGGAGAAGTACAAGAAGGTACATAAGGTGACGGAGAGTAGTTCAGACGAACAGAAGAGTGATACAGACTCCGGAAGCAAGGAGCTGGGTTGCCTGAAACTACATAATGTGATCAAAATGGAGGATCACCAAACTATCTGGGTCACGCTCAAGATAGCAGGAGTCCAAGTGAAAATGGAATTGGACACAGGATCAACCCTAACAGTCATAAACCGAAGGGACTACAAGCGGCTATTCTCACATATATCCTTGAGAGATACAACGATTGTCTTGAAGACGTACACGGGGCAAAAAGTCTATCCCAAAGGAAAAATAAGGGTGAACGTTATATATAACGGCAAGGAAACACCAAAAATGGACCTATATGTATTGCCAGATGGAGGACCACCACTACTAGGACGTGAATGGATCCGGAAGATACAGCTAGATTGGCATTCCATACAAGCACTGACTGTAGATGCCAAAAAGGATGACGACGTCACACCTGGACGACTGTCAAAAATGCTAACTGACGCACAAGAAGTGTTCCAGCAGGGACTCGGAACACTAAAAGGCATAACAGCGATGATCAAAATAGAGGAAAATGCAAGCCCAAAGTTTTTTAAGGCCAGACCGGTACCTTATGCGATCCGCCCAGCCGTCGAAGCAGAGCTGGAAGGTTTGGAACATTCAGGAGTACTGTCCAAAGTGGACTGGAGCAAGTGGGCTACACCCATCGTTCCTGTAATGAAGAGGTCATTGAGTAATACGCCTGGGGAACCAAAGAAGGTTCGCATCTGTGGGGACTTTAAGGTGACAGTGAACCCAGTCCTTCACACTGTACAATATCCGCTTCCACGGATTGAAGATATTTTCGCCTCGCTATCTGGAGGGAAACGCTTCACTAAGATTAATTTGGCCCAGGTGTACCTGCAAATGGAGGTAGAAGAAGCCTCGAAACAGTACCTCACAATCAACACTCATAAAGGTCTCTACCAATACAACCGGCTGGTGTTCGGGGTAGCATCAGCTCCGGCTATTTGGCAAAGGGCAATGGAACAAGTCCTGCAAGGGATTCCAGGGACCCAGTGTTATTTGGACGACATCCTGGTCACGGGCGAAAATGACAGTGATCACCTCGCCAACCTGGAGCAGGTGCTCACTAGATTGAAGGAATATGGGCTCCGAGCTAATCGCCACAAATGCGAGTTTTTCCAGAAGCAGATCTCGTATTGTGGCCACGTTATTGATAAAGAGGGGTTACATAAGTCCCCTGAAAAGATTGAGGCAGTAGTCAAGGCTCCAGCACCGGAAAATGTGTCACAACTGAGGTCGTTCCTCGGGCTGGTGAACTACGGCCATAAGTTCTTGCCGAATTTGTCTACAGTACCACACCCACTGAACACCCTACTGCAAACGGGGGTAACATGGAAGTGGAGTGACGAATGTAAACGAGCTTTCCAGAAGAGCAAAGCATTGATCACATCAAAAGAGGTGTTGGCTCATTTCAACCCAGCACTACCAATTCGGTTGGCGTGTGATGCATCACCCTATGGCATTGGAGCGGTGCTGTCGCACAAATTCCCGGACGGCTCGGAGAGGCCAGTAGCCTTTGCGTCACGATCAATAACCTCAGTCGAGCGTAACTACGCCCAGATTGACAGGGAGGCCCTGAGCCTAGTGTGGGGAGTGAAAAAGTTCAATCACTATCTGCACGGGCAGAAGTTCACCTTGCTGACTGACCACCAACCACTTGTCTCCATCTTTAATCCAAAGAAGGGCGTTCCAGTGATGACTGCGCAACAGCTACAAAGATGGTCCCTTTTTCTAGGGGCGCACCAATATGAAATCGAATATAAGGGCACGAAACAGCATGGAAACGCTGATGGGCTATCACGCCTGCCACTGCCTACTGCGGAGGAAGCACCAGCAGTGGATCCTGTCAAAATATTTCATTCGACTATAATTGAATGCTTGCCAGTAACTAACGCTGGTATAGAGAAGGAGACCCGAAATGACCCGACACTGTCTCGGGTATATGATTTGACGGTGAAGGGATGGCCAGCACATGGCGACTCACTGTTGCCAGCATTCTCATCCAGAAGAGAACAGCTGTCAGTATGCCAGGGGACCTTGATGTGTGGATCCCGAGTGGTAATTCCGCCCAAGTTAAGGGAGAGAGTGCTCAATGAGCTTCACGAAGGTCATCTGGGAGGGGTGAAAATGAAAAGCCTTGCTAGGGCTTATGTGTGGTGGCCGGGGATCGATCAGCAAATCGAGGACCTGACAAAGAGCTGCTCAGGATGCCAGAAGGTCCAAAATGCACCACCACATGCCCCTCTACACCCATGGGAGTGGCCCTCATCTCCATGGCAACAGGTGCATATTGATTTTGCTGGTCCATTCATGGACTCAATGTTTTTAATAGCCGTGGATGCGCACTCGAAATGGCCTGAGGTGATCAAAATGTCCTCCACCACCACGGAGAAAACTATTGCAGTCCTACGGACCATTTTTGCCAGGAACGGCTTGCCAGAGCAGATTTGCTCTGATAACGGACCACAGTTTGTGTCCGAAGAGTTTCGAAGATTTATGAAAAGGAATGGGGTAAGGCATTATACATCCGCCCCGTATCATCCAGCCACAAATGGATTGGCTGAGAGGTTCGTACAAACCTTTAAAAAAGCAGTAAAGGCCATGTGCGATGATGACATTCCACTGCAGCATAAGGTGGACAATTTCCTGTTAGCCTACAGAAATGCGACACATGCAGTCACCAACCAGGCCCCGGCCATGATGTTCTTTAACCAAAGGTTGAGATCTCGTCTGGATTTGCTCAGACCAAATGTATGAAGAGATGTTGAGAGTAAGCAATTCCAGCACATCAATGAGAAGCCAACAAGGAGCTTCAATGTAGGGCAACCAGTCTTGGCCCGCAACTACCGAACAGAGAAATGGCAACCAGGAACGATATGCACACGGCAGGGGCCACTAATGTACACAGTGGATGTTGGGGAGAACATTGTGAGACGCCATGCTGACCAGATCCTAGAGTCACAGGAACGAGTCAACTCCATGTCTCGGCCATACGTACCTGGTGAGGAACCCGACGTACAGGTCGCATCTACCCCAGAAACAGTAGCATCGGAAGCTGATGAATCAACTGACGACAGGGTGCTAGAATCGCCTCCGCACCAAGAGCGAGACACTCGGGAAAGGCGTTATCCAGAAAGAATCAGGAAGCCTCCCCAAAGACTGAATTTATAAATAGACTATTTTCAGCTAATGTTGCATGTTAAAAGTGTTAATTGTAATTAGTTTGATATTTAATTGTTAAATGAGTGTTATGGTACTGTTAATCTAAAAGTGGAGGAATTGTAATGTATGTACCTTTAAGGGAGAGAACTACTTTTTACAGCTCCTGTATACTGTAGTACCGGCAGTGACCACACCTGTATATAAACCCTGAGTAGTGATCTGTACAGTTAGTTCTAGAGTAACCCTCATTCAGTAAACACCTGTTGTACCGTTTCTCCTGCAGTTTGTGTCTTATTATACACAGACACAACAGGGATCTCGAGCGGAATAATTTGAACCAGGATGAGCTGGCCCACTGGCTCCGAAGTCTGGTGGCAAACAGCTTGCCATGGATCAGAGCCAAGGCCGAGCTGTGGTTCGACCCAAAGGGCCCCCAAGTCACCGAGGAGACAGTGGTCAGACAACTGACCCTGGCTTACCGCAATGGTAGAGGGGCGGAAGAACCACAAACAAAAGGAAAGGTTCACGAGTTAAAACCTAGCCAGAGTAAGAAGGAATATAAGGTAGCCAAATCTAGTAGGAGGATAGAGGATTGGGAAAACATTAAAAGACAGCAAAAAATAACAAAAAGATTGATTAAGAAAGGGAAGATAGATTATGAAAGTAAATTAGCAAAAAATATAAAAACAGATAGTAAGAGTTTTTATAGTTATATAAAAAGAAAAAGGGTGGCTAAAGTAAATGTTGGTCCCTTAGAGGATGAGACCAGGAAATTAATGGTGGGAAATATGGAGATGGCAAAAACACTGAATGAATATTTTATATCAGTCTTTACAGTAGAAGACACTAAGAATATCCCAACACTGGACTAACAGGGGGCTAAAGGGGGGGAGGAGCTAAACACGATCAAAATCACTAAGGAAGTGGTACTCAGTAAAATAATGGGACTCAAGGCGGATAAATCACCTGGACCTGATGGCTTACATCCTAGGGTCTTGAGGGAAGTGGCGGTAGGGATTGTGGATGCATTGGTAATAATTTTCCAAAATCCCTGGACTCAGCAAAGGTCCCGGCAGACTGGAAAACTGCTAATGTAACACCCTTATTTAAAAAGGGCAGTAGACAGAAGGCTGGAAACTATAGACCGGTTAGCCTAACATCTGTGGTAGGTAAAATTTTGGAGTCCATTATTAAGGAGACAGTAACAGGACATTTGGATAATCATAATTTAATAGGACAAAGTCAGCATGGCTTTATGAAGGGGAAGTCATGTTTGACAAATTTGCTGGAGTTCTTTGAGGAAGTAACATATAGGGTGGATAAAGGGGAACCAGTGGACGTAGTGTATTTAGACTTCCAGAAGGCATTTGACAAGGTGCCACACAAAAGATTATTGCTTAAGATTAAAAATCACGGGATTGGGGGTAATATTCTGGCATGGATAGAGGATTGGCTATCTAACAGAAGGCAGAGAGTTGGGATAAATGGTTCATTCTCAGACTGGCAATCAGTAACTAGTGGTGTTCCGCAGGGGTCAGTGCTGGGTCCCCAACTCTTTACAATCTATATTAACGATTTGGAGGAGGGGACCGAGTGTAACATATCAAAGTTTGCAGATGATACTAAGATGGGAGGGAAAGTAGTGAGTGAGGAGGACATAAAAAACCTTCAAGGGGACATAGACAGGCTAAGTAAGTGGGCAGAGATTTGGCAGATGGAATACAATACTGGAAAGTGTGAGGTTATGCACTTTGGCAGGAAAAATCGTAGAGCAAGTTATTATCTTAATGGCAAGAAACTGGAAAGTACTGAAGTACAAAGGGATCTGGGGGTCCTGGAGCATGAAACTCAAAAGGTTAGTATGCAGGTGCAGCAAGTGATTAAGAAGGCCAATGGAATGTTGGCTTTCATTGCTAGGGGGATAGAATATAAAAATAGGGAGGTATTGCTTCAGTTGTACAAGGTATTGGTGAGACCGCACCTGGAATGCTGCGTACAGTTTTGGTGTCCATACTTAAGAAAGGACATACTTGCTCTCGAGTCAGTACAAAGAAGGTTCACTCGGTTAATCCCGGGGATGAGGGGATGGACATATGAGGAGAGGTTGAGTAGATTGGGACTCTACTCATTGGAGTTCAGAAGAATGAGAGGCAATCTTATTGAAACATATAAGATTGTGAAGGGGTTGGATCGGGTGGATGCGGGGAGGATGTTCCCGATGATGGGTGAAACTAGAACTAGGGGGCATAGTCTTAGAATAAGGGGCTGCTCTTTCAAAACTGAGATGAGGAGGAACTACTTCACTCAGAGGGTGGTAGGTCCATGGAATATGCTGCCCCAAAAAGCTGTAGAAGCTACATCATTACATAAATTTAAAACAGAAATAAACAGTTTCCTAGAAGTAAAGGGAATTAAGGGTTACGGGGAGCGGGCAGGAATTTGGACATGAGTCTAGGTTCGGATCGGTCATGGCCCTGTGGGTAGCGGAGCGGGCCCAGGGGCTGTGTAGCCTGATCCTGCTCCTATTTCGTGTGTCTAATTCTGTTAGATTCAGGAGATGGTTCTGTGATAGTAGATTGGCGGTTAGGATCAGATCAGCCATGATCTTATTGAATGGCGGAGTAGGCTCAAGGGGCCGATTGGCCTACTCCTGCTCCTATTTCTTATGTTCTTATGAATGGCACCAGGAAGGGGGTATCCCTACCAATACGAGGCGTAACTGCTTTGGATGCGGGAAAAGTGGGCATTGGAGAAGGAACTGTAGAAATCCTTGGAAGGATAGTGTAGGAAAGAACTCCCCAGCTCCTGCCCCAAAGACAGAAACACCAACCTCTCCCCCCACAGTTGATTCGTTAGTAGCTGCACTTCAAGTTTTGTTGGCTGGCCCAGGGATGGTAGCCACAGCCACGGGTGCGTTAACTCCATCTGCCCCAGTTAACACAGACTTATGACTAGAGCCAACGTGGCCTGTCTATCTGTGTCCCCTTGAGTACGATGTATGGAAAAGACCGCTTGTTAAGATGGAAGTGGAAAAGGTGAAAGGGACCTATCTGTTGGACACGGGAGCATCGAGCACCATAATCTATTCAGATAACCCCGCCGCCTCACCTCTGTCTAACGGGGTCCCGTACAGCTTAGTGGGGTTCACAGGTAATGAGCAAGTTGGCTCGTTCTCTATTCCGCTGTCCATTCATTTGGCAGCACTCCACACCAAGTGGACTTGTGTTTTAATGAAGTGGGAGCAGGAAGGGAAAGGGATGCTGGGGGCTGATTTTATTATAAGTCACAGGATTCTAGTGGATCTTAGGAACCACTGTCTGTGGGGAGCATGCACCGGCAAAGAAAGTGAAGTGGCAGTTATTCCAGAGAAACAGGGCAAGGGGACCTTGTGTACCCTAAAACCCAAGGAGGGTTACGGCCTCGAGCAAATGGTCAGTAACACTCCAGTGGAGTACCAGGCATTTGTGCGAGCACACCTCGACGCATTTGTCACTCACAAGCATGATTGTGGGAGGGTGAACGGGGTCGAAGTAAGTGTAGATGGGGACCCCATGACCTGACCACAAAACCAGTATAATTTCCCCAAAGAGGCGGAGGCAGACATGGAAATGGCCATGACCTCTCTGGTCAAACAGGGGGTATTGAGACCGATGGCCACCCATCTAAACTCTCCACTGTGGTCGGTTAGGAAACCAGACAACTCCTGGAGAGCCACAATGGACTATCGGGTACTCAATAGAAACATCCCCGCCTGTGCACCCACGGTCGCAGCTGTCACCAACCTCATTGGAAGTATTCCAGCCTCCGCAACCACCTTCACGGTGCTGGATATTTCCAACGGGTTTTGGTCCATCCCTCTACGGAGAGAGGACCAGTACAAGTTCGCCTTCACGTTTAAAGGCCAACAGTACACCTGGAAGTGCCTACCACAGGGGTTCCACAATAGCCCCAGTATTTTCCACCAGTGTATGGCAGATTGCTTAAAAGGCTTCAGCCGACCCCAACATTTAGTCCAGTATGTGGATGACCTGCTCCTATTCACTGATGAAGGAGAGGAACACGGTCCACTACTGGCTGAACTGCTGGAGTTGCTCAGGCAGGAAGGTTTTAAGGTAAACCCCAAGAAGGTACAGATCGGCCGACAGGAAGTAAAGTTCCTAGGGCTGGCTGTATGAGCAGGGGAAAGGGCCACAGATAAAGCCAGAAGGGAAGCAGTGCAGGAGTTACCAGCCCTCAATACAGTGACAGGAGTGAGATCTTTTCTAGGGCTAACAGGGTACTGCAGAGATTTTATTGAGGATTACGCAGCCACAGCAGCCCCTCTGCTCCGACTCCTACACAAGGGAGTGGAGTGGGTTTGGGATGAGGGTTGCGAGGCAGCATTTGTAAAACTCAAGCAAGATCTGCAGACCACGCCAGCTCTAGGGGCCATTGATGGGGAAAAAGAGTTTTTCTTGAAGGTAGCAGCCAGCGGGGACAATCTGAGGGCAGTGCTGCTCCAGGAGCGGCACAGTCAGCTGAGACCGGTGGTTTACTCCACCAGGATACTCACGGATGTGGAAAAGGGCTATTCCAACTGTGAGAGGCACCTCCTCGCCACTCACTGGGCTGTGTAAAGATCATTGATCTTCACAGGCACCTCGCCCATTACCCTTCTCACCCATCACACGCCCACCCAAATGCTCCTAGATGGGAGAATTAAAGATGGGACAGTGAGCAGTGCCCTCATTGCTCGCTGGACCCTGCTTCTCTCCCAGATGGACCTAAGGGTGAAAGGTCTCTGCAAGCCAAAGCTCGCAGCCAACATGATTTATCCAGGGATGGCCCACTGGTGTTCCATTGAAGGAGTATGGGAAGTCAACATAGGTTTTCGGGCCGGGATACACCCCACAGGTCGCGAAATCTATGCGGACGGTTCGAGTACAGTATCTGCTGGGAAACGACTCACAGGGTGTGGAGTTTATGACCCGGGGCAGACATTGCCCTGGCAATCAAACTCCCCAGCACCATGAGCGCCCAGCAGGCTGAACTGCCCGCGGTGGTGTACGTGGTTACACACCCAGAGAAATTCCCTACCCCATACACGATTTGCTCGGACAGCATGATCACGTGCAATTTGTGTACGGAATACCTGGCCATCTGGTCCTGTCAGGGATACACCTCCGCTGACGGGCGACCCCTGGCAATCAAGCCTCTGCTGGAGAAAATCATGACAGCCGTAGGAAAGGAAGGGAAGATCTATATCCATAAGGTTAAGGCCCATTCGAAGACAGAACCCATGAGGGAGGGCAACCAAAAGGCAGATGAATCGGCCAAGCAGGGAGCTAGGGAAGGAGAGTTTTGGGACCCCTACCAGACAGATTCGGTAGCCGCAATCCGAGAAAAGGGAGGTACACAGGGGGTAACTTTGGTCCCGGACCTAAAGCCGGCCCAGGTACGGGATCCCGTCCTCAGAGCCGCCTTGAACGCCCTCACAAAAGGGGAGAAAGTAGAGGGCACATACGGTACAGCAGCCATCACCGTCAAGGAAGGCATGCTGTTCGGGGGGAGCAATGGGTAGTGCTGCAGCAGCACCAAAGGGAATTCCTCCAACTGGCCCATGAGGGTCCAGGAGCAGGGCATCCTGGGCCTGTGGCCACCTGGCAGCGGGTGGAACAGGCAGGATGGTGGCCAGGACTGAGGGAACAGGTCCGTGAGTTCTGTGCCAGCTGTCTGGTGTGTGCTGCCAATAAACCTGACCCCCAGAAGAGAAAGGTATCTTTGGGACACACCAGGAGGGTAGATGGACCATGGCAGTCGATCCAGATCGATTACATCGGGCCCCTACCCACCGCCCAGGGAGGCTACAAGTACTGCCTAGTCCTGGTGGATGTGTTTTCAAAGTGGGTAGAAGCTAGCCCCGGTGCTCACAGAAGACCAGTTCAGGGAGGTGAACCGGGACAGCTTCGTCAGGAATCTGTTTGAACACCTTAAGCAGATTCACTGGCAGGCTGCTCGCGACATGGGAAAACAGCATCGGAGTAACCGATTGCTGCTAGAACCCAACAGGCAACACGAGTGGGAGATAGGGGATCAGGTCATGGTGAGGAACTTTGCCCGGTTGGGAAGTTTCGAACCATTGTATATGGGGCCGTACAGCATTGTGGACAAGGCAAGCCCCATGGTCTATGCCATAAAGATTCCCCACCGCACAAAGTGGTTCCACATTAATCAGTGCAAGCTGTTAAAGACTGAGAGTGGAGAACGGCCAGCAAGGGCACACCATGTTAAAGTTAGAGAGCAGCAGCCTGCAGCTGTGACAGACTCACAAACCACAAAGGTGGGGGCAGTGACATGTGTGACTGGAGAGGCCCTCCCACCAATTAAGTGGGATTCAGGTACACCCCCAGTAGCCGGAGCCTTAAGAAGGTCTCCTCGCATACCACAGCCTAAACTACCGTGGTCACCCGAGTATCATTTTAAACGGTCCAGCCCCAGGAGAACCATTAACAGAAAGGGAAAAACCAAGGTCAGGGACAAGTCTAAGGACACAGATCCCCAGCCTACAGCCTCCAAAGGTGAGGGACTCACAGGAGAGGTAGCGTTGGGCAGGGAGAGAGAGAAGAGTCCCCAGCCTGCGGCATCAGGCTGCGGGGAACCCACAGGACAGGACAGGGACTCGGCAGCCACACAGAAAGGGGAAGTGTGCTGCAGCACAGGAGGACACGCTCCCCCGATTAACTGGGATTCAGGGAAACTCCCAGTTGTTTTAAGGAGGACTCTCTGGGTCCGGTGGCACAGGTCACCTGACGCCCTGGCGTACAAGCTGCCCAGATACCACAAAAGGCAAAGGCCTAACAGGAATTAGCCTGGCCGTCCGGAGACGGGCAGCGGATGTATATAGCTTTTAGTTTAAGAGTGTTTTTACAGTTTGGCAGTTTGGAATTTTAGTAGTCTAATTTTAGTTTATGATAAGTTTAAGTTTTGAATTTTGGTAACTATGTCAGGCCAGAGAACCTTCTCGGGACATGGCTATTTTGTTTGTGTGCCCCTACAGAAAGGAAATCAGCATAAGAAAGGTTCTGCTCCTGCTCGCCCTGGTAGGGGTGAGCATCAGTGACCGAGGAGACGTGGAGGACTCCCACATCTATGGGTGCTCGGGAGAGAAAGCACCGATCGTTACCGCAGGGGGTGGCGAACGGGGTGTGGAGGAGCTCACCATCTACTTCCATGAGGGAAGGTGGCCAGGGTGGCTGGGGTCTAACTCGACTCAGTACTCCAGCCAGACCGAGTTCACGTATGGGGAGGCCTCCATCCCGTGCCCCAGGGTACAGATCGTTGCTGCAAGGGTCAGCGTCACCAAGGGGAAACGTGTGTGTTTGACATGCAAGGGACAGATTCCTTTGGATAGGTGGTGGTGGCTCAGAAAGCTGAGCAAGGATATAGGAAACCCCGCAGTCGATTGGGAACGATTGGGAAACAATACCCATCAGACGATTACAGGGACCCGAGGGGGAGTGAGTGTGTGCTGGGACAAGTGGTGGGAGCTGGATCAGGGGATTTATGTTTGTATGTGGGGGTCAGAGAAAGTCTGCCCCACAGGCATATCCATCATTTTCCACCGGCAATGGCAAGATACCGGGGAGGGGATGGGGTGGGATTCCAGCCTGCATGCGTGCGCAATCCCACACTCCCTGATTCCAGTCAATTCCACCGAACTCGTAACCCGCCCCGGAAGCCCCTGCCCACGACCAGGACATCACGGACTATAGTACAGAGGTGTCCTATCACCACCAAGGGACCAGGGAATGGTTTAGCCCTAGTGCCAACTGATAAGCTGCTGTACCAGGGGGTACACTATGCAGTGGCCTCAGTGATCCTGAACCTGACCGAGGTGCACTTACCTGAATGATGTCCTAAGGAGACAGAGCAGTTGTACCAAGCCCTGCTGAAGGAAATGTTTAAGAAATTTTATGAATTCGACTTTGCCAGTGTAGACAAAGCGAAGCTGTACAGTTTAAACTGTGAACATAATATGGGCGTGGGGAGACAAAGGAGGGGAACCTGGAATGATATTTTCACTGCTTGTAGTACAGGATCCTCTGTAATAAACAGCCTAGACGATATACAGTTACAAACTCAGATAAATGGTTTAAAGAACCAGTTAAGAAAAATCCTAACAGAGGAGAACACAGTGGTGGGCTCAGAGTTACATGAGGGCCAAGCCATGATGGTCCATTTAAAAGAGATAATAGCTGAGCTGGAAAGACACGCCAAAACAATAAATGCACTCATACGGGAGGACAGGAATGCTTCAGATCAAGCTGCACAGAATGAGGTGTGCGTGCTATACGGGGCATGGTTGCTGGGCGAGGGCCACAGCAACCTAGAGGGTTTAAAACAAGGTTTAGTCCCCTCCTGGATTAGCAACAAGCACCTCGCAGCCCTCCACCCGTTTAGTAATTCGCTGAGCCCGTGCCAGCTCCGCCTAGCCTCTGAAGCCTACCCTGTCCCAATGGATTGTGGACATTCCAATCACACTATCATGGGGATAGTAGTGAGAATGCTGGTCATGGGTGGGACAGCCCGACCCACACCGGTATACAGGGTGGAGAACATTGGGATCATTCAAGGGGGTGCACACGTCCGGTTCGCAGAGGTCTCACCTTATGTCATAAAGTGGGAGCACGCTATGACAGGTACAGGCCTCTCCGGGTGCCAGAGCCAGGGAGCACACATAATACTGTGTCCCCAGCACTTGAATGCCTATTCGAGACCACAGTGCAGGTTTAAAGCTGCTGGCACACAACCTGTGAACTGTACCATGGAGGTAATGGCACAAGGCCATGTTTCCCCACAGGTAGCATTCATAGGGGGTGGGACATATTGTGTCACCACAAGTGCGCCCCAGTACCAGCATGGACAGCACATCTGGTGTCTGACGAGTGACAGCAGTTTCTGCTTTAAACACGAGGCAGAAGTTCAAGTGGCCCAGGAACGGATTGTACCCATCCCTGAACCCTCAACTGTTCACCTCACTGTCAGGGAAAACATTACAAACCTGCAAAATTACGTAACACATTTCGGCTATGAAATTCCCCCTCTACCTCTACCAGAACATCTTACCGCCCTATTAAAAGCAGTGGTCATCTCACAGAAACATTTCTATACATTAGAACAGAAGACAGTCAAGATAGCGGCCAAGATCTTGGATATTGTAGTTCCACCCTCGTAGGATATTTTTGAAAATATAGAGGTCTCTTCTTGGATTCGAATGGCTTCACACATTTTAGTGGTTTGGCAGCTTGGCATAGTCTTCTACTTGCTGTGTACAAAGTACAAGGGAAGGGACCAGATGCTCCGCTCTCAACATGAGGGAGCATGGGACAAAAATAAAGTCTATGACCAGGTATAAAACCAACCTTGACCGTTATTAAAAATAAAGTTTGATGAGTGTGTGTGTCATTATTTTTCCTATGTGTGTAATTTTTCCAACTGGTGCAGGGGTGTTGGACCCCTCTGTGCTTGGATGTGAATGTAATTGAATTTTTCATACCTTGTATATATATCTGTATATACCTAAAGGGGAATGGGAGTGTTCTGGACTTATGGACTGTGTTAGCAGTGTTTGTATACAGCAGAGGTCAGTTGATCTTTCTTCCTGTTTGACCCCGGAAGTAGTTTTCCCAGAAAGAACCTGGCAGAGTAATGGAGAATTCCATGAGGGATTGGCAATCCAATGTAACCTGATCTCATATGTTAGGCCAGATGCAATATCTGTGAGTATCTTTGTTTGTTAGCATGATATCAACTTTGTCAGTGTAGTATTTGACAATACTTTGTCTATAAAAGGTTAATATATGGTAGCTACAGAAGTTAGTCCAAATGTTAGTTAGTTATACAATTAGTCTATTCTACTGTTGTAAATATGTTTATATCTTATGTAATATCTAATGTATAGTACTCAGTTATATGTACAAAACATACTTTGTCTTTGTTTACAGTTTCACAAATTTGTTCAAGTAAAGCTTCAAAACAGCAAACCGGCTTCACGAGGAATTATTTGAATAAGTGTTTAACTTGCTCGATAACTAGATAGGAGCACGTCTAGCGAGGCCAGTACAGGGAGAGTGTTTTGTTTTTGGGTTGTTAGTTTAGATAATACAGGGGAAGGTTGGCTCCTGGGGATCAGAAAATTTTGCTCACTCAGCATGATACTATAGTGTTTAAAGTATCACAGGGGGGTATGTAAGGCTTGCAAAATTCTACAGATACCCCCAAACCAAGAAAAGGAGAGATTTTGGACTGTTTTAAAGAATATTGGGCCAAAGGGGACTTAAAGTCAAAACCCCAGGAAAATTTGGCTATTTTAAAAGACATGTCCAGGCCTGTGGAAAAGCTGCATCAAAGGAAATGGGTTGGGCACTGTGGGACAGACAGTTTGAGTATTGGAAAAGGCCAGATTGTCTGAGAATGTTCTGGACCATCCCAGTCATTCTACATAAAGACAATAGGCCCACGGAAGGACAGTTCCCGCCAAAAATGTACAGGGCCATCAAGAACATGAATAATACAATACATGCCAATCATCAACAAAAGAGACCCTGGCCCCAGCAGGGGAAGACAATCGAACAACAGTTTAATACCACTCAGAGAGACATCCAAAACCACTTTGCACACTTAAACTGATTTAGAAGCAATCCCAAAACGAGTTAAAAGTCAATTAAAAATAGATGGGACCAGCCCCAAAACTCGATAAGAATTTCAAAACTATTAAAATTAACGAGCCTGCCAAAATTAACAATGGACCAGAGGAGATTTGGCGGTCAGATAAGCCAGGCCTCAAAACAGTATAATTGAGGCCTGCTTGTTCAGTACAGTACACAGCGGAGTGCGGTTAAGCTCAGCTCAGAAAGGTTCAAGTCCATCTCGCAGTCCGTCTAGATACGAACAGCCTCTCGGAACAACAACACGAGAGAAGAAGGTACTACTCATCATTGTCGGAGAATCAGAGACTTGAGGAAAGAAGAACGAAATGAAAGGAGAAAGGAATCGCAGCAACCAAAGGCCTCAAGAAACCAACAACTAACAATATTACCACCGACTAGGTAATATTGGGCCACCGCGACCAACAAGAAACCAACCTGGGAAAAACTGATTTGCAAACTTGTTTCCACTCTACAAGCTAGCGTGACTTACCCCTGGGTAAGATTTAACACAAAAGACTCTAAAAACTATACCTAACCAAAGGAAATTGGGTACTTACCTGATAAATCCAAATACGCACCCGACTGCATCAGCGGACTCGCGAAGACTGAAAATCCAACGCAGGTGCAGTCTTCCACCGCATCCGGGGTACGGCAGGCCCCAACTGCCACAGCTAGAGAGAACCCCGAAATCGCGAACCTCTACAACTGTCAAGAAAGTCATTTGGTAAGCATTTCCTGGTCCTCTGGAATTGAACCTAGTTAGTATAGTGGGATTGGGAGGGGTAAGGTATTTTGTCTATTGTTATTCTCCATCGCATATTCCAAAGTGTTCCCCCTTTTAGAGTATAAGATTTATTGTATTGTATATTTTCCTATCTAAAAAATAAAATCTCAATTCTTTTGACCAACTCAGTTGTCTGTTGCAATTTCATTACAACCCCCAAATAAGTCCAAAGTCTAGAACCAAGGGAGTGGGAGCAATTCGAACTGCTCAGGGAATCAGAGGCAAAGCTGACCACACACACCACCCCTTACAGTGGGCAGGAGGAAGCAGCTGATTGGGTGAGTATTTATACTACTCTATAGTTTGACAGTTAAGGTTCATAGTTTATAAAGTTTAGAAGGTCTTAATTTTGTGGTTATAGTTTCTAACGTCTCTGTTGTGTAGCGCGGAGTGCTAGGAAACAAGGGCCCTTGAGTATATCATTTAAATGTAGCATAATTGGTGGTATTGATTTAATTTAAATTATTTAAAGGGTAAGTCATGGCAGCACAGCTCAGGCCCGTGGTTTGCTCCTCCTGCACTATGTGGGAAATCAGGGACACTTCCTGTGTCCCTGACGACCATGTGTGTGGGAAGTGTATCCAGCTGCAGCTACTGACAGACCGCATTGCGGCGCTGGAGCTGCAAATGGATACATACTGGAGCATTTGCAATGCTGAGGACGTTGTGGATATCACGTTTAATCAGTTGGTCACACCGCAGGTAAAGGCTGCACGGGCAGGAAGGGAATGCGTGACCACCAGGCAGAGTAGTAGGCAAAGGCAGGTAGTGCAGGGGTCCACTGTGGCCATCCCCCTCTCAAACAGATATACCGCTTTGGATATTGTTGGGGGGGATGGCTTATCAGAGGAAGGCAGCAGCAACCAACTTCCTGGCACCATGGGTGGTTCTGCTGCACGGGACGGGAGGAAAAAGAGTGAGAGAGCTATAGTGATAGGGGATTCCATTGTAAGGGGAATAGATAGGCATTTCTGCGGCTGCAAACGAGACTCCAGGATGGTATGTTGCCTCCCTGATGCAAGGGTCAAGGATGTCTCAGAGTGGCTGCAGGGCATTCTGGAGGGGGAGGGTGAACAGCCAGTTGTCATGGTGCATATAGATACCAATGATATAGGTTAGAAACGAGATGAGGTCCTAAAAGCTGAATATAGGGAGTTAGGAGGTAAATTACAAAATAGAACCTCAAATGTATTAATCTCAGGATTGCTACCAGTGCCACGTGTTAGTCAGAGTAGAAATAGAAGGATATTTCAGATGAATACATGGCTATAAGAATGGTGCAAGGGGGAGGGACTCAAATTCCTGGGACATTGGAACCGGTTCTGGGGGAGGTGGGGCAAGTACAAACTGGATGGTTTGCACCTGGGCAGGACCGGGACCGATGTTTGCTAGTGCTGTTGGGGAGGGTTTAAACTAAAATGGCAGGGGGTTGGGAACCTGTGCAGGGAGACAGAGGAAAGGGAAGCAAGGATAGAAGCAAAAGACAGGAAGGAGAAAAGCAAAAGTGGAAGTCAGAGAAATCAAGGATGTAAATCAAACATGGCCACAGTAAACAATAATTCTAAAAGGTCTAAGAGTGTTAAAAAAAACAAGCCTGAAGGCTTTGTGTCTTAATGCAAGGAGCATTCATAATAAGGTGGATGAATTAGCTGCGCAAATAGATGTAAACGGATATGATATAATTGGGATTACGGAGACATGGCTCCAGGGTGACCAAGGCTGGGAATTCAACATCCAGGGGCATTCAATATTCAGGAAGGACAGGCAAAAAGGAAAAGGAGGCGGGGTAGCATTGCTGGTTAAAGAGGAGATTAACACAATAGTAAGGAAGGATATTAGCTCTGATGATGTGGAATCTGTATGGGTAGAGCTGAGAAATACCAAGGGGCGGAAAACGTTAGTGGGAGTTGTATACAGACCTCCAAATAGTAATGCTGAGGTTGGGGATGGCATTACACGGGAAATTAGAGATGCGTGCAATAAGGGCACAGCAGTTATCATGGGTGACTTTAATCTACATATAGATTGGTCTACATAAGAACATAAGAAGTAGGAGCAGGACTAGGCCATACGGCCCCTCGGGCCTGCTCCGCCATTCAATAGGATCATGGCTGATCCGAATCTAGACTCACGTCCACTTCCCTGCCCTCTCCCCGTAACCCCTAATTCCCTCATCTGCTAGAAAAATGTCTATCTCCATTTTAAATTTATTTAATGTTGCAGCTTCCGCAGCTCTCTGGGGTAGCAAATTCCATAGATTTACTACCCTCTGAGTGAAGAAGTTTCTCCTCATCTCAGTTTTGAAAGGGCAGCCCCTTATTCTTAGATTATGCCCCCTAGTTCTAGTCTCACCCATCAGTGGAAACATCCTTACCGCATCCATCTGATCAAGCCCCCTCACAATCTTATATGTTTCGATAGGATCGCCTCTCATTCTTCTGAACTCCAATGAGTAGAGTCCCAACCTACTCAACCTTTCCTTATATGCCAACCCCCTCATCTCCGGAATCAACCGAGTGAACCTTCTCTGAACCGCCTCGAGAGCAAGTATATCTTTCTTAAATATGGAAACCAAAACTGCACGCAGTATTCCAGGTGTGGCCTTACCAATACCCTGTATAACTGCAGCAAGACTTCCCTGTTTTTATACTCCATCCTCCTCGCAATAAAAGCCAAGATTCCATTGGTCTTCCTGATCACCTGCTGCACCTGCATACTAACTTTTTGTGTTTCATGCACCAGGACCCCCAGATCCCTTTGTACTGTAACACTTTGCAGTTTCTCTCCATTTAGATAATAACTTGCTCTTTGATTTTTTCTGCCAAAGTGCATAACCTCACACTTTCCAACATTATATTGCATCTGCCAAATCTCTGCCCACTCACTTAGCCTGTCTATGTCCTTTTGCAGGTTTTTCAACCAAATTAGTAACAATACTGTGGAAGAGGAATTCCTAGAGTGTATATGGGATGGTTTCCTGGACCAATATGTCGAGGAACCAACTATCTTAGACTGGGTATTATGTAATGAGAAAGGATTAATTAGCAATCTTGTTGTGCGAGGCCCCTTGGGGAGGAGCGATCATAATATGCTGGAATTCTTCATTAAAATGGAGAGTGAAGTAGTTGTTTCAGAGACTTCGTTACTGAATTTAAATAAAGGAAACTATGATGGTATGCGGCACGAGTTGGCTAGGATGGATTGGAGAATGTTACTTAAAGGGTTGGTGGTGGATAGGCAACGGGAAACATTTAAAGATCGCATGGATGAACTATAGAATTTGTTCATCCCTGTTTGGCATAAAAATAAAACAAAAAAGGTGACTCAACAGTGACTAACAAGGGGAATTAGGGATAGCATAAGATCCAAGGAGAGGACATTTAATTGGCCAGAAAAAGCAGCAAACCTGAGGGTTGCGAGCTGTTTAGGATTCAGCAAAGGAGGACAAAGGGATTAATTAAGAGGGGGAAAATAGAGTATGACAGTAAGCTTGGAGGGAACATAAAAACTGACTCTAAAAGCTTCTATAGATATGTGAAGAGAAAAAGATTGGTAAAGTCAAGTGTAGGTCCCTTGCAGTCAGAATCAGAGGAATTTACAATGGGGAGCAAAGACATGGCAGACCAATTAAATATTTACTTTAGTTCTGTCTTCACAAGGGAGGACACAAATAAACTCCCAGAGATGCCGGGGAACATAGGGTCTAATGAGAGGGAGGAACTGAATTAAATCAGTATTTGTAGGGAAATGGTGTTAGGGAAATTGATGGGATTGAAGGCCGATAAATCCCCAGGGCCTGATAATCTACATCCTAGGGTATTTAAGGAAGTATCCCTAGAAATAGTAGATGCATTGCTGGTCATCTTTCAAAATTCTATAGAATCTGGAACAGTTTCCATGGTTTGGAGGGTAGCTAATGTAACCCCACTATTTAAAAAAGGTGGTAGAGAAAAAATGGGGAATTATAGACCAGTAAGCCTGACATCAGTAGTGGGGAAAATGCTAGAGTCCATTATAAAAGATGTAATAGCAGAGCACTTGGAAAACAGTGACAGGATCAGACAAAGTCAACATGGATTTACAAAAGGTAAATCATGCTTGTCTAATCTACTGGAATTTTTTGAGGATGTAACTGGTAGAATAGATAAGGGAGAACCAGTGGATGTGGTGTATTTGGACTTTCAGAAAGCTTTCGATATGGTCCCGCATAAGAGACTAGCGTGCAAAGTTAAAGCACATGGGATTAGGGGTAAGGTATTGACTTGGATAGAAAACTGGTTGGCAGAGAGGAAGCAAAGAGTTGGAATAAACGGGTCTTTTTCCGAGTAGAAGGCAGTGACTAGTGGGGTACCGCAGGGATCAGTGCTAGGACCCCAGTTATTCACAATATATATTGATGGTCTAGACAAGGGAACTAGATGTAATATCTCCAATTTTGCAGGTGACACAAAGCTAGTGATGTGCCTCAATAAATCCGAGACTCGATGTTAGCGAAACAAAACAAGGCTTTTATTGACTTAGAAGGTAACACAGTATCTTCCATCCAGAGGTCTGCCGTACTGGATGTGATGCAGGCTGGGCCAGCTTACATAGGGGCCAGGTATGGGCGGAGCCCTACACACAGTACAATACAATGGTGAGGAAACGGAACTGAGGTAAGGGAAATGAAACTGAAACCAACCACAGTCACAGGCAGAGAATACCAATGAGTGATGAATGGAATATTTAATCACAGCTAGTTGGGCGTGTGTGCTGTGAGGAGAATGCAGAGAAACTTCAGTATGATTTGGACACATTGGGCGATTGGGCAGATGCATGGCAGATGCAGGATAATGTGGATAAATGCGAGGTTATCCACTTTGGTGGCAAAAACAGGAAGGCAGATTGTTATCTGAATGGCAATAGATTGGGAAAAGGGGAAGTGCAATGAGACCTGGGTGTCCTTGTGCACCAGTCGCTGAAGGTAAGCATGCAGGTGCAGCAGGCGGTTAAGAAGGCAAATGGTATGCTGGCCTTCATAGCGAGAGGATTCGAGTACAGGAGCAAGGATATCTTGTTGCAGTTGTACAGGGCCTTGGTGAGACCACACCTTGAGTATTGTATGCAGTTTTGGTCGCTTTATCTGAGTAAGGATGTTCTTGCCATGGAGGGAGTGCAGCGAAGATTCACCAGACTGCTACCTGGGATGGCAGGAATGACGTATGGAGAGAGATTGGGTCGATTAGGCTTATATTCACTAGAGTTTAGAAGAATGAGAGGGGATCTCATTGAAACTTATAAAATTCTAAAGGACTAGACAGACTAGATGCAGGAAGGCTGTTCCCGATGGCGGGGAGTCCAGAACCAGGGGTCACAGTCTAAGGATAAGGGGTAAGCCATTTAGGACAGAAATGAGGAGGAATTTCTTCACCCAGAGAGTGGTGAACCTGTGGAATTCTCTACCACAGAAGACAGTTGAGGCCAATTCATTAAATATATTCAAGAAGGAGTTAAATATATTTCTTAAGGCTAAGGGGATCAAGGGATATGGGGAGAAAGCAGGGACAGGGTACTGAATTTGGATGATCAGCCATGATCGCATTGAATGGCGGAGCAGGCTCGAGGGGCCGAATGGCCTACTCCTGCTCCTATCTTCTATGTGTCTATGTTTCCTGAGGTACGGTGCCCAGAACTGAAAGCAGTACTCTAAATGGGTTCTATCCAAATCATTATATAACTGTAACATAACTTCCATCCCTTTGTATTTCAGCACCCGAGATAAAGGTCAACATTCCATTAGCCTTTTAAATTATTTTTTGTACCTGTCCACTAGCTTTTGTGATTTCTGTACTTGGGCCCCTAAATCTCTGCTCCTCCACAGTTCCCAGCTTCTTGCCATTTAGAAAATGCTCTGATCTCTCTTTCTTAGATCCAAAGTGGATGACCTCACATTGCCCACATTGAACTCCATCAGCCACAGTTTTGCCCACACACTTAACCTATCAATGTCCCTTTGCAACTTTCTTCTCCCATCCACATTATTTACTGTGTCACCTAACTTGGCGTTATCATCAAACTTGGATATATAGCTTTCTATTCCTCCACCTAAGTCATTTATAAATATATAGTGAAAAGCTGAGGCCCCAGTATAGATCCCTGGGGGACACGACTCGTCACATCCTGCCAATTCGAGTACATACCCATTATTCCTACACTCTGTCTCCTACCTCCGAACCAATTCCCTACCAATACGTTACCTCCAATTCCATGTGCTCTCATTTTTGTTAGAAATCTCTAATGTAGAACCTTATCAAATGCCTTCTGGAAGTCCATATAAATAACATCCATTGCCACTCCCTTATCTACCACGTTAGTTACCTGCTCAAAAAATTCAACTAGATTTCTTAGACATGACTTACCTTTTCCAAATCCATGCTTTTATTATATTATAAGCATCCTGTATAAAGTTTTTTTTATATATATAGTGCAGGGGAAATAAAAGAGGATAAAATTATAACCTGCAAAAGATCACTGTAAAACTGACAGAATAAAATGTTTCTTCATTACAAGTAAAAAAGATTAAAAGGTACATAATTCAGATCTTCAAAGTATTAAAATGATTCAATATTTTGGATAAAGCAGATTATTTAGTTTAAGTTGTGAGTGCAGAGCAAAAGATAGATTCATATGAAGAAGATCTTTCAACCTATTTGATTTCAACCTTTCAGAATAAACTACCCTCCAACATCTAACTGTTTCTTAAATCAGTCCAATGTACTGGTCTTGTCATTAGTATGAAATTGGTAAGCCTAAAGGAAAACCAGAAACTAGTGCCCAGATTTGAACTCAGATTGGGAATCAGGGCTATGGGGTCCGAAGTGGGCAGCAATCAGTCCAGTCCCCCAGAGTGTGAAACCCTGGAAATATTAACTCCCGAGCCTCATTTAAATTTCACGATGTTGACTCTGGCCGAAGCCAGCAAGGATGACGAGGAGGCTGGAGAGCAGGAGTGGAAAATTGTGCAGCTGCAGGCCACCACCAGGGATCGAAGATAACGGTCCCCGGCAAGGTAAGTGAGGAATGGGGTATGATCTGGGCCAATCGCAGCCAAGGAGGAAGGAGGAATGCTCAGAGCAGAGGAGGTCCAAGCTTTCCTTGTTGGGCCAGGAGAAGCATTCCTGCTCCTCGTTGGCCACAAGGAACCTCTCAAAAATTTAAAAAAAATAATATTTACCTGGGCCTCTTCTGGCTCGATTCACACACCTCTGAGTTAAATTGGTGCCGGGATCCGAATTATGTCATCAGATTCCAACATTTCAATATTTATAAGGCCCTCGCCTGCCTGTGGCAGGTGGCCTCCATGCTCCTGAAAATCCAGCAGTTAAAACGTCAGGAGGTGGGAACGTTGCTCGAATCCAGTGGCATCCTCCCAGTCTAATTTTAACCCCTCGGCCACACTGCCGGGCGGGGTGGGTTAAAATTGACCCGAAGAAAATTTCCCTCCATAGCACAGTGAATACTGCATAACTTAAGTGCTGAATCCTATAATCTAGGACTGGGTGAACATTTAAGAAATTAATATTGGTCCGTTTATAGCTTGGAGGTATTTTTAACATTTTCTTAAACTTGAAATTTGGAACATGACAACCCATAATATAGCAGGGAGCCTGGAAACCCCCAATATCAACAGCAAGATTCTGTACTTACTGCTCAGTGTTGCCAGGCACCTCTCAGCCTTCATAAATATAAAGCAAAAGTGATAAAATAAATTGTAATATTTTGCTATTTAGCAGCAACTCCATTTTATAAGTACTGAAAATCTCAAACCAGACAGTCGTGCACTCTGGTATCTTCACCATTGTTGTCCATGGTTTTTATACCACCAGCTGAACACTTGTGGATTTTCCTCACCTGGTGCATAAACTCGATGTTATTAATCACTTAAATTGAAGTCTGTTCAATAATATAATGCTGAAGATACACTGTAGTCAGGGGTACAATAATTTGCAACTATTACATGAATTTTGGATGTTATAATTTTTCCCTATTTTTCCCCTTTCCTCCTAAAGGCATTGATTCCTTGGTGTGTAAGATTTCACCATCCAAAACCTCATCCAAATGGCAATTCTTCATACGTGAGCCTAGATAGTTATAGTCTGACAGCAGGGGGTGCATTACAGCCAAGCTCAATCCCATTCACACATACATGCACTTCCAGCAGGGGGTCACCAGTAAACAACTGGAGGCAGCGCTGTTTTATGCCTCTCTAATGCAGGGCTAAATATTTTGCCCCTACTGCTGTCCTGGCTGCGATCAGCGCAAGCCAGGGACTGAGCTTGAGAGCTTCCTAGTCTGTATGGCTCAACTACTCAATCGATAAACTCAGTGAACCACCAGAGCAGCCTAAGTTCCATTTCACATACATCTATTCCAACCAAGATGCCACAGCTGGGAAAATGGGAATTAATCTGCTGACAGAGATTGAGTGGGCCAGGAACACTTCTCCTGAAAGAAAAGGAATTCGAAGGAAATATTCACCAGAATGGAATGAAATGTTTTGTGCAAATGTAGGGATTATTTTGCTAACAGGAAGCTATTTGATGATTTATTTTTGCATACTAGGTAGTTTTGTGCTCAAAGCCTGTTTAATGATAGATTGAATGCTGTAAAATCATCAAAGCTCCAGTTCTAATTTTTATACTTGATTGATTTCACAGATACCAGTTGGATTCCCTGGCTTCCAAAGGGAATAAAAATGAAACGTGGCTCTGGCACTCGGATTACGTGACAAGGTTTTATCTTCAGCTTTCCTCATATTGCAGAGAAGTGATTTATAGTACTCTCACAAAACCCCAGACACTTCCTTATTAGTTTACTGAAATGTCCTGGTTTGACTTGGGCTGCACATCACTTTCACAAGCCTCGATTTTAATCTAACCCGCCTGGCAGGAATGTAAATGAGGCATTAAATCGGGCAGGGTGTAAACCAGGCAAATGACCTGAAGCTACCCCATTCCCACCGGGCAGCTTAAAATCGGGGCTACAGTTTTAATTCCCAAATTGAATAATTTCACAAAAAATGTGTAATTTTTTTAAGCTCTGTGATCTGTGCAAACGTTCACTCCTGGTACTTGAACAGAGGTTAAAGTTTCAGCCAGTAGTTCAGTGTATTTTACACGGCCACCTTTGAACTGATTTTTAAGAATTTTTCAAGAAATTATTATTCATCAGTGTTCTTTTTATTTTAAATCCCCATCCAATTTTCTTCCCTCTTTTCCCAAAGCCACTCTTTTATGCTGGAGTACAGTTTCATGGCAGCTCTCCAGTAGAACACTCAAGTGCCCAATCTTCAAGTGTGAACCTAGTCACAGTCAGCAAGCTATTCCACACATGGTGCATCACAGCGCAACCTGATCCTGTCCTCAGCCGATGTCCACACAAACACATTATCCACAATACAGTGGTCACTGGGTAATTATCACCAGCGGGAAAGCTAGAGTTTTGCTTTCCTTCCTAAACACAGGCACTGAGACCAACTGTTGCAGCCCAATTACTGAGATCAGTACTGACCAGGGATCAAACCCAGGACCTTGCTGGTATGTCTGGCTTAGTACCACATTACACAGTTCTCAATGGCAAAATTGAAGTACATGGGATTAAAGGGACAATGGCTGGGTGGATATGAAATTGGCTAAGGGACAGAATGCAGAGAGTAGTGGTGAATGGTTATTTTTCAGACTGCAGGGGATTGTGCAATGGTGTTCCCCGGGGGTCGGTGTTGGGACCATTGCTCCTTTTAATATATATTAATGATCTGCACTTGCATATAGAGGGCATAATTTCAACATTTTGAGATGACACGAAACTTGGAAATGTAGTAAACATTGAGGAGGATAGTAACAGACATCAGGAGGACCCAGATAGACTGGTGAAATGGGCAGACACATGGCAGATTAAATTTAACGGAGAGAAGTGTGAAGTGATTCATTTTAGTAGGGAGAATGAGGAGAGGCGATAAAAACTAAATGGTACAATTTTAAAGGGAGTGTAAGAACAGAGAGACCTGGGGGTGTACATATACAAGTCTTTGAAGGTGGCAGGACAAGTTGAGAAGGCTGTTAAAAAAGCATATGGGTTCTCTGGCTTTATAAATAGAGGCATGGAGTGCAAAGGAAAGGATGTTATGCTGAACCTTTATAAAACACTGCTTAGGCCCCAGCTGGAGTATTGTGGTCAATTCTGGGCACCACACTTTAGAAAGGATGTCACGGCCTTAGAGAGGGTGCAGAGGTGATTTACTAGAATGGTACCAGTGATGAAAGACTTCAGTTACATGGAGAAACTACACAAACTGGGGTTATTCTCCTTAGAGCAGAGAAGGTTAAGGGGAGATTTGGTAGAGGTGTTCAAAATCATGAAGGGCTTTGATAGAGTAAATTAGGAGAAACTGTTTCCAGTGGCAGCAGGGTTGGTAACCAGAGGACACGATTTAAGGTGATTGGCGAAAGAACCAGAGGCGACATGAGGAAACATTATTTTCGCAGCGAGTTGTTGTGATCTGGAATGCACTGCCTGAAAGGATGGTGGATGCAGATTCAATAATAACTTTCAAAAGGGAATTAGATAAACACTTGAAGCGGGAACATTTTCTGGGCTATGGGGAAAGAGATGGGGAGTGGGACTAATTGAATAGCTCTTTCAAAGATCCAACACAGGCATGATATGCCGAATGGCCTCCTTCTGTGCTGTATCATTCTATGATTCTATGATTTATCCACTAAGGTCCCAATATTTCTCAGGTTGTAATCCCAGTGGTGCCTTCCGACCACACTGGATTTGCAGGGTCACTGGGACTGATGTAGTGGCTTGTTCAAGTAAACAATGTACCAGTCAACTGCCTGACCTGTATGAGCAGCTGATTAATATTAACAATAGCCACATAAGCAGCCGGCAGTGAGCCCGTGGCATAAATATTTAGCAAAGTGATAAGCAGTACCTGGCAGGATAATGTGTGCTCTAGAGGAACTCTAAAGGTTAGTTTTCAGCCTGCAGCACAACTCGTTGGCGGCTTCCCTTCCCACTGCTTCTGGTTGAGGTGCAGATAATAGTGACAGGGTCTAAATTCTGATGGTTGGGCACCAACAAGTGCATACCAGATGCTTCCTGTGCAGCCTGACCAGCCTGTATTCCCTTCATTCCTTTTCTACCTCTAAAAAAAGGCAAAAGTAGGGGCATTCCCAAAGGAATAAGCTATAATGCCCTCTGTAGAAGGGTCCAAAACCTTAGAAACAATTTAACGAAAGACTCCAAGGTCCACATTTGAACAAGTAATCAATAAAACAAAAACTGGTGCCAAGCTGTTTTATTATAAGGGTTTGCCTGGAGTTGCAATAGTCACTATTGTATCCTTTGAATTCATTTCCGCCTCAACTGCTGTACTGTAGCAATCTTACCAATTACAACCAATGCAACGAAAGCTGTAATAATGGAAAATGTGACATCACAATGTTACCGTTTCATTAAAATATAGCCCCTGGGAAATGGGCAGGTGCTTCTGGTGCATAATGGCTGAATTTTGTGGTAAAAAATAATGGTGAGGCGATCAGCACTCACCATTAGCAAAGAGTAAATCAGACAGCAACTTCCGGCAACCGCACATGCACAGTTAAACGCGGATATCAGGAAGTTGCTGTCTGAGTTGCCTTGCTCCTCGACAAGCTTCGCTATAATGATATCTTGGCGAGAGACTTGGCATTGAAATATATGCATGATGTTGCAGTACTTACATGATAGATACCCATTAAACACACCAGAAAAAGTTAAGGCTTGTCTATTCCAGTGAATTGTTAATGGTGTGATAAGTCTTAATTATTGCCAAACAACCTCTTTGGCACTGAAAATTAACTTTTACAATTGTGGAATCTCATTCCTTCAGATTTGAATAATTGTTGATGATTTTTTAAAAATTAAAAATTTTAAATAAAAATATCTGTTTTACTTTTTTTCTGTCTCTTTTATCTCTCTCTCTTAATCCCATCTTTCTTTCCCTTTCTTTATTTTGCTTTCTGTACATGATTTGGCATTGAATTAACTTTTCTAACTTACACTTCCTGGTTCAGACTCTGCGTGGCTCAGTTAAGAATTCTTCAATCTGATTGGTTAAGGAGATACACAATGGCTTGCCCTGTTCACACAGGTCCCAGAACCCCTGTAGAGGGTGCTCCTAATTACTGCAACTTCCAGTGTAAGTGCCTATAGAAAGTCTGTGGGCAAATTTACAGTAATGCCAACCCTACCGGCTCATAAATCATGAGACAAACTCTTAAAAATCATGAGATTTGGAAGAAACCGTAAGTTGCTATTTTTTTAAACATAAACCAATATAGATTGACAGTTGGTTTATAAACCTCATTAGTGGCTTTATTTAATCTCTAACAGGTCACAACTCTTTACAAAAACTATATTATTACATCTGAAAATGCTTACCAATAACTTTTTAAAATCCTACCTGTTATCACCATGTTGTTATGTTTGGGTGCTCCTCTTGAGTTTCAGGCGGGTGATTTTTCAGTATCAGGTAAGCATGAAATTATTGTATTCTAAACAACAATTAACTTTATAATGCCCGTTTTTTCAAAGACTCAGCGAGGCGTCTCACAGTGCTAATGATATTGATGTGGGGTCTGACAATGGGCGATATTTGGGCTCAGGACACAGGCTTGTCCCTGGAGTAACAGCCACAATCCTGCTCCGCAACTCACTGTCTGCCCTATAGGCTGTTTACCATTCCGATCACAGCACCGACAGCTGCCTGTGTCGTCTTCAATTAACAAAATATTATGTAAAAGGGGTTGAATCAGGGACCAGCACAGTCTTTTGACAGCTTCTTGCCTACTCCTCAGACACTGGGTGAAAAGTATTCTCTTCAGATCCCACTGCTAGCTGCTGTTGCACAGTAAGGCATTCATAAAGCGCAATAGCATTTATGACAGAGAACATTTAGTGCCTAGTACATGTTAAGGACCTGCTGGAGACCCACGGAATACAATATGATGTTGGATATTTATGATGTCTGCCCCTTGGATATCTCCCTTACATGTAAACAGAAATTGTGAATTTGAGGAGAAAATGTTAATAAAACTCAGGATGGGAACTGGCACTTTGTAATTTTGCAGGAAACGAGGTGGACTGAATAATGTCTCTTACAGGTATCTAACTGATACATGTATTACTTTAAAAAAATTTAAACTGAGCCCCGTTGATGGCTAGTGGGAGTGCGCACTGTACGTTGTGGTACCAAACCCTCCACATCAGCACGCTCTCAGGCTTAATCTTTGGTGGTACTGAGCTAGTTAATCCCAACAAGGAAACATTATATGATCGGCGGGGGTGAGAGATCAGATGGGGGACAGATCGGTGATGGAGGGCGAGAGATCAGCGATGGAGGGCGAGAGATTGGCGATGGAGGGAAGAGATCGGTGATGGAGGGGAGAGATCGGTGATGGAGGGAGAGAGATCAGTGATGGAGGGAGAGAGATCATGTGAGGGTGCCGGTTAGATCCCTCAGTAACCCCTAGATGGCACCTTCACTTGTTTTTTTCCCTTTGCTAATTGTTACTAGTTTCTCCTGTGTTTATTACTTAACTGCCTTTTATCAGGTTTATTGGTTTCACCTGTTTTTGCTTGTATTTAAGTTCTGTGGTTTCTTCCCTCTGTGCTCAGTCTTGACAAGCCGTTTGCCTAGTGGTAGCTTGTCTTGAGCTCCTATGTTTGTAACTGTTCACCTGTGTGATTCTAGTAAAGTGCTTTTATTTAAGACTGCATACCTGCTTCTCGCCTCGTCTGTCTGCACCTGGGTCCAGAAACAGCCTCGCCCTGACAGATTGGTGATGGAGGGAGAGATCGGTGATGGAGGGAGAGATTGGTGATGGAGGGAGAGAGATCGGTGTTGGAGGAGAGAGATCGGCGATGGAGGAGAGAGATCGGCGATGGAGGGAGAGAGATCGGTGTTGGAGGAGAGAGATCGGCGATGGAGGGGAGAGATCGGCGATGGAGGGGAGAGATCGGCGATGGAGGGGAGAGATCGGTGATGGAGGGAGAGATCAGCGATGGAGGGAGAGAGATCGGCGATGGAGGGGAGAGATCGGTGATGGAGGGGAGAGATCGGCGATGGAGGGAGAGATCAGCGATGGAGGGAGAGAGATCGGTGTTGGAGGAGAGAGATCGGCGATGGAGGAGAGAGATCGGCGATGGAGGAGAGAGATCGGTGATGGAGGAGAGAGATCGGTGATGGAGGAGAGAGATCGGTGATGGAGGAAGAGAAATCGGCAATGGAGGAGAGAGATCGGTGATGGAGGAGAGAGATCGGTGATGGAGGAAGAGAGATCGGCGATGGAGGGAGAGAGATTGGCGATGGATGGGAGAGATCGGTGATGGAGGGGAGAGAGATTGGTGATGGAGGGAGAGAGCGGCGATGACGGGAGAGATCGGTGATGGAGGGAGAGATCGGTGATGGAGGAAGAGAGATCGGTGATGGAGGGAGAGAGATCGGCGATGGAGGGAGCGAGATCGGCGATGGAGGGAGCAAGATCAGCAATGGAGGCGAGATCGGCGATGGAGGGAGAGAGATCGGCGATGGAGGGAGCAAGATCAGCAATGGAGGAGAGATCGGCGATGGAGGGAGAGAGATTGGCGATGGAGGAGATATTGGCGATGGAGGAGAGATCGGCGATGGAGGGGGGAGATCTGCGATGGAGGGGAGAGATCGGCAATAGAGGGAAGAGATCGGCGATGGAGGAGAAAGAGATCGGTGATGGAGGAGAGCGATCGGTGGTGGGGGACAGAGATCGGTGATGGAGGAGAGAGATCGGTGATGGGGGAGAGATATCGGTGATGGATGGAGAGAGCTCGGCAATGGAGAGAGAGATCGGCGATGGAGGAGAGCGATCGGTGATGGAGGGTGAGAGATCGGCGATGGAGGAGAGAGATCGGCGATGGAGGAGAGCGATCGGTGATGGAGGGTGAGAGATCGGCGATGGAGGAGAGAGATCGGCGATGGAGGGAGAGAGATCGGTGATGGAGGAGAGAGATTGGTGATGGTGGAGAGATCGGTGATGGAGGGAGAGATCGGTGATGGAGGAGAGAGATCGGCGATGGAGGGAGAGAGATCGGTGATGGAGGGAGAGATCGCTGATGGAGGAGAGAGATCGGTGATGGAGGAGAGAGATCGGCGATGGAGGGAGCGAGATCAGTGATGGAGGAGAGAGATTGGTGATGGTGGAGAGATCGGTGATGGAGGGAGAGATCGGTGATGGAGGAGAGAGATCGGCGGTGGAGGGAGAGAGATCGGTGATGGAGGGAGAGATCGGTGATGGAGGAGAGAGATCGGCGATGGAGGGAGAGAGATCGGTGATGGAGGAGAGAGATTGGTGATGGTGGAGAGATCGGTGATGGAGGGAGAGCTCGGTGATGGAGGAGAGAGATTGGTGATGGTGGAGAGATCGGTGATGGAGGGAAAGAGATCGGCGATGGAGGAGAGAGATCGGTGATGGAGGAGAGAGATTGGCAATGGAGGAGAGAGATCGGCGATGGAGGGAGAGAGATCGGCGATGGAGGGAGAGAGATCAGCGATGGAGGGAGAGAGATCGGCGATGGAGGGAGGGAGATCGGCGATGGAGGGAGGGAGATCGGCGATGGAGGGAGAGAGATCGGCGATGGAGGAGAGAGATCGACGATGGAGGAGAGAGATCGGCGGTGGGGGAGAGAGATCGGTGATGGAGGAGAGAGATCGGTGATTGAGGGAGAGATCGGTGATGGAGGGTAAGAGATCGGTGATGGAGGGAGAGAGATCGGCGGTGGGGGAGAGAGATCGGCGATGGAGGAGAGAGATCGGTGATGGGGGGGAGATCGGCGATGGAGTGAGAGAGATCGGTGATGGAGGGAGAGAGATCGGTGATGGAGGGAGAGATCGGTGATGGACGGAGAGATCGGTGATGGAGGGAGAGATCGGTGATGGAGGAGAGATCGGTGATGGAGGAGAGAGATCGGTGATAGAGGGGAGAGATCGGCGATGGAGGGAGAGAGATCGGTGATGGAGGGAGAGAGATCGGTGATGGCGGAGAGAGATCGGCGATGGAGGGGAGAGATCGGCGATGGAGGAGAGAGATCGGTGATGGAGGGAGAGATCGGCGATGGAGGAGAGAGATCAGCGATGGAGGGAGAGATCGGCGATGGAGGAGAGAGATCGGTGATGGAGGAGAGAGATCGGTGATGGAGGGAGAGAGATCCGCAATGGAGGAAAGAGATCGGCGATGAAGGGAGAGATCGGCGATGGAGGGAGAGAGATCGGCGATGGAGGAGAGAGATCGGCGATGGAGGGGAGAGATCGGCGATGGAGGAGAGAGATCGGCGATGGAGGAGAGAGATCGGCGATGGAGAGAGAGATCGGCGATGGAGGAGAGAGATCGGCGATGGAGGGACAGAGATCGGCGATGAAGGGAGAGAGATCGGCGATGGAGGGAGCGAGATCGGCGATGGAGGGAGAGAGATCGGCGATGGAGGGAGAGATCGGCGATGGAGGAGAGAGATCGGCGATGGAGGAGAGAGATCGGCGATGGAGGAGAGAGATCGGCGATGGAGGAGAGAGATCGGTGATGGAGGAGAGAGATCAGAGATGGAGGGGAGAGACCGGCGATGGAGGAGAGAGATCGGCGATGGAGGAGAGAGATCGGCGATGGAGGGAGAGAGATCGGTGATGGAGGAGAGAGATCGGTGATGGAGGAGAGAGATCGGTGATGGAGGAGAGAGATCGGTGATGGAGGGAGAAATCGGCGATGGAGGACAGAGATCAGCGATGGAGGAGACGTCGGCGATGGAGGAGAGAGATCGGCGATGGAGGGAGAGAGATCGGTGATGGAGGGAGAGAGATCGGTGATGGAGGAGAGAGATCAGTGATGGAGGAGAGAGATCGGCGATGGCGGAGAGATCGGTGATGGAGGAGAGATCGGCGATGGAGGAGAGATCGGTGACGGAGGGAGAGAGATCGGTGATGGAGGGAGAGAGATCGGCGATGGTGGAGAGATCGGCGATGGAGGAGAGAGATCGGCGATGGAGAGAGAGATCGGCGATGGAGGAGAGAGATCAGCGATGGAGGGACAGAGATCGGCGATGGAGGGAGAGATCGGTGATGGAGGGAGAGAGATCGGCGATGGAGGGAGCGAGATCGGCGATGGAGGGAGAGAGATCGGCGATGGAGGGAGAGATCGGCGATGGAGGAGAGAGATCGGCGATGGAGGAGAGAGATCGGCGATGGAGGAGAGAGATCGGCGATGGAGGAGAGAGATCGGCGATGGAGGAGAGAGATCGGCGATGGAGGGGAGAGACCGGCGATGGAGGAGAGAGATCGGCGATGGAGGAGAGAGATCGGTGATGGAGGGAGAGAGATCGGTGATGGAGGAGAGAGATCGGTGATGGAGGAGAGAGATCGGTGATGGAGGAGAGAGATCGGTGATGGAGGGAGAAATCGGCGATGGAGGACAGAGATCGGCGTTGGAGGAGAGGTCGGCGATGGAGGAGAGAGATCGGCGATGGAGGGAGAGAGATCGGTGATGGAGGGAGAGAGATCGGTGATGGAGGAGAGAGATCAGTGATGGAGGAGAGAGTTCGGCGATGGCGGAGAGATCGGTGATGGAGGAGAGATCGGCGATGGAGGAGAGATCGGTGACGGAGGGAGAGAGATCGGTGATGGAGGGAGAGAGGTCGGCGATGGTGGAGAGATCGGCGATGGAGGAGAGAGATCGATGATGGAGGAGAGAGATCAGCGATGTAGGGAGAGAGATCGGCGATGGAGGGAGAGAGATCGGCGATGGAGGGAGAGAGATCGGCGATGGAGGGAGAGAGATCGGCGTTGGAGGGAGAGAGATCAGCGATGGAGGAGAGAGATCGGCGATGGAGGGAGAGAGATCGGTGATGGAGGGAGAGATCGGCGATGTGGGGAGTGAGATCGGCGATGCAGGAGAGAGATGGGCGATGGAGGAGAGAGATCGGCGATGGAGGAGAGAGATCGGCAATGGAGGATGGAGATCGGCGGTGGGGGAGAGAGATCGGTAATGGAGGGAGAGATCGGCGATGGAGGGAGAGAGATTGGCGGTGGGGGAGAGAGATCGGTGTTGGGGGGAGTGAGATCGGTGATGGACGGAGAGATCGGCGATGGAGGAGAGAGATCGGCGATGGAGGAGAGAGATCGGCGATGGAGGATGGAGATCGGCGGTGGGGGAGAGAGATCGGCGATGGAGGAGAGAGATCGGTGATAGAGGAGAGAGATCGGTGATGGAGGGAGAGAGGTCGGCGATGGTGGAGAGATCGGCGATGGAGGAGAGAGATCGATGATGGAGGAGAGAGATCAGCGATGTAGGGAGAGAGATCGGCGATGGAGGATGGAGGTCGGCGATGGAGGAGAGAGATCGGCGATGGAGGGAGAGAGATCGGTGATGGAGGGAGAGAGAACGGTGATGGAGGAGAGAGATCAGTGATGGAGGAGAGAGATCGGCGATGGCGGAGAGATCGGTGATGGAGGAGAGATCGGCGATGGAGGAGAGATCGGTGACGGAGGGAGAGAGATCGGTGATGGAGGGAGAGAGGTCGGCGATGGTGGAGAGATCGGCGATGGAGGAGAGAGATCGATGATGGAGGAGAGAGATCAGCGATGTAGGGAGAGAGATCGGCGATGGAGGATGGAGATCGGCGGTGGGGGAGAGAGATCGGTAATGGAGGGAGAGATCGGCGATGGAGGGAGAGAGATTGGCGGTGGGGGAGAGAGATCGGTGTTGGGGGGAGTGAGATCGGTGATGGACGGAGAGATCGGTGATGGACGGAGAGATCGGCGATGCAGGAGAGAGATGGGCGATGGAGGAGAGAGATCGGCGATGGAGGAGAGAGATCGGCGATGGAGGATGGAGATCGGCGGTGGGGGAGAGAGATCGGTAATGGAGGGAGAGATCGGCGATGGAGGGAGAGAGATTGGCGGTGGGGGAGAGAGATCGGTGTTGGGGGGAGTGAGATCGGTGATGGACGGAGAGATCGGCGATGGAGGAGAGAGATCGGCGATGGAGGAGAGAGATCGGCGATGGAGGATGGAGATCGGCGGTGGGGGAGAGAGATCGGCGATGGAGGTAGAGATCGGTGATAGAGGAGAGAGATCGGTGATAGAGGGGAGAGATCGGCGATGGAGGAGAGAGATCGGCGATGGAGGAGAGCGAACGGCGATGGAGGAGAGAGATCGGCGATGGAGGGAGAGAAATCGGTGATGGAGGGAGAGATCGGCGATGGAGGAGAGAGATCGGTGATGGACGGAGAGATCGGTGATGGAGGAGAGAGATCGGTGATGGAGGGGAGAGACCGGCGATGGAGGGAGAGAAATCGGTGATGGAGGGAGAGATCGGTGATGGACGGAGAGATCGGTGATGGAGGAGAGAGATCGGTGATGGAGGAGAGAGATCGGTGATAGAGGGGAGAGATCGGCGATGGAGGAGAGAGATCGGCGATGGAGGAGAGAGATCGGTGATGGCGGAGAGAGATCGGTGATGGCGGAGAGAGATCGGCGATGGAGGGAGAGAGATTGGTGATGGACGGAGAGATCGGTGATGGAGGAGTGAGATCGGTGATGGAGGAGAGAGATCGGTGATAGAGGGGAGAGATCGGCGATGGAGGAGAGAGTTCGGCGATGGAGGAGAGAGATCGGCGATGGAGGGAGAGATCGGCGATGGAGTGAGAGATCGGCGATGGAGGGAGAGAGATCGGTGATGGAGGGAGAGAGACAGGCGATGGAGGAAAGAGATCGGCGATGGTAGAGAGATCGGCGATGGAGGGAGAGATCGGCAATGGAGGAGAGAGATCGGCGATGGAGGGAGAGATCGGCGATGGAGGAGAGAGATCGGCGATGGAGGAGAGCGAACGGCGATGGAGGAGAGGGATCGGCGATGGAGGAAAGAGATCAGCGATGGTGGAGAGAGATCGGCGATGGAGGAGAGAGATCGGCGATGGAGGATAGAGATCGGCGATGGAGGGAGAGAGATCGGCGATGGAGTGAGAGAGATCGGCGATGGAGGAGAGAGATCGGCGATGGAGGGATAGATATCGGCGATGGAGGGAGAGATCGGTGATGGAGGGAGAGAGATCGGCGATGGAGTGAGAGAGATCGGCGATGGAGGGAGAGATCGGCGTTGGAGGAGAGAGATCGGCGATGGTGGAGAGAGATCGGCGATGGAGGAGAGAGATCGGTGATGGAGGGGAGAGATCGGTGATGGAGGAGAGAGATCGGCGATGGAGGGAGAGAGATCGGTGACGGAGGAGAGAGATTGGTGATGGAGCGGAGAGACCGGCGATGGAGGAGAGAGATCGGTGATGGAGGGAGAGAGATCAGTGATGGAGGGAGAGATCGGCGATGGAGGACAGAGATCGGCGATGGAGGAGAGGTCGGCGATGGAGGAGAGAGATCGGCGATGTAGGGAGAGAGATCGGCGATGGAGGGAGAGAGATCGGCGATGGAGGAGAGAGATCGGCGATGGAGGGAGAGATCGGCGATGGAGGAGAGAGATCGGCGATGGAGGAGAGAGATCGGCGATGGAGGAGAGAGATCGGCGATGGAGGAGAGAGATCGGCGATGGAGGAGAGAGATCGGTGATGGAGGGGAGAGACCGGCGATGGAGGAGAGAGATCGGCGATGGAGGAGAGAGATCGGTGATGGAGGGAGAGAGATCGGTGATGGAGGAGAGAGATCGGTGATGGAGGAGAGAGATCGGTGATGGAGGGAGAAATCGGCGATGGAGGACAGAGATCGGCGATGGAGGAGAGGTCGGCGATGGAGGAGAGAGATCGGCGATGGAGGGAGAGAGATCGGTGATGGAGGGAGAGAGATCGGTGATGGAGGAGAGAGATCAGTGATGGAGGAGAGAGATCGGCGATGGCGGAGAGATCGGTGATGGAGGAGAGATCGGCGATGGAGGAGAGATCGGTGACGGAGGGAGAGAGATCGGTGATGGAGGGAGAGAGGTCGGCGATGGTGGAGAGATCGGCGATGGAGGAGAGAGATCGATGATGGAGGAGAGAGATCAGCGATGTAGGGAGAGAGATCGGCGATGGAGGGAGAGAGATCGGCGATGGAGGGAGAGAGATCGGCGATGGAGGGAGAGAGATCAGCGATGGAGGAGAGAGATCGGCGATGGAGGGAGAGAGATCGGTGATGGAGGGAGAGATCGGCGATGTGGGGAGTGAGATCGGCGATGCAGGAGAGAGATGGGCGATGGAGGAGAGAGATCGGCGATGGAGGAGAGAGATCGGCGATGGAGGATGGAGATCGGCGGTGGGGGAGAGAGATCGGTAATGGAGGGGAGAGACCGGCGATGGAGGGAGAGAAATCGGTGATGGAGGGAGAGATCGGTGATGGACGGAGAGATCGGTGATGGAGGAGAGAGATCGGTGATGGAGGAGAGAGATCGGTGATAGAGGGGAGAGATCGGCGATGGAGGAGAGAGATCGGCGATGGAGGAGAGAGATCGGTGATGGCGGAGAGAGATCGGCGATGGAGGGAGAGAGATCGGTGATGGACGGAGAGATCGGTGATGGAGGAGAGAGATCGGTGATGGAGGAGAGAGATCGGTGATAGAGGGGAGAGATCGGCGATGGAGGAGAGAGTTCGGCGATGGAGGAGAGAGATCGGCGATGGAGGGAGAGATCGGCGATGGAGTGAGAGATCGGCGATGGAGGGAGAGAGATCGGTGATGGAGGAGAGAGATCGGTGATGGAGGGAGAGAGACAGGCGATGGAGGAGAGAGATCGGTGATGGAGGAGAGAGATCGGTGATGGAGGGAGAAATCGGCGATGGAGGACAGAGATCAGCGATGGAGGAGACGTCGGCGATGGAGGAGAGAGATCGGCGATGGAGGGAGAGAGATCGGTGATGGAGGGAGAGAGATCGGTGATGGAGGAGAGAGATCAGTGATGGAGGAGAGAGATCGGCGATGGCGGAGAGATCGGTGATGGAGGAGAGATCGGCGATGGAGGAGAGATCGGTGACGGAGGGAGAGAGATCGGTGATGGAGGGAGAGAGATCGGCGATGGTGGAGAGATCGGCGATGGAGGAGAGAGATCGGCGATGGAGAGAGAGATCGGCGATGGAGGAGAGAGATCAGCGATGGAGGGACAGAGATCGGCGATGGAGGGAGAGATCGGTGATGGAGGGAGAGAGATCGGCGATGGAGGGAGCGAGATCGGCGATGGAGGGAGAGAGATCGGCGATGGAGGGAGAGATCGGTGATGGAGGGAGAGATCGGCGATGGAGGAGAGAGATCGGCGATGGAGGAGAGAGATCGGCGATGGAGGAGAGAGATCGGCGATGGAGGAGAGAGATCGGCGATGGAGGAGAGAGATCGGCGATGGAGGGGAGAGACCGGCGATGGAGGAGAGAGATCGGCGATGGAGGAGAGAGATCGGTGATGGAGGGAGAGAGATCGGTGATGGAGGAGAGAGATCGGTGATGGAGGAGAGAGATCGGTGATGGAGGAGAGAGATCGGTGATGGAGGGAGAAATCGGCGATGGAGGACAGAGATCGGCGTTGGAGGAGAGGTCGGCGATGGAGGAGAGAGATCGGCGATGGAGGGAGAGAGATCGGTGATGGAGGGAGAGAGATCGGTGATGGAGGAGAGAGATCAGTGATGGAGGAGAGAGATCGGCGATGGCGGAGAGATCGGTGATGGAGGAGAGATCGGCGATGGAGGAGAGATCGGTGACGGAGGGAGAGAGATCGGTGATGGAGGGAGAGAGGTCGGCGATGGTGGAGAGATCGGCGATGGAGGAGAGAGATCGATGATGGAGGAGAGAGATCAGCGATGTAGGGAGAGAGATCGGCGATGGAGGGAGAGAGATCGGCGATGGAGGGAGAGAGATCGGCGATGGAGGGAGAGAGATCGGCGTTGGAGGGAGAGAGATCAGCGATGGAGGAGAGAGATCGGCGATGGAGGGAGAGAGATCGGTGATGGAGGGAGAGATCGGCGATGTGGGGAGTGAGATCGGCGATGCAGGAGAGAGATGGGCGATGGAGGAGAGAGATCGGCGATGGAGGAGAGAGATCGGCAATGGAGGATGGAGATCGGCGGTGGGGGAGAGAGATCGGTAATGGAGGGAGAGATCGGCGATGGAGGGAGAGAGATTGGCGGTGGGGGAGAGAGATCGGTGTTGGGGGGAGTGAGATCGGTGATGGACGGAGAGATCGGCGATGGAGGAGAGAGATCGGCGATGGAGGAGAGAGATCGGCGATGGAGGATGGAGATCGGCGGTGGGGGAGAGAGATCGGCGATGGAGGAGAGAGATCGGTGATAGAGGAGAGAGATCGGTGATGGAGGGAGAGAGGTCGGCGATGGTGGAGAGATCGGCGATGGAGGAGAGAGATCGATGATGGAGGAGAGAGATCAGCGATGTAGGGAGAGAGATCGGCGATGGAGGATGGAGGTCGGCGATGGAGGAGAGAGATCGGCGATGGAGGGAGAGAGATCGGTGATGGAGGGAGAGAGATCGGTGATGGAGGAGAGAGATCAGTGATGGAGGAGAGAGATCGGCGATGGCGGAGAGATCGGTGATGGAGGAGAGATCGGCGATGGAGGAGAGATCGGTGACGGAGGGAGAGAGATCGGTGATGGAGGGAGAGAGGTCGGCGATGGTGGAGAGATCGGCGATGGAGGAGAGAGATCGATGATGGAGGAGAGAGATCAGCGATGTAGGGAGAGAGATCGGCGATGGAGGATGGAGATCGGCGGTGGGGGAGAGAGATCGGTAATGGAGGGAGAGATCGGCGATGGAGGGAGAGAGATTGGCGGTGGGGGAGAGAGATCGGTGTTGGGGGGAGTGAGATCGGTGATGGACGGAGAGATCGGTGATGGACGGAGAGATCGGCGATGCAGGAGAGAGATGGGCGATGGAGGAGAGAGATCGGCGATGGAGGAGAGAGATCGGCGATGGAGGATGGAGATCGGCGGTGGGGGAGAGAGATCGGTAATGGAGGGAGAGATCGCCGATGGAGGGAGAGAGATTGGCGGTGGGGGAGAGAGATCGGTGTTGGGGGGAGTGAGATCGGTGATGGACGGAGAGATCGGCGATGGAGGAGAGAGATCGGCGATGGAGGAGAGAGATCGGCGATGGAGGATGGAGATCGGCGGTGGGGGAGAGAGATCGGCGATGGAGGTAGAGATCGGTGATAGAGGAGAGAGATCGGTGATAGAGGGGAGAGATCGGCGATGGAGGAGAGAGATCGGCGATGGAGGAGAGCGAACGGCGATGGAGGAGAGAGATCGGCGATGGAGGGAGAGAAATCGGTGATGGAGGGAGAGATCGGCGATGGAGGAGAGAGATCGGTGATGGACGGAGAGATCGGTGATGGAGGAGAGAGATCGGTGATGGAGGGGAGAGACCGGCGATGGAGGGAGAGAAATCGGTGATGGAGGGAGAGATCGGTGATGGACGGAGAGATCGGTGATGGAGGAGAGAGATCGGTGATGGAGGAGAGAGATCGGTGATAGAGGGGAGAGATCGGCGATGGAGGAGAGAGATCGGCGATGGAGGAGAGAGATCGGTGATGGCGGAGAGAGATCGGTGATGGCGGAGAGAGATCGGCGATGGAGGGAGAGAGATTGGTGATGGACGGAGAGATCGGTGATGGAGGAGTGAGATCGGTGATGGAGGAGAGAGATCGGTGATAGAGGGGAGAGATCGGCGATGGAGGAGAGAGTTCGGCGATGGAGGAGAGAGATCGGCGATGGAGGGAGAGATCGGCGATGGAGTGAGAGATCGGCGATGGAGGGAGAGAGATCGGTGATGGAGGGAGAGAGACAGGCGATGGAGGAAAGAGATCGGCGATGGTAGAGAGATCGGTGATGGAGGGAGAGATCGGCAATGGAGGAGAGAGATCGGCGATGGAGGGAGAGATCGGCGATGGAGGAGAGAGATCGGCGATGGAGGAGAGCGAACGGCGATGGAGGAGAGGGATCGGCGATGGAGGAAAGAGATCAGCGATGGTGGAGAGAGATCGGCGATGGAGGAGAGAGATCGGCGATGGAGGATAGAGATCGGCGATGGAGGGAGAGAGATCGGCGATGGAGTGAGAGAGATCGGCGATGGAGGAGAGAGATCGGCGATGGAGGGATAGATATCGGCGATGGAGGGAGAGATCGGTGATGGAGGGAGAGAGATCGGCGATGGAGTGAGAGAGATCGGCGATGGAGGGAGAGATCGGCGTTGGAGGAGAGAGATCGGCGATGGTGGAGAGAGATCGGCGATGGAGGAGAGAGATCGGTGATGGAGGGGAGAGATCGGTGATGGAGGAGAGAGATCGGCGATGGAGGGAGAGAGATCGGTGACGGAGGAGAGAGATTGGTGATGGAGCGGAGAGACCGGCGATGGAGGAGAGAGATCGGTGATGGAGGGAGAGAGATCAGTGATGGAGGGAGAGATCGGCGATGGAGGACAGAGATCGGCGATGGAGGAGAGGTCGGCGATGGAGGAGAGAGATCGGCGATGTAGGGAGAGAGATCGGCGATGGAGGGAGAGAGATCGGCGATGGAGGAGAGAGATCGGCGATGGAGGGAGAGATCGGCGATGGAGGAGAGAGATCGGCGATGGAGGAGAGAGATCGGCGATGGAGGAGAGAGATCGGCGATGGAGGAGAGAGATCGGCGATGGAGGAGAGAGATCGGTGATGGAGGGGAGAGACCGGCGATGGAGGAGAGAGATCGGCGATGGAGGAGAGAGATCGGTGATGGAGGGAGAGAGATCGGTGATGGAGGAGAGAGATCGGTGATGGAGGAGAGAGATCGGTGATGGAGGGAGAAATCGGCGATGGAGGACAGAGATCGGCGATGGAGGAGAGGTCGGCGATGGAGGAGAGAGATCGGCGATGGAGGGAGAGAGATCGGTGATGGAGGGAGAGAGATCGGTGATGGAGGAGAGAGATCAGTGATGGAGGAGAGAGATCGGCGATGGCGGAGAGATCGGTGATGGAGGAGAGATCGGCGATGGAGGAGAGATCGGTGACGGAGGGAGAGAGATCGGTGATGGAGGGAGAGAGGTCGGCGATGGTGGAGAGATCGGCGATGGAGGAGAGAGATCGATGATGGAGGAGAGAGATCAGCGATGTAGGGAGAGAGATCGGCGATGGAGGGAGAGAGATCGGCGATGGAGGGAGAGAGATCGGCGATGGAGGGAGAGAGATCAGCGATGGAGGAGAGAGATCGGCGATGGAGGGAGAGAGATCGGTGATGGAGGGAGAGATCGGCGATGTGGGGAGTGAGATCGGCGATGCAGGAGAGAGATGGGCGATGGAGGAGAGAGATCGGCGATGGAGGAGAGAGATCGGCGATGGAGGATGGAGATCGGCGGTGGGGGAGAGAGATCGGTAATGGAGGGGAGAGACCGGCGATGGAGGGAGAGAAATCGGTGATGGAGGGAGAGATCGGTGATGGACGGAGAGATCGGTGATGGAGGAGAGAGATCGGTGATGGAGGAGAGAGATCGGTGATAGAGGGGAGAGATCGGCGATGGAGGAGAGAGATCGGCGATGGAGGAGAGAGATCGGTGATGGCGGAGAGAGATCGGTGATGGCGGAGAGAGATCGGCGATGGAGGGAGAGAGATCGGTGATGGACGGAGAGATCGGTGATGGAGGAGAGAGATCGGTGATGGAGGAGAGAGATCGGTGATAGAGGGGAGAGATCGGCGATGGAGGAGAGAGTTCGGCGATGGAGGAGAGAGATCGGCGATGGAGGGAGAGATCGGCGATGGAGTGAGAGATCGGCGATGGAGGGAGAGAGATCGGTGATGGAGGAGAGAGAGCGGTGATGGAGGGAGAGAGACAGGCGATGGAGGAAAGAGATCGGCGATGGTAGAGAGATCGGTGATGGAGGGAGAGATCGGCAATGGAGGAGAGAGATCGGCGATGGAGGGAGAGATCGGCGATGGAGGGAGAGATCGGCGATGGAGGAGAGAGATCGGCGATGGAGGAGAGCGAACGGCGATGGAGGAGAGGGATCGGCGATGGAGGAAAGAGATCAGCGATGGTGGAGAGAGATCGGCGATGGAGGAGAGAGATCGGCGATGGAGGATAGAGATCGGCGATGGAGGGAGAGAGATCGGCGATGGAGTGAGAGAGATCGGCGATGGAGGAGAGAGATCGGCGATGGAGGGATAGATATCGGTGATGGAGGGAGAGATCGGTGATGGAGGGAGAGAGATCGGCGATGGAGTGAGAGAGATCGGCGATGGAGGGAGAGATCGGCGTTGGAGGAGAGAGATCGGCGATGGTGGAGAGAGATCGGCGATGGAGGAGAGAGATCGGTGATGGAGGGGAGAGATCGGTGATGGAGGAGAGAGATCGGCGATGGAGGGAGAGAGATCGGTGACGGAGGAGAGAGATTGGTGATGGAGCGGAGAGACCGGCGATGGAGGAGAGAGATCGGTGATGGAGGGAGAGAGATCGGCGATGGAGGGAGAGATCGGCGATGGAGGACAGAGATCGGCGATGGAGGAGAGAGATCGGCGATGTAGGGAGAGAGATCGGCGATGGAGGGAGAGAGATCAGCGATGGAGGAGAGAGAGCGGCGATGGAGGGAGAGAGATCGGCGATGGGGGGAGAGAGATCGGCGATGGAGGAGAGAGATCGGCGATGGAGGAGAGAGATCGGCGATGGAGGAGAGAGATCGGCGATGGAGGATAGAGATCGGCGGTGGGGGAGAGAGATCGGTGATGGAGGAGAGAGATCGGTGATGGAGGGAGAGATCGGCGATGGAGGGAGAGATCGGTGATGGAGGGAGAGAGATTGGCGGTGGGGGAGAGAGATCGGTGATGGGGGGAGAGAGATCGGTGATGGAGGGGGAGATCGGTGATGGAGGGGAGAGGTCGGTAATGGAGGAGGGTGATCGGTGATAGAGGAGAGAGATCGGCGATGGAGGGAGAGATCGGCGATGGAGGGAGAGATCGGCGATGGAGGGAGAGAGATCGGCGATGGAGGGAGAGCGATCGGTGATGGAGAGAGAGAGATCGGCGATGGAGGAGAGAGATCGGTGATGGAGGAGAGAGATCGGTGATGGAGCGAGAGAGATCGGCGATGGAGGGGAGAGATCGGCGATGGAGGAGAGAGATCGGCGATGGAGGGAGAGAGATCGGCGATGGAGGAGAGAAATCGGCGATGGTGGAGAGATCAGCGATGGAGGAGAGAGATCGGTGATGGAGGAGAGAGATCGGTGATGGAGGAGAGAGATCGGTGATGGAGGCAGAGATCAGCGATGGAGGAGAGAGATCGGTGATAGAGGAGGGAGATCGGTGATGGGGGAGAGAGATCGGTGATGGAGGCAGAGATCGGCGATGGAGGGAGAGATCGGTGATGGAGGGAGAGATCGGTGATGGAGGGGAGAGACCGGCGATGGAGGTGAGAGTTCGGCGATGGAGGGAGAGCTCGGCGCTGGAGAGAGAGAGATCGGTGATGGAGGGAGAGAGATCGGCGATGGGGGAGAGAGATCGGCGATGGGGGAGAGAGATCGATGATGGGTGAGAGAGATCGGCGATGGAGGGGAGAGATCGGCGATGGAGGGAGAGAGATCGGCGATGGGGAAGAGAGATCGGTGATGGAGGGAGAGGGATCCGCGATGGAGGAAAGAGATCGGCGATGGTGGAGAGATCGGCGATGGAGGGAGAGATTGGCGATGGAGGGAGAAACCGGCGATGGAGGGAGAAATCGGCGATGGAGGAGAGAGATCGGCGATGGAGGAGAGAGATCGGCGATGGAGGGAGAGATTGGCGATGGAGGGAGAGATCAGCGATGGAGGAGAGAGATCGGCGATAGAGGATAGAGATCGGTGATGGAGGGGAGAGATCGGCGATGGAGGGAGAGATCGGCGATGGAGGAGAGAGATCCGCGATGGAGGAAAGAGATCGGCGATGGAGTAGAGAGATCGGTGATGGAGGAGAGAGATCGGTGATGGAAGAAAGAGATCGGCAATGGAGGAGAGAGATCGGTGATGGAGGAGAGAGATCGGTGATGGAGGGAGAGAGATCGGCAATGGAGGAGAGAGATCGGCGGTGGAGGAGAGAGATCGGTGATGGAGCGAGAGAGATCGGTGATGGAGGGAGAGATCGGCGATGGAGGGAGAGAGATTGGCGGTGGGGAGAGAGATCGGTGTTGGGGGGAGTGAGATCGGTGATGGACGGAGAGATCGGTGATGGAGGAGAGAGATCGGCGATGAAGGAGAGCGATCGGTGATGGAGGAGAGAGATCGGCGATGGAGGTAGAGATCGGTGATAGAGGAGAGAGATCGGTGATAGAGGGGAGAGATCGGCGATGGAGGAGAGAGATCGGCGATGGAGGAGAGCGAACGGCGATGGAGGAGAGAGATCGGCGATGGAGGGAGAGAAATCGGTGATGGAGGGAGAGATCGGCGATGGAGGAGAGAGATCGGTGATGGACGGAGAGATCGGTGATGGAGGAGAGAGATCGGTGATGGAGGGGAGAGACCGGCGATGGAGGGAGAGAAATCGGTGATGGAGGGAGAGATCGGTGATGGACGGAGAGATCGGTGATGGAGGAGAGAGATCGGTGATGGAGGAGAGAGATCGGTGATAGAGGGGAGAGATCGGCGATGGAGGAGAGAGATCGGCGATGGAGGAGAGAGATCGGTGATGGCGGAGAGAGATCGGTGATGGCGGAGAGAGATCGGCGATGGAGGGAGAGAGATCGGTGATGGACGGAGAGATCGGTGATGGAGGAGAGAGATCGGTGATGGAGGAGAGAGATCGGTGATAGAGGGGAGAGATCGGCGATGGAGGAGAGAGTTCGGCGATGGAGGAGAGAGATCGGCGATGGAGGGAGAGATCGGCGATGGAGTGAGAGATCGGCGATGGAGGGAGAGAGATCGGTGATGGAGGAGAGAGATCGGTGATGGAGGGAGAGAGACAGGCGATGGAGGAAAGAGATCGGCGATGGTAGAGAGATCGGTGATGGAGGGAGAGATCGGCAATGGAGGAGAGAGATCGGCGATGGAGGGAGAGATCGGCGATGGAGGAGAGAGATCGGCGATGGAGGAGAGCGAACGGCGATGGAGGAGAGGGATCGGCGATGGAGGAAAGAGATCAGCGATGGTGGAGAGAGATCGGCGATGGAGGAGAGAGATCGGCGATGGAGGATAGAGATCGGCGATGGAGGGAGAGATCGGTGATGGAGGGAGAGAGATCGGCGATGGAGTGAGAGAGATCGGCGATGGAGGAGAGAGATCGGTGATGGAGGGATAGATATCGGCGATGGAGGGAGAGATCGGTGATGGAGGGAGAGAGATCGGCGATGGAGTGAGAGAGATCGGCGATGGAGGGAGAGATCGGCGTTGGAGGAGAGAGATCGGCGATGGTGGAGAGAGATCGGCGATGGAGGAGAGAGATCGGTGATGGAGGGGAGAGATCGGTGATGGAGGAGAGAGATCGGCGATGGAGGGAGAGAGATCGGTGACGGAGGAGAGAGATTGGTGATGGAGCGGAGAGACCGGCGATGGAGGAGAGAGATCGGTGATGGAGGGAGAGAGATCGGTGATGGAGGGAGAGATCGGCGATGGAGGACAGAGATCGGCGATGGAGGAGAGGTCGGCGATGGAGGAGAGAGATCGGCGATGTAGGGAGAGAGATCGGCGATGGAGGGAGAGAGATCAGCGATGGAGGAGAGAGATCGGCGATGGAGGAGAGAGATCGGCGATGGAGGAGAGAGATCGGCGATGGAGGATAGAGGTCGGCGGTGGGGGAGAGAGATCGGTGATGGAGGAGAGAGATCGGTGATGGAGAGAGAGATCGGCGATGGAGGGAGAGATCGGTGATGGAGGGAGAGAGATTGGCGGTGGGGGAGAGAGATCGGTGATGGGGGGAGAGAGATCGGTGATGGAGGGGGAGATCGGTGATGGAGGGGAGAGGTCGGTAATGGAGGAGGGTGATCGGTGATAGAGGAGAGAGATCGGCGATGGAGGGAGAGATCGGCGATGGAGGGAGAGATCGGCGATGGAGGGAGAGAGATCGGCGATGGAGGGAGAGCGATCGGTGATGGAGAGAGAGAGATCGGTGATGGAGGAGAGAGATCGGTGATGGAGGAGAGAGATCGGTGATGGAGCGAGAGAGATCGGCGATGGAGGGGAGAGATCGGCGATGGAGGAGAGAGATCGGCGATGGAGGGAGAGAGATCGGCGATGGAGGAGAGAAATCGGCGATGGTGGAGAGATCAGCGATGGAGGAGAGAGATCGGTGATGGAGGAGAGAGATCGGTGATGGAGGAGAGAGATCGGTGATGGAGGCAGAGATCAGCGATGGAGGAGAGAGATCGGTGATAGAGGAGGGAGATCGGTGATGGGGGGAGAGAGATCGGTGATGGAGGCAGAGATCGGCGATGGAGGGAGAGATCGGTGATGGAGGGAGAGATCGGTGATGGAGGGGAGAGACCGGCGATGGAGGTGAGAGTTCGGCGATGGAGGGAGAGCTCGGCGCTGGAGAGAGAGAGATCGGTGATGGAGGGAGAGAGATCGGCGATGGGGGAGAGAGATCGATGATGGGTGAGAGAGATCGGCGATGGAGGGGAGAGATCGGCGATGGAGGGAGAGAGATCGGCGATGGGGAAGAGAGATCGGTGATGGAGGGAGAGGGATCCGCGATGGAGGAAAGAGATCGGCGATGGTGGAGAGATCGGCGATGGAGGGAGAGATTGGCGATGGAGGGAGAAACCGGCGATGGAGGGAGAAATCGGCGATGGAGGAGAGAGATCGGCGATGGAGGAGAGAGATCGGCGATGGAGGGAGAGATTGGCGATGGAGGGAGAGATCAGCGATGGAGGAGAGAGATCGGCGATAGAGGATAGAGATCGGTGATGGAGGGGAGAGATCGGCGATGGAGGGGAGAGACCGGCGATGGAGGGGAGAGATCGGCGATGGAGGGAGAGATCGGCGATGGAGGAGAGAGATCCGCGATGGAGGAAAGAGATCGGCGATGGAGTAGAGAGATCGGTGATGGAGGAGAGAGATCGGTGATGGAGGAAAGAGATCGGCAATGGAGGAGAGAGATCGGTGATGGAGGAGAGAGATCGGTGATGGAGGGAGAGAGATCGGCAATGGAGGAGAGAGATCGGCGGTGGAGGAGAGAGATCGGTGATGGAGCGAGAGAGATCGGTGATGGAGGGAGAGAGATTGGCGATGGTGGAGAGATCGGCGATGGAGGGAGAGAGATCCGCGATGGAGGAAAGAGATCGGCGATGGTGGAGAGATCGGTGATGGAGGGAGAGATTGGCGATGGAGGGAGAGATTGGCGATGGAGGGAGAGATCGGCGATGGAGGGAGAGATCAGCGATGGAGGAGAGATCGGCGATGGAGGAAAGAAATCGGCAATGGTGGAGAGATTGGCGATGGAGGGAGAGATTGGCGATGGAGGAAGAGATCGGCGATGGAGGAGAGAGATTGGCGATGGAGGGAGAGATCGGCGATGGAGGAGAGAGATCGGCGATGGAGGGGAGAGATCGGTGATGGCGGAGAGAGATCGGTGATGGAGGAGAGAGATCGGCGATGGAGGGGAGAGATCGGCGATGGAGCGGAGAGATCGGCGATGGAGGGGAGAGATCGGCGATGGAGGGAGAGATCGGCGATGGAGGGAGAGATCGGCGATGGAGGGAGAGATCGGCGATGGAGGGAGAGATCGGCGATGGAGGGAGAGAGATCCGCAATGGAGGAAAGAGATCGGCGATGGTACAGAGATCGGCGATGGAGGGAGAGATCGGCGATGGAGGAGAGAGATCGGTGATGCAGGGAGAGATCGGCGATGGAGGAGAGAGATCGGCGATGAAGGAGAGCAATCGGCGATGGAGGAGAGAGATCAGCGCTGGAGGGACAGAGATCGGCGATGGAGGGAGAGATCGGTGATGGAGGGGAGAGACCGGCGATGGAGGAGAGAGATCGGCGATAGAGGGAGAGAGATCGGTGATGGAGGAGAGAGATTGGTGATGGAGGGAGAGATCGGCGATGGAGGACAGAGATCGGCGATGGAGGAGAGGTCGGCGATGGCGGAGAGAGATCGGCGATGGAGGGAGAGAGATCGGTGATGGAGGGAGAGAGATCGGTGATGGAGGGAGAGAGATCGGTGATGGAGGAGAGAGATCGGCGATGGCGGAGAGATCGGCGATGGAGGAGAGAGATCGGCGATGGAGGGAGAGAGATCGGCGATGGAGGAGAGAGATCGGTGATGGAGGGAGAGAGATCGGTGATGGAGGAGAGAGATCGGCGATGGCAGAGAGATCGGCGATGGAGGAGAGAGATCGGCGATGGCGGAGAGATCGGCGATGGAGGAGAGAGATCGGCGATGTAGGGAGAGAGATCGGCGATGGAGGGAGAGAGATCAGCGATGGAGGGTGAGAGATCGGCGATGGAGGAGAGAGATCGGCGATGGAGGAGAGAGATCGGCGATGTAGGGAGAGAGATCGGCGATGGAGGGAGAGAGATCAGCGATGGAGGAGAGAGATCGGCGATGGAGGAGAGAGATCGGCGATGGAGGAGAGAGATCGGCGATGGAGGATAGAGGTCGGCGGTGGGGGAGAGAGATCGGTGATGGAGGAGAGAGATCGGTGATGGAGAGAGAGATCGGCGATGGAGGGAGAGATCGGTGATGGAGGGAGAGAGATTGGCGGTGGGGGAGAGAGATCGGTGATGGGGGGAGAGAGATCGGTGATGGAGGGGGAGATCGGTGATGGAGGGGAGAGGTCGGTAATGGAGGAGGGTGATCGGTGATAGAGGAGAGAGATCGGCGATGGAGGGAGAGATCGGCGATGGAGGGAGAGATCGGCGATGGAGGGAGAGAGATCGGCGATGGAGGGAGAGCGATCGGTGATGGAGAGAGAGAGATCGGTGATGGAGGAGAGAGATCGGTGATGGAGGAGAGAGATCGGTGATGGAGCGAGAGAGATCGGCGATGGAGGGGAGAGATCGGCGATGGAGGAGAGAGATCGGCGATGGAGGGAGAGAGATCGGCGATGGAGGAGAGAAATCGGCGATGGTGGAGAGATCAGCGATGGAGGAGAGAGATCGGTGATGGAGGAGAGAGATCGGTGATGGAGGAGAGAGATCGGTGATGGAGGCAGAGATCAGCGATGGAGGAGAGAGATCGGTGATAGAGGAGGGAGATCGGTGATGGGGGGAGAGAGATCGGTGATGGAGGCAGAGATCGGCGATGGAGGGAGAGATCGGTGATGGAGGGAGAGATCGGTGATGGAGGGGAGAGACCGGCGATGGAGGTGAGAGTTCGGCGATGGAGGGAGAGCTCGGCGCTGGAGAGAGAGAGATCGGTGATGGAGGGAGAGAGATCGGCGATGGGGGAGAGAGATCGATGATGGGTGAGAGAGATCGGCGATGGAGGGGAGAGATCGGCGATGGAGGGAGAGAGATCGGCGATGGGGAAGAGAGATCGGTGATGGAGGGAGAGGGATCCGCGATGGAGGAAAGAGATCGGCGATGGTGGAGAGATCGGCGATGGAGGGAGAGATTGGCGATGGAGGGAGAAACCGGCGATGGAGGGAGAAATCGGCGATGGAGGAGAGAGATCGGCGATGGAGGAGAGAGATCGGCGATGGAGGGAGAGATTGGCGATGGAGGGAGAGATCAGCGATGGAGGAGAGAGATCGGCGATAGAGGATAGAGATCGGTGATGGAGGGGAGAGATCGGCGATGGAGGGGAGAGACCGGCGATGGAGGGGAGAGATCGGCGATGGAGGGAGAGATCGGCGATGGAGGAGAGAGATCCGCGATGGAGGAAAGAGATCGGCGATGGAGTAGAGAGATCGGTGATGGAGGAGAGAGATCGGTGATGGAGGAAAGAGATCGGCAATGGAGGAGAGAGATCGGTGATGGAGGAGAGAGATCGGTGATGGAGGGAGAGAGATCGGCAATGGAGGAGAGAGATCGGCGGTGGAGGAGAGAGATCGGTGATGGAGCGAGAGAGATCGGTGATGGAGGGAGAGAGATTGGCGATGGTGGAGAGATCGGCGATGGAGGGAGAGAGATCCGCGATGGAGGAAAGAGATCGGCGATGGTGGAGAGATCGGTGATGGAGGGAGAGATTGGCGATGGAGGGAGAGATTGGCGATGGAGGGAGAGATCGGCGATGGAGGGAGAGATCAGCGATGGAGGAGAGATCGGCGATGGAGGAAAGAAATCGGCAATGGTGGAGAGATTGGCGATGGAGGGAGAGATTGGCGATGGAGGAAGAGATCGGCGATGGAGGAGAGAGATTGGCGATGGAGGGAGAGATCGGCGATGGAGGAGAGAGATCGGCGATGGAGGGGAGAGATCGGTGATGGCGGAGAGAGATCGGTGATGGAGGAGAGAGATCGGCGATGGAGGGGAGAGATCGGCGATGGAGCGGAGAGATCGGCGATGGAGGGGAGAGATCGGCGATGGAGGGAGAGATCGGCGATGGAGGGAGAGATCGGCGATGGAGGGAGAGATCGGCGATGGAGGGAGAGATCGGCGATGGAGGGAGAGAGATCCGCAATGGAGGAAAGAGATCGGCGATGGTACAGAGATCGGCGATGGAGGGAGAGATCGGCGATGGAGGAGAGAGATCGGTGATGCAGGGAGAGATCGGCGATGGAGGAGAGAGATCGGCGATGAAGGAGAGCAATCGGCGATGGAGGAGAGAGATCAGCGCTGGAGGGACAGAGATCGGCGATGGAGGGAGAGATCGGTGATGGAGGGGAGAGACCGGCGATGGAGGAGAGAGATCGGCGATAGAGGGAGAGAGATCGGTGATGGAGGAGAGAGATTGGTGATGGAGGGAGAGATCGGCGATGGAGGACAGAGATCGGCGATGGAGGAGAGGTCGGCGATGGCGGAGAGAGATCGGCGATGGAGGGAGAGAGATCGGTGATGGAGGGAGAGAGATCGGTGATGGAGGGAGAGAGATCGGTGATGGAGGAGAGAGATCGGCGATGGCGGAGAGATCGGCGATGGAGGAGAGAGATCGGCGATGGAGGGAGAGAGATCGGCGATGGAGGAGAGAGATCGGTGATGGAGGGAGAGAGATCGGTGATGGAGGAGAGAGATCGGCGATGGCAGAGAGATCGGCGATGGAGGAGAGAGATCGGCGATGGCGGAGAGATCGGCGATGGAGGAGAGAGATCGGCGATGTAGGGAGAGAGATCGGCGATGGAGGGAGAGAGATCAGCGATGGAGGGTGAGAGATCGGCGATGGAGGAGAGAGATCGGCGATGGAGGAGAGAGATCGGCGATGTGGGGAGTGAGATCGGCGATGCAGGAGAGAGATCGGCGATGGAGGAGAGAGATCGCCGATGGAGGATAGAGATCGGCGGTGGGGGAGAGAGATCGGTAATGGAGGGAGAGATCGGTGATGGAGGGAGAGAGATTGGCGGTGGGGGAGAGAGATCGGTGATGGGGGGTGTGAGATCGGTGATGGAGGGAGAGGTCGGTAATGGAGGGAGAGATCGGTGATGGACGGAGAGATCGGTGATGGAGGGGAGAGGTCGGTAATGGAGGGAGAGATCGGTGATGGACGGAGAGATCGGTGATGGACGGAGAGATCGGTGATGGAGGAGAGAGATCGGTGATGGAGGGGAGAGATCGGTGATGGAGGAGAGAGATCGGCGATGGAGGGAGAGGTCGGCGATGGAGGGAGAGATCGGCGATGGAGGGAGAGATCGGCGATGGAGGGAGAGATCGGCGATGGAGGGAAAGATCGGCGATGGAGGGAAAGATCGGCGATGGAGGGAGAGATCGGCGATGGAGGAGAGAGATCGGCGAAGGAGGAGACAGATCAGCGATGGAGGGAGAGAGATCCGTGATGGAGGAAAGAGATCGGCGCTGGAGGGAGAGATTGGCGATGGAGGGAGAGATCGGCGATGGAGGAGAGAGATCGGCGATGGAGGGTGAGAGATCGGCGATGGAGGGAGAGATCGGCGATGGAGGGAGAGATCGGCGATGGAGGAGAGAGATCGGTGATGGAGGGAGAGAGATCCGCGATGGAGGAAAGAGTTCGGCGATGGAGGGAGAGATTGGCGATGGAGGAGAGAGATCGGTGATGGAGGGAGAGAGATCCGCGATGGAGGAAAGAGATCAGCGATGGAGGGAGTGATCGGCGATGGAGGGGAGAGATCGGCGATGGAGGGAGAGATCGGCGATGGAGGGAGAGATCGGCGATGGAGGGAGAGATCGGCGATGGAGGAGAGAGATCGGTGATGGGGGGAGAGAGATCGGTGATGGAGGGAGAGAGATCGGCGATGGAGGAGAGAAATCGGCGATGGTGGAGAGATCAGCGATGGAGGAGAGAGATCGGTGATGGAGGAGAGAGATCGGTGATGGAGGCAGAGATCAGCGATGGAGGAGAGAGATCGGTGATAGAGGAGGGAGATCGGTGATGGGGGGAGAGAGATCGGCGATGGAGGGAGAGATCGGTGATGGAGGGAGAGATCGGTGATGGACGGAGAGATCGGTGATGGAGGAGAGAGATCGGTGATAGAGGAGAGAAATCGGTGATGGAGGGGAGAGATCGGCGATGGAGGGGAGAGACCGGCGATGGAGGTGAGAGTTCGGCGATGGAGGGAGAGATCGGCGATGGAGGGAGAGATCGGCGATGGAGAGAGAGAGATCGGCGATGGAGGGAGAGAGATCGGCGATGGAGGAGAGAGATCGGCGATGGAGGAGAGAGATCGGTGATGGAGGGAGAGAGATCGGTGATGGAGGGAGAGAGATCGGCGATGGGGGGAGAGAGATCGGCGATGGGGGGGAGAGATCGGCGATGGAGGGGAGAGATCGGCGATGGAGGGAGAGAGATCGGTGATGGAGGGAGAGATCGGCGATGGAGGGAGAGATCGGCGATGGAGGAGAGAGATCGGCGATGGTAGAGAGATCGGCGATGGAGGGAGAGATTGGCGATGGAGGGAAAGATCGGCGATGGAGGGAAAGATCGGCGATGGAGGGAGAGATCGGCGATGGAGGAGAGAGATCGGCGAAGGAGGAGACAGATCAGCGATGGAGGGAGAGAGATCCGTGATGGAGGAAAGAGATCGGCGATGGAGGGAGAGATTGGCGATGGAGGGAGAGATCGGTGATGGACGGAGAGATCGGTGATGGAGGAGAGAGATCGGTGATAGAGGAGAGAAATCGGTGATGGAGGGGAGAGATCGGCGATGGAGGGGAGAGACCGGCGATGGAGGTGAGAGTTCGGCGATGGAGGGAGAGATCGGCGATGGAGGGAGAGATCGGCGATGGAGAGAGAGAGATCGGTGATGGAGGGAGAGAGATCGGCGATGGAGGAGAGAGATCGGCGATGGAGGAGAGAGATCGGTGATGGAGGGAGAGAGATCGGTGATGGAGGGAGAGATCGGCGATGGAGGAGAGAGATCGGCGATGGAGGGAGAGATCGGTGATGGAGGGAGAGATCGGTGATGGACGGAGAGATCGGTGATGGAGGAGAGAGATCGGTGATAGAGGAGAGAAATCGGTGATGGAGGGGAGAGATCGGCGATGGAGGGGAGAGACCGGCGATGGAGGTGAGAGTTCGGCGATGGAGGGAGAGATCGGCGATGGAGGGAGAGATCGGCGATGGAGAGAGAGAGATCGGTGATGGAGGGAGAGAGATCGGCGATGGAGGAGAGAGATCGGCGATGGAGGAGAGAGATCGGTGATGGAGGGAGAGAGATCGGTGATGGAGGGAGAGAGATCGGCGATGGGGGGAGAGAGATCGGCGATGGGGGGGAGAGATCGGCGATGGAGGGGAGAGATCGGCGATGGAGGGAGAGAGATCGGTGATGGAGGGAGAGATCGGCGATGGAGGGAGAGATCGGCGATGGAGGAGAGAGATCGGCGATGGTAGAGAGATCGGCGATGGAGGGAGAGATTGGCGATGGAGGGAAAGATCGGCGATGGAGGGAAAGATCGGCGATGGAGGGAGAGATCGGCGATGGAGGAGAGAGATCGGCGAAGGAGGAGACAGATCAGCGATGGAGGGAGAGAGATCCGTGATGGAGGAAAGAGATCGGCGATGGAGGGAGAGATTGGCGATGGAGGGAGAGAGATCGGCGATGGAGGGGAGAGACCGGCGATGGAGGGGAGAGATCGGCGATGGAGGGAGAGATCGGCGATGGAGGAGAGAGATCCGCGATGGAGGAAAGAGATCGGCGATGGAGTAGAGAGATCGGTGATGGAGGAGAGAGATCGGTGATGGAGGAAAGAGATCGGCAATGGAGGAGAGAGATCAGTGATGGAGGAGAGAGATCGGTGATGGAGGGAGAGAGATCGGCAATGGAGGAGAGAGATCGGCGGTGGAGGAGAGAGATCGGTGATGGAGCGAGAGAGATCGGTGATGGAGGGAGAGAGATTGGCGATGGTGGAGAGATCGGCGATGGAGGGAGAGAGATCCGCGATGGAGGAAAGAGATCGGCGATGGTGGAGAGATCGGTGATGGAGGGAGAGATTGGCGATGGAGGGAGAGATTGGCGATGGAGGGAGAGATCGGCGATGGAGGGAGAGATCAGCGATGGAGGAGAGATCGGCGATGGAGGAAAGAAATCGGCAATGGTGGAGAGATTGGCGATGGAGGGAGAGATTGGCGATGGAGGAAGAGATCGGCGATGGAGGAGAGAGATTGGCGATGGAGGGAGAGATCGGCGATGGAGGAGAGAGATCGGCGATGGAGGGGAGAGATCGGTGATGGCGGAGAGAGATCGGTGATGGAGGAGAGAGATCGGCGATGGAGGGGAGAGATCGGCGATGGAGCGGAGAGATCGGCGATGGAGGGGAGAGATCGGCGATGGAGGGAGAGATCGGCGATGGAGGGAGAGATCGGCGATGGAGGGAGAGATCGGCGATAGAGGGAGAGATCGGCGATGGAGGGAGAGATCGGCGATGGAGGGAGAGAGATCCGCAATGGAGGAAAGAGATCGGCGATGGTACAGAGATCGGCGATGGAGGGAGAGATCGGCGATGGAGGAGAGAGATCGGTGATGGAGGGAGAGATCGGCGATGGAGGAGAGAGATCGGCGATGAAGGAGAGCAATCGGCGATGGAGGAGAGAGATCAGCGCTGGAGGGACAGAGATCGGCGATGGAGGGAGAGATCGGTGATGGAGGGGAGAGACCGGCGATGGAGGAGAGAGATCGGCGATAGAGGGAGAGAGATCGGTGATGGAGGAGAGAGATTGGTGATGGAGGGAGAGATCGGCGATGGAGGACAGAGATCGGCGATGGAGGAGAGGTCGGCGATGGCGGAGAGAGATCGGCGATGGAGGGAGAGAGATCGGTGATGGAGGGAGAGAGATCGGTGATGGAGGGAGAGAGATCGGTGATGGAGGAGAGAGATCGGCGATGGCGGAGAGATCGGCGATGGAGGAGAGAGATCGGCGATGGAGGGAGAGAGATCGGCGATGGAGGAGAGAGATCGGTGATGGAGGGAGAGAGATCGTTGATGGAGGAGAGAGATCGGCGATGGCAGAGAGATCGGCGATGGCGGAGAGATCGGCGATGGAGGAGAGAGATCGGCGATGTAGGGAGAGAGATCGGCGATGGAGGGAGAGAGATCAGCGATGGAGGGAGAGAGATCGGCGATGGAGGAGAGAGATCGGCGATGGAGGAGAGAGATCGGCGATGTGGGGAGTGAGATCGGCGATGCAGGAGAGAGATCGGCGATGGAGGAGAGAGATCGGCGATGGAGGAGAGAGATCGCCGATGGAGGATAGAGATCGGCGGTGGGGGAGAGAGATCGGTAATGGAGGGAGAGATCGGTGATGGAGGGAGAGAGATTGGCGGTGGGGGAGAGAGATCGGTGATGGGGGGAGTGAGATCGGTGATGGAGGGAGAGGTCGGTAATGGAGGGAGAGATCGGTGATGGACGGAGAGATCGGTGATGGAGGGGAGAGGTCGGTAATGGAGGGAGAGATCGGTGATGGACGGAGAGATCGGTGATGGACGGAGAGATCGGTGATGGAGGAGAGAGATCGGTGATGGAGGAGAGAGATCGGTGATGGAGGGGAGAGATCGGTGATGGAGGAGAGAGATCGGCGATGGAGGGAGAGGTCGGCGATGGAGGGAGAGATCGGCGATGGAGGGAGAGATCGGCGATGGAGGGAGAGATCGGCGATGGAGGGAAAGATCGGCGATGGAGGGAAAGATCGGCGATGGAGGGAGAGATCGGCGATGGAGGAGAGAGATCGGCGAAGGAGGAGACAGATCAGCGATGGAGGGAGAGAGATCCGTGATGGAGGAAAGAGATCGGCGCTGGAGGGAGAGATTGGCGATGGAGGGAGAGATCGGCGATGGAGGAGAGAGATCGGCGATGGAGGGTGAGAGATCGGCGATGGAGGGAGAGATCGGCGATGGAGGAGAGAGATCGGTGATGGAGGGAGAGAGATCCGCGATGGAGGAAAGAGATCAGCGATGGAGGGAGTGATCGGCGATGGAGGGGAGAGATCGGCGATGGAGGGAGAGATCGGCGATGGAGGGAGAGATCGGCGATGGAGGAGAGAGATCGGCGATGGAGGGAGAGATCGGCGATGGAGGGAGAGATCGGCGATGGAGGAGAGAGATCGGTGATGGGGGGAGAGAGATCGGTGATGGAGGGAGAGAGATCGGCGATGGAGGAGAGAAATCGGCGATGGTGGAGAGATCAGCGATGGAGGAGAGAGATCGGTGATGGAGGAGAGAGATCGGTGATGGAGGCAGAGATCAGCGATGGAGGAGAGAGATCGGTGATAGAGGAGGGAGATCGGTGATGGGGGAGAGAGATCGGCGATGGAGGGAGAGATCGGTGATGGAGGGAGAGATCGGTGATGGACGGAGAGATCGGTGATGGAGGAGAGAGATCGGTGATAGAGGAGAGAAATCGGTGATGGAGGGGAGAGATCGGCGATAGAGGGGAGAGACCGGCGATGGAGGTGAGAGTTCGGCGATGGAGGGAGAGATCGGCGATGGAGGGAGAGATCGGCGATGGAGAGAGAGAGATCGGTGATGGAGGGAGAGAGATCGGCGATGGAGGAGAGAGATCGGCGATGGAGGAGAGAGATCGGTGATGGAGGGAGAGAGATCGGCGATGGGGGGGAGAGATCGGCGATGGAGGGGAGAGATCGGCGATGGAGGGAGAGAGATCGGCGATGGAGGGAGAGAGATCGGTGATGGAGGGAGAGATCGGCGATGGAGGGAGAGATCGGCGATGGAGGAGAGAGATCGGCGATGGTAGAGAGATCGGCGATGGAGGGAGAGATTGGCGATGGAGGGAAAGATCGGCGATAGAGGGAAAGATCGGCGATGGAGGGAGAGATCGGCGATGGAGGAGAGAGATCGGCGAAGGAGGAGACAGATCAGCGATGGAGGGAGAGAGATCCGTGATGGAGGAAAGAGATCGGCGATGGAGGGAGAGATTGGCGATGGAGGGAGAGATCGGCGATGGAGGAGAGAGATCGGCGATGGAGGGTGAGAGATCGGCGATGGAGGGAGAGATCGGCGATGGAGGAGAGAGATCGGTGATGGAGGGAGAGAGATCCGCGATGGAGGAAAGAGATCAGCGATGGAGGGAGTGATCGGCGATGGAGGGGAGAGATCGGCGATGGAGGGAGAGATCGGCGATGGAGGGAGAGATCGGCGATGGAGGAGAGAGATCGGCGATGGAGGGAGAGATCGGCGATGGAGGGAGAGATCGGCGATGGAGGAGAGAGATCGGTGATGGGGGGAGAGAGATCGGTGATGGAGGGAGAGAGATCGGCGATGGAGGAGAGAAATCGGCGATGGTGGAGAGATCAGCGATGGAGGAGAGAGATCGGTGATGGAGGAGAGAGATCGGTGATGGAGGCAGAGATCAGCGATGGAGGAGAGAGATCGGTGATAGAGGAGGGAGATCGGTGATGGGGGAGAGAGATCGGCGATGGAGGGAGAGATCGGTGATGGAGGGAGAGATCGGTGATGGACGGAGAGATCGGTGATGGAGGAGAGAGATCGGTGATAGAGGAGAGAAATCGGTGATGGAGGGGAGAGATCGGCGATAGAGGGGAGAGACCGGCGATGGAGGTGAGAGTTCGGCGATGGAGGGAGAGATCGGCGATGGAGGGAGAGATCGGCGATGGAGAGAGAGAGATCGGTGATGGAGGGAGAGAGATCGGCGATGGAGGAGAGAGATCGGCGATGGAGGAGAGAGATCGGTGATGGAGGGAGAGAGATCGGCGATGGGGGGGAGAGATCGGCGATGGAGGGGAGAGATCGGCGATGGAGGGAGAGAGATCGGCGATGGAGGGAGAGAGATCGGTGATGGAGGGAGAGATCGGCGATGGAGGGAGAGATCGGCGATGGAGGAGAGAGATCGGCGATGGTAGAGAGATCGGCGATGGAGGGAGAGATTGGCGATGGAGGGAAAGATCGGCGATAGAGGGAAAGATCGGCGATGGAGGGAGAGATCGGCGATGGAGGAGAGAGATCGGCGAAGGAGGAGACAGATCAGCGATGGAGGGAGAGAGATCCGTGATGGAGGAAAGAGATCGGCGATGGAGGGAGAGATTGGCGATGGAGGGAGAGATCGGCGATGGAGGAGAGAGATCGGCGATGGAGGGAGAGAGATCGGCGATGGAGGGAGAGATCGGCGATGGAGGGAGAGATCGGCGATGGAGGAGAGAGATCGGTGATGGAGGGAGAGAGATCCGCGATGGAGGAAAGAGATCGGCGATGGAGGGAGAGATTGGCGATGGAGGAGAGAGATCGGTGATGGAGGGAGAGAGATCCGCGATGGAGGAAAGAGATCAGCGATGGAGGGAGAGATCGGCGATGGAGGGGAGAGATCGGCGATGGAGGGAGAGATCGGCGATGGAGGAGAGAGATCGGCGATGGAGGGGAGAGATCGGCGATGGAGGAGAGACATCGGCGATGGTGGGAGAGATCGGCGATGGAGGGAGAGATCGGTGATGGAGGAGAGAGACCGGTGATGGGGGGAGAGAGATCGGTGATGGAGGGAGAAAGATCGGCGATGGAGGAGAGAAATCGGCGATGGTGGAGAGATCAGCGATGGAGGAGAGAGATCGGCGATGGGGGAGAGAGATCGGCGATGGAGGGAGAGAGATCGGTGATGGAGGGAGAGATCGGCGATGGGGGAGAGAGATCGGTGATGGAGGGAGAGAAATCCGCGATGGAGGAAAGAGATCGGCGATGGTGGAGAGATCGGTGATGGAGGGAGAGATTGGCGATGGAGGGAGAAACCGGCGATGGAGGGAGAAATCGGCGATGGAGGAGAGAGATCGGCGATGGAGGAGAGAGATCGGCGATGGAGGGAGAGATTGGCGATGGAGGGAGAGATCAGCGATGGAGGAGAGAGATCGGCGATAGAGGATAGAGATCAGCGATGGAGGGGAGAGATCGGCGATGGAGGGGAGAGACCGGCGATGGAGGGGAGAGATCGGCGATGGAGGGAGAGATCGGCGATGGAGGAGAGAGATCCGCGATGGAGGAAAGAGATCGGCGATGGAGGAGAGAGATCGGTGATGGAGGAGAGAGATCGGTGATGGAGGAGAGAGATCGGTGATGGAGGAGAGAGATCGGTGATGGAGGAGAGAGATCGGTGATGGAGGGAGAGAGATCGGCGATGGAGGAGAGAGATCGGTGATGGAGAAGAGAGATCCGCGATGGAGGAAAGAGATCGGCGATGGTGGAGAGATCGGCGATGGAGTGAGAGAGATCCGCGATGGAGGAAAGAGATTGGCGATGGTGGAGAGATCGGCGATGGAGGGAGAGATTGGCGATGGAGGGAGAGATCCGCGATGGAGGGAGAGATCGGCGATGGAGGGAGAGATCGGCGATGGAGGGAGAGATCAGCGATGGAGGAGAGAGATCGGTGATGGAGGGAGAGAGATCGGCGATGGAGCAAAGAAATCGGCGATGGTGGAGAGATTGGCGATGGAGGGAGAGATTGGCGATGGAGGAAGAGATCGGCGATGGAGGAGAGAGATTGGCGATGCAGGGAGAGATCGGCGATGGAGGAGAGAGATCAGCGATGGAGGGAGAGATCGGCGATGGAGGAGAGAGATTGGCGATGCAGGGAGAGATCCGCGATGGAGGAAGAGATCGGCGATGGAGGAGAGAGATCGGCGATGGAGGGAGAGATCGGCGATGGAGGGAGAGATCGGCGATGGAGGAGAGAGATCGGCGATGGAGGGAGACATCGGTGATGGAGGGAGAGATCGGCGATGGAGGAAAGAGATCGGTGATGGAGGCAGAGATCAGCGATGGAGGAGAGAGATCGGTGATGGAGGAGAGAGATCAGTGATGGGGGGAGAGAGATCGGTGATGGAGGCAGAGATCGGCGATGGAGGGAGAGATCGGTGATGGAGGGAGAGATCGGTGATGGACGGAGAGATCGGTGATGGAGGGGAGAGATCGGCGATGGAGGTGAGAGATCGGCGATGGAGGGAGAGATCGGCGATGGAGGAGAGAGATTGGCGATGCAGGGAGAGATCGGCGATGGAGGAAGAGATCGGCGATGGAGGAGAGGGATCGGCGATGGAGGGAGAGATCGGCGATGGAGGAGAGAGATTGGCGATGGAGGAGAGAGATTGGCGATGGAGGGAGAGATCGGCGATGGAGGAGAGAGATCGGTGATGGAGGGAGTGATCGGCGATGGAGGGACAGATCGGCGATGGAGGGACAGATCGGCGATGGAGGAGAGAGATTGGCGATGGAGGGAGAGAGAGATCGGTGATGGAGGAGAGAGATCGGCGATGGAGGAGAGAGATCGGCGATGGAGGGAGAGATCGGCGATGGAGGAGAGAGATTGGCGATGGAGGGAGAGATGGGCGATGGAGGAGAGAGATCGGCGATGGAGGAGAGATATCGGCGATGGAGGAGAGATATCGGCGATGGAGGGGAGTGATCGGCAATGGAGGGAAAGATCGGCGATGGAGGACAGATCGGCGATGGAGGGAGAGATCGGCGATGGAGGAGGGATATCGGCGATGGAGGGAGAGATCGGCGATGGAGGAGAGATATCGGCGATGGAGGAGAGATCGGCGATGGAGGGAGAGATCGGCGATGGAGGGGAGAGATCGGCGATGGAGGGAGACATCGGTGATGGAGGGAGAGATCGGCGATGGAGGAAAGAGATCGGTGATGGAGGCAGAGATCAGCGATGGAGGAGAGAGATCGGTGATGGAGGAGAGAGATCGGTGATGGGGGGAGAGAGATCGGTGATGGAGGCAGAGATCGACGATGGAGGGAGAGATCGGTGATGGAGGGAGAGATCGGTGATGGACGGAGAGATCGGTGATGGAGGGGAGAGATCGGCGATGGAGGTGAGAGTTCGGCGATGGAGGGAGAGCTTGGCGATGGAGAGAGAGAGATCGGTGATGGAGGGAGAGAGATCGGCGATGGAGGAGAGAGATCGGCGATGGTGGAGAGATCGGCGATGGAGGAGAGAGATCAGTGATGGAGGGAGAGAGATCGGTGATGGAGGGTGTTAAGTATGTGTATTGTATTGAACAATTAACACAAAGACTTAAACGTATAACTCAAACAGGTCTTTACTGGTTGGAGGTAGGGACTATACGTAGGTCTTTACTTCATGCCCACAGGCGGGAACTGAGGGGAGATCAGTACCCACAGTACTATTTATACCCCTATGGCCAGGAGTGGTACTGCGTATCACTACGCCCTACAAGTTGTGCAGTCCTGTCCATAGGTTCAAAGTAGCACACATATTACATACACAACATTCCTCCCTTCCTAGCTTTACAGTTATCTCCCCATTTAACATAACGTAATAACATATATACATATATAACTTCAGGTTTACATAACAGAATAACATAGATACATAGATAACTTCATGTCAAAACAGATCACAGATTCAGTCTCTGCGGAAAACAGTTCAGAGATTCAATCTCTGTGGTGTAGTCGGTTCACGTTGCTGGAGTCACTCATTCAATAGTCCTTCCATGGATTTAACAGTTTGAACTTCCGAACTGAATTGGCTCCGTTCGGAGGGACCACGTGTGTGATCTGGTAGAGGTAATAATGGTTCAGATGGGTCATCTTCTGTTTCGACTTTTCCTTTTCTGCTTCTTGGAGACTCTCTGGGCTCCACTGTCAGCTGCCAGCTGCATGCGCAGTTCCTCCTTCTCTTCCTCCTTTTTCCGTAGTAGAGCCACCTTCTCCCGATGTTCCGTAGACTTTCGGTGCTCCTCCATGATTTCTGTATGGTGGGAGTCGAAGTTACAAGTTGGGCAGGACAGGACATAGTAATATTCGGTGTCGTCCTGATCTAGGCCAGCGAGAGGGTCTTCTATTTCCTCCATACCCAGCTGGGCGTTAGCCAGCTTTTGTTCCAAGTCCAGACATCTTTCCTGAAGAGACTTCTTCATGCGTACCTCTTCATCCAGCTTTTTCTGGGCTTTCAGCAAGTCGTTTACTAATGACCTCATTTGAGATTTTACTACTTCAACTTCTTTTGGAGATTGATTGATCGGACTATTCAATCCCTCTACCGGAGCAGCTGTTTCAGCGGTCTGTTGTTCTACGTTGACGTGAGTCAGCGTACTTTTGGCATCCAAGGGCTGCTCTGTTGCAGTCATCTCAGTCTGTGTTGCCACCTCAGCTCTTCCAATAACCTTTGAGAGCTCCGAACCCCTTTCGTTTGAATATTGAAGTTCATGTTCAAGTTTTTCCCATTTCAGAGTCCTGTCCTTCAGCATATGCAGGAGTTGGCTGACCGTTAACTCCTCTGACATCAGACGTTTTCTCCATCAGCTGCTTCTGTTGTCTTTCCAGATTCTCCAACTCTATATCAAAGAACTCTTTCGTTGCATTCAACTCTTGCTCAAAACGGCGAAGCATTTGTTCTAATTGCTGTTGTAGTTTGAAATGGAGTTGAGTTCGAGCCCGGTGTCCCTCAGAAATGGGCACATCAGTAGACTTGCCAGACTCAGAATCCACAGTTAAACTATGCTGTTGTTGCTCAGTGGAATTCTGTGCTGAAACTTTGTCTTTTGCACCTGAGTTGGGCTTACCATCATCCGTTCCAGAGTCTGGGCCGACTATCTTCACCGAGTTCTCACTCGTTATTGTTTGTAGGAAATGCCAGTCCATATTCATTTTCCTAATCCACTCCCGTCCTAGTAGTGGAGAACCTCCTTCAGATATCACATATAAGTCCATTATTTGACTGTCTTCGCCCTTGTGGACCACTGCAACCTCTATTTTCCCGATGGGGTACACTCTTTGCCCCGTGTATGTTTTCAATATAATCCCCGTATCCTGTAGGGGAATATGTTGGAATAACTTTCCGTAATCTTTCTTATTTATGACCGTCAATGCTGATCCAGTGTCCAATTCCAGTTTTACTTGGACTCCTTCTATCTGAAGAGTGACCCAAATTGTCTGGAGGTCTGCACCCTTACCAGCGTTGAGTACTCTTAAGCTAGCCAGTTCATTACAGCTTAAGCTAGCCAGTTCATTACTGCTAGCGTCTGAATCGGACTCCTGTTCGGTCACCTTGTGTACCTTTGCGTATTTTCCTTGCGGTGACTTCTTGTTGCTGGTCTTCTTCCCTGACCTGCATACTCTAGCTATATGTCCAAGCCTACCACAAGTTCTACATTCTTGGTTTTTAAACCAACACTGGTTCTGATCATGCGTTGTCTTTCCACAACGATAACATTTGCCAGAACTCACACCCAATTTGTGTGCACTGAGCTCCGGTGACCGTAGCTGCATTACTGCCGTGCCTCTCGCTGCGGCTTCGTGTGCTACTGCCATAGTGACCGCCTTCTCAAGCGTCAGCTCATTCTCCTCGAGCAGTCGCTTTTGTGTATCCTGTTTAAATAAACCACACACAAATTTGTCTCGTAGTGCATCTGTCAGTCCCGTTCCAAACTGGCAATATTTCGCTAATTTACGCAATTCCAGCAAATATTCAGCATTGCTTTCATGCTGTAGCTGCCTTCTGTCGTAAAATTTAAATCGTTCCGCTAGCATCAGCGGCGTGGGGTTTAGATGATCTTTCAGGACAGTAACAATCTCATCGAACGTCTTATCCGCCGGTTCATCTGGTGATAACAGGTGTTTCAATTGCCCGTATGTCTTCGCACCCATTAAATTTAATAATGTTAGAGCTTTATCTTGGTCACGAATTTTATTGGCCTTACAATAATTTTTTACTCTTTCAACATATATGGCCCAATCTTCGAGGTCACTATCAAAGGTGCTAATATTCCCGTGTTTAGGCATTGTAGATTTGCAATTTCTCAGATTTTATTTTGTTTACTTGTTATCAAAGATGGCGGCTTCCCGCTCTTGCCGTCGTCCTCCGCCCACAAAATGGCGGTTTTCCCGCGCTTGGCGGTCTTCACCCGTCCCCCGCGCCATCTCCCTTCAGCCCCCGAGTGCGGCCCTTATCTTCGCCGCGATCGCCCGAGTGCGGCCCTTATCAGCGGATGCGATCGCTGGATCGCGAAGTGGCTCCCGACCGAAGCGGCTCTTGCTCGCTCCCTGTTGGTGTAGGGGGGAGGGTTTTACTTTCCTGGATCAGCTACTTGTAGGAAAATCCGCATCGGAGCAATGGGAGGCTTTCAGAAGGGAGATTGAGATCATACAATGGCAACATGTTCCCGTAAAGGTCAAGGGTGGTTCCAAAAACCACAGGGAACCTTGGATGTCAGGGGATATACGAGAATGGATTAGGAAAAAAAGGAGGGCTTTTGGTAGATACAAAAGGCTAAAGACGGAGGAAGCCCTAGAGGAGTACAAAAAGTGCAGGGGGATACTTAAAAAAGAAATTAGGAGATCAAGGAGGGGCCATGAAATAACACTGGCAAGCAAAATAAAGGAAAATCCGAAGATGTTTTATAAGTATATTAAGGGTAAGAGGATAACTAGGGAAAAAATAGGGCCCATTAGGGACAAAAGTGGCAATCTGTGTGTGGAGCCGGAAGATGTAGGAGGGGTTCTAAATGAATTTTTTGCATCTGTTTTCACTATGGAGAAGGACGATGTAGACATAGAAATAGGGCGGGGGGACTGTGATATGCTCGAACATATTAACATCGAGCGGGAGGAGGTATTGGCGGTTTTAGCTGGCCTAAAAATGGATAAATCCCCAGGCCCGGATGAAATGTATCCCAGGCTGCTGTGTGAGGCAAAGGAGGAGATTGCGGGGGCTCTAACACATATATTCAGGACCTCTCTGGCCACAGGGGATGTGCCAGAGGACTGGAGAACCGCTAATGTAGTACCATTATTCAAGAAAGGTAGTAGGGAAAAACCGGGGAACTACAGGCCAGTGAGCCTAACATCAGTGGTAGGAAAATTATTGGAAAAAATCCTGAGGGACAAAATTTGTCTCCACTTGGAGAGGCAAGGATTAATCAGGGATAGTCAACATGGCTTTGTCAAGGGAAGATCATGTCTGACTAATTTGATTGAATTTTTTGAGGGGGTGACTAGGTGTGTGGATGAGGGTAACGCAGTGGATGTGGTATACATGGATTTCAGTAAGGCCTTCGATAAAGTCCCGCACAGGAGACTGGTCAAGAAGGTAAGAGCCCATGGAATCCAGGGTGCCTTGGCACATTGGATACAAAACTGGCTTAGTGGCAGAAGGCAGAGGGTGATGGTCGAAGGTTGTTTTTGTGACTGGAAGCCTGTGGCCAGTGGGGTACCACAGGGATCGGTGCTGGGTCCCTTGCTGTTTGTGGTCTACATTAATGACTTGGATATGAATGTAAAGGGTATGATCAGTAAGTTCGCGGATGATACAAAAATTGGTAGGGTGGTAAATAGCGAGGAGGGTAGCCTCAGTCTGCAGGACGATATAGATGGGTTGGTCAGATGGGCGGAACAGTGGCAAATGGAATTTAACCCGGAAAAGTGCGAGGTGATGCACTTTGGGGGGACTAACAAGGCAAAGGAATACACAATGAATGGAAAGACCCTAGGCAAGACGGAGGGTCAGAGGGATCTGGGTGTGCAAGTACACAGATCCCTGAAGGCGGCGGAACAGGTGGATAAGGTGGTAAAAAAGGCATATGGGATACTTGCCTTCATTAGCCGAGGCATTGAATATAAGAGCAAGGAGGTTATGCTGGAGCTGTATAAAACACTGGTTAGGCCACAGCTGGAATATTGTGTGCAGTTCTGGTCGCCACACTACAGGAAGGACGTGATAGCTTTGGAGAGGGTGCAGAGGAGGTTCACCAGGATGTTACCAGGGCTGGAGCGCTTCAGCTATGAAGAGAGACTGGGCAGGTTGGGTTTGTTTTCCTTGGAGCTGAGGAGGCTGAGGGGGGACATGATTGAGGTGTACAAAATTATGAGGGGCATAGATAGGATGGATGCTGAGGAGCTTTTTCCCTTAGTAGAGGGGTCAATAACTAGGGGGCATAGATTCAAGGTAAAGGGCGGGAGGTTTAGAGGGGATTTGAGAAAGAACTTTTTCACCCAGAGGGTGGTTGGAGTCTGGAACTCACTGCCTGAAAGGGTTGTGGAGGCAGAAACCCTCACAACATTTAAGAAGCATTTGGATGTGCACTTGAAATGCCATAGCATACAAGGCTACGGGCCAAATGCTGGAATATGGGATTAGATTAGACAGGGCTTGATGGCCGGCGCGGACACGATGGGCCGAAGGGCCTCTATCCGTGCTGTATTACTCTATGACTCTATGACTCTATGACTCCCGGGCTCTGGCTTACCCACTCACGCGTTTCACCGCGGCTCTTATCAGGGATTGCGATCGCCCTTATCTTCTCCAACTTCCCCAGCCCTGTCTTTGCAGCCAACGCTGCACGGCTTACCCCACCACCTAGGTTGAACAAGGAAACTGCAGAAAGACTTCTGTCAGTCGCTGGAAGCTGTCAGGATGGCTGCTGCACTCCAGTGCTCAGTCGCTGATGGAGGCTTCAGCGTCCTAAAGCCTGTTGCTTCTAGTGGGGTGCTGATGTTTGAAACCTCTCTTCAACTGCCGCAGGGTAAGAACCTGACTCGTCGCCAGTGTTAAGTATGTGTATTGTATTGAACAATTAACACAAAGACTTAAACGTATAACTCAAACAGGTCTTTACTGGTTGGAGGTAGGGACTATACGTAGGTCTTTACTTCATGCCCACAGGCGGGAACTGAGGGGAGATCAGTACCCACAGTACTATTTATACCCCTATGGCCAGGAGTGGTACTGCGTATCACTACGCCCTACAAGTAGTGCAGTCCTGTCCATAGGTTCAAAGTAGCACACATATTACATACACAACAGAGGGAGAGAGATCGGTGATGGAGGGGAGAGATCGGCGATGGAGGAGAGAGAGATTGGCGATGGAGGGAGAGAGATCGGCGATGGGGCAGAGAGATCGGCGATGGGGGAAGAGAGATCGGTGAAGGGTGAGAGAGATCGGCGATGGGTGAGAGAGATCGGCGATGGAGGGAGAGAGATCGGCGATGGTGGAGAGATCGGCGATGGAGGGAGAGATCGGCGATGGAGGGAGAGATCAGCGATGGAGGGAGAGAGATCCGCGATGGAGGAAAGAGATCGGAGCTGGAGGAAGAGATCGGCGATGGAGGAGAGAGATCGGTGATGGAGGAGAGAGATCCGCGATGGAGGAAGAGATCGGCGATGGAGGAGAGAGATCGGTGATGGAGGAGAGAGATCGGTGATGGAGGAAAGAGATCGGCGATGGAGGAGAGAGATCGGTGATGGAGGAGAGAGATCGGTGATGGAGGAGAGAGATCGGTGATGGAGGAGAGAGATCGGCGATGGAGGAGAGAGATCGGCGATGGAGGGAGAGAGATCGGCGATGGAGGAGAGAGATCGGCGATGGAGGAGAGAGATCGGCGATGGAGGAGAGAGATCGGCGATGGAGGAGAGAGATCGGTGATGGAGCGAGAGAGATCGGTGATGGAGGGAGAGAGATTGGCGATGGTGGAGAGATCGGCGATGGAGGGAGAGAGATCCGCGATGGAGGAAAGAGATCGGCGATGGTGGAGAGATCGGTGATGGAGGGAGAGATTGGCGATGGAGGGAGAGATTGGCGATGGAGGGAGAGATTGGCGATGGAGGGAGAGATCGGCGATGGAGGGAGAGATCGGCGATGGAGGGAGAGATCGGCGATGGAGGGAGAGATCAGCGATGGAGGAGAGAGATCGGTGATGGAGGGAGAGGGATCGGCGATGGAGGAAAGAAATCAGCGATGGTGGAGAGATTGCCGATGGAGGGAGAGATTGGCGATGGAGGAAGAGATCGGCGATGGAGGAGAGAGATTGGCGATGGAGGGAGAGATCGGCGATGGAGGAGACAGATCGGTGATGGAGGGAGAGAGATCGGCGATGGAGGAAAGGAATCGGCGATGGTGGAGAGATTGGTGATGGAGGGAGAGATTGGCGATGGAGGAAGAGATCGGCGATGGAGGAGAGAGATTGGCGATGGAGGGAGAGATCGGTGATGGACGGAGAGATCAGTGATGGAGGAGAGAGATCGGTAATGGAGGAGAGAGATCGGTGATGGAGGAGAGAGATCGGTGATAGAGGAGAGAGATCGGTGATGGAGGAGAGAGATCGGTGATGGAGGAGAGAGATCGGTGATAGAGAGGAGAGATCGGCGATGGAGGAGAGAGATCGGCGATGGAGGGGAGAGATCGGCGATGGCGGAGAGAGATCGGTGATGGAGGAGAGAGATCGGCGATGGAGGGGAGAGATCGGCGATGGAGCGGAGAGATCGGCGATGGAGGGGAGAGATCGGCGATGGAGGGAGAGATCGGCGATGGAGGGAGAGATCGGCGATGGAGGGAGAGATCGGCGATGGAGGGAGAGATCGGCGATGGAGGGAGAGATCGGCGATGGAGGGAGAGATCGGCGATGGAGGGAGAGATCGGCGATGGAGGGAGAGATCGGCGATGGAGGGAGAGAGATCCGCAATGGAGGAAAGAGATCGGCGATGGAGGGAGAGATCGGCGATGGAGGAGAGAGATCGGTGATGGAGGGAGAGATCGGCGATGGAGGAGAGAGATCGGCGATGAAGGAGAGCAATCGGCGATGGAGGGGAGAGAGATCCGCGATGGAGGAGAGAGATCAGCGCTGGAGGAACAGAGATCGGCGATGGAGGGAGAGATCGGTGATGGAGGGAGAGAGATCGGCGATGGAGGGAGCGAGATCGGCGATGGAGGGAGAGAGATCGGTGATGGAGGGAGCGAGATCGGCGATGGAGGGAGAGAGATCGGCGATGGAGGAGAGAGATCGGCGATGGAGGAGAGAGATCGGCGATGGAGGGGAGAGATCGGCGATGGAGGGAGAGATCGGTGATGGAGGGGAGAGACCGGCGATGGAGGAGAGAGATCGGCGATAGAGGGAGAGAGATCGGTGATGGAGGAGAGAGATTGGTGATGGAGGGAGAGATCGGCGATGGAGGACAGAGATCGGCGATGGCGGAGAGATCGGCGATGGAGGAGAGAGATCGATGATGGAGGAGAGAGATCGGCGATGTAGGGAGAGCAATCGGCGATGGAGGGGAGAGAGATCCGCGATGGAGGAGAGAGATCAGCGCTGGAGGGACAGAGATCGGCGATGGAGGGAGAGATCGGTGATGGAGGGAGAGAGATCGGCGATGGAGGGAGAGAGATCGGCGATGGAGGGAGCGAGATCGGCGATGGAGGGAGAGAGATCGGCGATGGAGGGAGCGAGATCGGCGATGGAGGGAGAGAGATCGGCGATGGAGGAGAGAGATCGGCGATGGAGGGAGAGATCGGTGATGGAGGGGAGAGACCGGCGATGGAGGGGAGAGACCGGCGATGGAGGAGAGAGATCGGCGATAGAGGGAGAGAGATCGGTGATGGAGGAGAGAGATTGGTGATGGAGGGAGAGATCGGCGATGGAGGACAGAGATCGGCGATGGAGGACAGAGATCGGCGATGGCGGAGAGATCGGCGATGGAGGAGAGAGATCGATGATGGAGGAGAGAGATCGGCGATGTAGGGAGAGCAATCGGCGATGGAGGGGAGAGAGATCCGCGATGGAGGAGAGAGATCAGCGCTGGAGGGACAGAGATCGGCGATGGAGGGAGAGATCGGTGATGGAGGGAGAGAGATCGGCGATGGAGGGAGAGAGATCGGCGATGGAGGGAGAGAGATCGGCGATGGAGGGAGCGAGATCGGCGATGGAGGGAGAGAGATCGGCGATGGAGGAGAGAGATCGGCGATGGAGGGGAGAGATCGGCGATGGAGGGAGAGATCGGTGATGGAGGGGAGAGACCGGCGATGGAGGAGAGAGATCGGCGATAGAGGGAGAGAGATCGGTGATGGAGGAGAGAGATTGGTGATGGAGGGAGAGATCGGCGATGGAGGACAGAGATCGGCGATGGAGGACAGAGATCGGCGATGGCGGAGAGATCGGCGATGGAGGAGAGAGATCGATGATGGAGGAGAGAGATCGGCGATGTAGGGGAGAGATCGGCGATGTAGGGAGAGAGATCGGCGATGGAGGGAGAGGGATCGGCGATGGAGGGAGAGAGATCAGCGATGGAGGAGAGAGATCGGCGATGGAGGGAGAGAGATCGGCGATGGAGGAGAGAGATCGGCGATGGAGGAGAGAGATCGGCGATGTGGGGAGTGAGATCGGCGATGCAGGAGAGAGATCGGCGATGGAGGAGAGAGATCGGCGATGGAGGATAGAGATCGGCGGTGGGGGATAGAGATCGGTAATGGAGGGAGAGATCGGTGATGGAGGGAGAGAGATCGGCGGTGGGGGAGTGAGATCGGTGATGGGGGGAGTGAGATCGTTGATGGAGGGAGAGGTCGGTAATGGAGGGAGAGATCGGTGATGGACGGAGAGATCGGTGATGGAGGGGAGAGGTCGGTAATGGAGGGAGAGATCGGTGATGGACGGAGAGATCGGTGATGGACGGAGAGATCGGTGATGGAGGAGAGAGATCGGTGATGGAGGAGAGAGATCAGCGATGGAGGAGAGAGATCGGTGATGGAGGAGAGAGATCGGTGATAGAGGGGAGAGATCGGTGATGGAGGAGAAAGATCGGCGATGGAGGGAGAGATCGGCGATGGAGGAGAGAGATCGGTGATGGAGGGGAGAGATCGGTGATGGAGGGAGTGATCGGCGATGGAGGGAGAGATTGGCGATGGAGGGAGAGATCGGCGATGCAGGAGAGAGATCGGCGATGGAGGGGAGATCGGTGATGGAGGGAGTGATCGGCCATGGAGGGAGAGATCGGCGATGGAGGGCGAGATCGGCGATGGAGGAGAGAGTTCGGCGATGGAGGGTGAGATCAGCGATGGAGGGAGAGACCGGTGATGGAGCAGAGAGATCGACGATGGAGGGTGAGAGATCGGCGATGGAGGGGGGAGATCGGCGATGAAAGGAGAGAGATCGGCGATGGAGGGAGAGAGATCGGTGATGGAGGGGAGAGATCGGTGATGGAGGGAGAGATCGGCGATGGAGGAGAGGTCGGCGATGGAGGAGAGAGATCGGCGATGGAGGGAGAGAGATCTGCGATGGAGGGAGAGAGATCTGCGATGGAGGGGAGAGATCGGCGATGGAGGAGAGAGATCGGCGATGGAGGAGAGAGATCGGCGATGGAGGGGAGAGATCGGCGATGGAGGGAGAGATCGGTGATGGAGGGGAGAGACCGGCGATGGAGGAGAGAGATCGGCGATAGAGGGAGAGAGATCGGTGATGGAGGAGAGAGATTGGTGATGGAGGGAGAGATCGGCGATGGAGGACAGAGATCGGCGATGGAGGACAGAGATCGGCGATGGCGGAGAGATCGGCGATGGAGGAGAGAGATCGATGATGGAGGAGAGAGATCGGCGATGTAGGGAGAGCAATCGGCGATGGAGGGGAGAGAGATCCGCGATGGAGGAGAGAGATCAGCGCTGGAGGGACAGAGATCGGCGATGGAGGGAGAGATCGGTGATGGAGGGAGAGAGATCGGCGATGGAGGGAGAGAGATCGGCGATGGAGGGAGCGAGATCGGCGATGGAGGGAGAGAGATCGGCGATGGAGGGAGCGAGATCGGCGATGGAGGGAGAGAGATCGGCGATGGAGGAGAGAGATCGGCGATGGAGGAGAGAGATCGGCGATGGAGGGGAGAGATCGGCGGTGGGGGATAGAGATCGGTAATGGAGGGAGAGATCGGTGATGGAGGGAGAGAGATCGGCGGTGGGGGAGTGAGATCGGTGATGGGGGGAGTGAGATCGGTGATGGAGGGAGAGGTCGGTAATGGAGGGAGAGATCGGTGATGGACGGAGAGATCGGTGATGGAGGGGAGAGGTCGGTAATGGAGGGAGAGATCGGTGATGGACGGAGAGATCGGTGATGGAGGAGAGAGATCGGTGATGGAGGAGAGAGATCAGCGATGGAGGAGAGAGATCGGTGATAGAGGGGAGAGATCGGTGATGGAGGAGAAAGATCGGCGATGGAGGGAGAGATCGGCGATGGAGGAGAGAGATCGGTGATGGAGGGGAGAGATCGGTGATGGAGGGAGTGATCGGCGATGGAGGGAGAGATTGGCGATGGAGGGAGAGATCGGCGATGCAGGAGAGAGATCGGCGATGGAGGGGAGATCGGTGATGGAGGGAGTGATCGGCCATGGAGGGAGAGATCGGCGATGGAGGGCGAGATCGGCGATGGAGGAGAGAGTTCGGCGATGGAGGGAGAGATCGGCGATGGAGGGAGAGACCGGTGATGGAGCAGAGAGATCGACGATGGAGGGTGAGAGATCGGCGATGGAGGGGGGAGATCGGCGATGAAAGGAGAGAGATCGGCGATGGAGGGAGTGAGATCGGTGATGGAGGGGAGAGATCGGTGATGGAGGGAGAGATCGGCGATGGAGGAGACGTCGGCGATGGAGGAGAGAGATCGGTGATGGAGGAGAGAGATCGGCGATGGAGGGAGAGAGATCTGCGATGGAGGGGAGAGATCGGTGATGGAGGAAAGAGATCGGCGATGGAGGAGAGATCAGCGATGGAGGAGAGATCGGCGATGGAGGAGAGAGATCGGCGATGGAGGGAGAGAGATCGGTGATGGAGGGAGAGAGATCAGCGATGGAGGAAAGAGATCGGCGATGGTGGAGAGATTGGCGATGGTGGAGAGATCGGCGATGGAGGGAGAGATCGGTGATGGAGGGGAGAGGTCGGCGATGGAGGGAGAGAGATCGGCGATGAAGGAGAGAGATCGGCGATGGAGGAGAGAGATCGGCGATGGAGGAGAGAGATCGGCGATGGAGGAGAGAGATCGGCGATGGAGGAGAGTGATCGGCGATGGAGGAGAGTGATCGGCGATGGAGGGAGAGATCGGCGATGGAGGGAGAGATCGGCGATGGAGGGAGAGGTCGGCGATGGAGGGCGAGATCGGCGATGAAGGGAGAGATCAGCGATGGAGGGAGAGACCGGTGATGGAGCAGAGAGATCGACGATGGAGGGTGAGAGATCGGCGATGGAGGAGAGAGATCGGCGATGGAAGGAGAGAGATCGGTGATGGAGGGAGAGAGATCGGCGATGGAGGGAGAGATCGGTGATGGAGGGGAGAGGTCGGCGATGGAGGGGGGAGATCGGCGATGGAGGGAGAGAGATCGGTGATGGAGGGAGAGAGATCGGCGATGGAGGAGAGAGATCGGCGATGGAGGAGAGAGATCGGCGATGGAGGAGAGAGGTCGGCGATGGAGGAGAGAGATCGGCGATGGAGGGAGAGAGATTGGCGATGGTGGAGAGATCGGCGATGGAGGGAGAGATCGGCGATGGAGGGGAGCGATCGGTGATGGAGCGAGAGAGATCGGTGATGGAGGAGAGAGATCGGCGATGGAGGAGAGATATCGGTGATGGAGGGAGAGATCGGCGATGGAGGGAGAGATCGGCGATGGAGGGAGAGATCGGCGATGGAGGGTGAGAGATCGGTGATGGAGGAGAGAGATCCGCGATGGAGGAAAGAGATCGGCGCTGGAGGGAGAGATCGGCGATGGAGGGAGAGATCGGCGATGGAGGGAGAGATCGGCGATGGAGGGAGAGATCGGCGATGGAGGAGAGAGATCAGCGATGGTAGAGAGCTCGGCGATGGAGGGAGAGATTGGCGATGGAGGGAAAGATCGGCGATGGAGGGAGCGATCGGCGATGGAGGAGAAAGATCGGCGAAGGAGAAGACATATCGGCGATGGAGGAGAGAGATCAGCGATGGAGGGAGAGAGATCCGCGATGGAGGAAAGAGATCGGCGCTGGAGGGAGAGATCGGCGATGGAGGAGAGAGATCGGTGATGGAGGAGAGAGATACGTGATGGAGGAAAGAGATCGGCGATGGAGGGAGAGATCGGCGATGGAGGGGAGAGATCGGCGATGGAGGGAGAGATCGGCAATGGAGGAGAGAGATCGGCGATGGAGGGGAGAGATTGGCGATGGAGGAGAGAGATCGGCGATGGAGGGGAGAGATCGGCGATGGAGGGAGAGATCGGCGATGGAGGAGAGAGATCGGTGATGGGGGGAGAGAGATCGGTGATGGAGGGAGAGAGATCGGCGATGGAGGAGAGAAATCGGCGATGGTGGAGAGATCAGCGATGGAGGAGAGAGATCGGTGATGGAGGAGAGAGATCGGTGATGGAGGAGAGAGATCGGTGATGGAGACAGAGATCAGCGATGGAGGAGAGAGATCGGTGATAGAGGAGGGAGATCGGTGATGGGGGGAGAGAGATCGGCGATGGAGGGAGAGATCGGTGATGGACGGAGAGATCGGTGATGGAGGAGAGAGATCGGTGATAGAGGAGAGAAATCGGCGATGGAGGGAGAGAGATCGGCGATGGAGGAGAGAGATCGGCGATGGAGGAGAGAGATCGGTGATGGAGGGAGAGAGATCGGTGATGGAGGGAGAGAGATCGGCGATGGGGGAGAGAGATCGGCGATCTAGGGGAGAGATCGGCGATGGAGGGAGAGAGATCGGCGATGGAGGGAGAGAGATCGGCGATGGAGGGAGAGAGATCGGTGATGGAGGGAGAGAGATCTGCGATGGGGGAGAGAGATCGGCGATGGGGAGAGAGATCGGCGATGGAGGGGAGAGATCGGCGATGGGGGAGAGAGATCGGCGATGGGGAAAGAGATCGGCGATGGGGGAGAGAGATCGGTGATGGAGGGAGAGATCGGCGATGGGGGGAGAGATCGGTGATGGAGGGAGAGAGATCCGCGATGGAGGAAAGAGACCGGCGATTGTGGAGAGATTGGCGATGGAGGGAGAAACCGGCGATGGAGGGAGAAATCGGCGATGGAGGAGAGTGATCGGCGATGGAGGAGAGAAATCGGCGATGGAGGAGAGAGATCGGCGATGGAGGAGAGAGTTCGGCGATGGAGGAGAGAGATCGGCGATGGAGGAGAGAGATCGGCGATGGAGGGAGAGAGATCGGCGATGGAGGGAGAGAGATCGGTGATGGAGGGAGAGAGATCGGTGATGGAGGGAGAGAGATCGGTGATGGGGGAGAGAGATCGGCGATGGGGAGAGAGATCGGCGATGGGGGACACAAATCGGCGATGGGGGAGAGAGATCGGCGATGTAGGGGAGAGATCGGCGATGGAGGGGAGAGATCGGCGATGGGGGAGAGAGATCGGCGATGGGGGAGAGAGATCGGCGATGGAGGGAGAGAGATCGGTGATGGAGGGAGAGATCGGCGATGGGGGGAGAGATCGGTGATGGAGGGAGAGAGATCCGCGATGGAGGAAAGAGATCGGCGATGGTGGAGAGATTGGCGATGGAGGGAGAAACCGGCGATGGAGGGAGAAATCGGCGATGGAGGAGAGTGATCGGCGATGGAGGAGAGAGATCGGCGATGGAGGAGAGAGATCGGCGATGGAGGATAGAGATCGGCGGTGGGGGAGAGAGATCGGTGATGGAGGAGAGCGATCGGTGATGGAGGGAGAGATCGGCAATGGAGGGAGAGATCGGTGATGGAGGGAGAGAGATTGGCGGTGGGGGAGAGAGATCGGTGATGGGGGGAGAGAGATCGGTGATGGAGGGGGAGATCGGTGATGGGGGGAGAGAGATCGGTGATGGAGGGGGAGATCGGTGATGGAGGGGGAGATCGGTGATGGAGGGGAGAGGTCGGTAATGGAGGAGAGTGATCGGTGATAGAGGAGAGAGATCGGCGATGGAGGGAGAGATCGGCGATGGAGGGAGAGATCGGCGATGGAGGGAGAGAGATCGGCGATGGAGGGAGAGAGATCGGTGATGGAGAGAGAGATCGGCGATGGAGGAGAGAGATCGGTGATGGAGCGAGAGAGATCGGTGATGGAGGGGAGAGATCGGCGATGGAGAGAAAGAGATCGGCAATGGAGGAGAGAAATCGGCGATGGTGGAGAGATCAGCGATGGAGGAGAGAGATCGGTGATGGAGGAGAGAGATCGGTGATGGAGGAGAGAGATCGGTGATGGAGGCAGAGATCGGTGATGGAGGCAGAGATCAGTGATGGAGGAGAGAGATCGGTGATAGAGGAGGGAGATCTGTGATGGGGGGAGAGAGATCGGTGATGGAGGCAGAGATCGGTGATGGAGGGAGAGATCGGCGATGGAGGGAGAGATCGGTGATGGACGGAGAGATCGTTGATGGAGGGGAGAGACCGGCGATGGAGGTGAGAGTTCGGCGATGGAGGGAGAGCTCGGCGCTGGAGAGAGAGAGATCGGTGATGGAGGGAGAGAGATCGGCGATGGGGGAGAGATCAGCGATGGAGGAGAGAGATCGGTGATGGAGGAGAGAGATCGGTGATGGAGGAGAGAGATCGGTGATGGAGGCAGAGATCGGTGATGGAGGCAGAGATCAGCGATGGAGGAGAGAGATCGGTGATAGAGGAGGGAGATCGGTGATGGGGGGAGAGAGATCGGTGATGGAGGCAGAGATCGGCGATGGAGGGAGAGATCGGCGATGGAGGGAGAGATCGGTGATGGACGGAGAGATCGGTGATGGAGGGGAGAGACCGGCGATGGAGGTGAGAGTTCGGCGATGGAGGGAGAGCTCGGCGCTGGAGAGAGAGAGATCGGTGATGGAGGGAGAGAGATCGGCGATGGGGGAGAGAGATCGGCGATGGGGGAGAGTGATCGATGATGGGTGAGAGAGATCGGCGATGGAGGGGAGAGATCGGCGATGGAGGGAGAGAGATCGGCGATGGGGGAGAGAGATCGGTGATGGAGGGAGAGAGATCCGCGACGGAGGAAAGAGATCGGCGATGGTGGAGAGATCGGCGATGGAGGGAGAGATTGGCGATGGAGGGAGAGATTGGCGATGGAGGGAGAAACCGGCGATGGAGGGAGAAATCGGCGATGGAGGAGAGAGATCGGCGATGGAGGAGAGAGATCGGCGATGGAGGGAGAGATTGGCGATGGAGGAGAGAGATCGGCGATAGAGGATAGAGATCGGTGATGGAGGGGAGAGATCGGCGATGGAGGGGAGAGACCGGCGATGGAGGGGAGAGATCGGCGATGGAGGGAGAGATCGGCGATGGAGGAGAGAGATCCGCGATGGAGGAAAGAGATCGGCGATGGAGTAGAGAGATCGGTGATGGAGGAGAGAGATCGGTGATGGAGGAGAGAGATCGGAGATGGAGGAGAGAGATCGGCGATGGAGGAGAGAGATCGGCGATGGAGGGAGAGAGATCGGCGATGGAGGAGAGAGATCGGCGATGGAGGAGAGAGATCGGCGATGGAGGAGAGAGATCGGCGATGGAGGAGAGAGATCGGCGATGGAGGAGAGAGATCGGCGATGGAGCGAGAGAGATCGGTGATGGAGGGAGAGAGATTGGCGATGGTGGAGAGATCGGCGATGGAGGGAGAGAGATCCGCGATGGAGGAAAGAGATCGGCGATGGAGGAGAGAAATCGGCGATGGTGGAGAGATCAGCGATGGAGGAAAGAGATCGGCGATGGAGTAGAGAGATCGGTGATGGAGGAGAGAGATCGGAGATGGAGGAGAGAGATCGGCGATGGAGGAGAGAGATCGGCGATGGAGGGAGAGAGATCGGCGATGGAGGATAGAGATCGGTGATGGAGGGGAGAGATCGGCGATGGAGGGGAGAGATCGGCGATGGAGGAGAGAGATCGGCGATGGAGGGAGAGATCGGCGATGGAGGGAGAGATCGGCGATGGAGGAGAGAGATCGGTGATGGGGGGAGAGAGATCGGTGATGGGGGGAGAGAGATCGGTGATGGAGGGAGAGAGATCGGCGATGGAGGAGAGAAATCGGCGATGGTGGAGAGATCAGCGATGGAGGAGAGAGATCGGTGATAGAGGAGAGAGATCGGTGATGGAGGGAGAGATCGGCGATGGAGGAGAGAGATCAGCGATGGAGGAGAGAGATCGGCGATGGCGGAGAGAGATCGGTGATTGAGGGAGAGAGATCGGTGATGGGGGGAGAGAGATCAGCAATGGAGGAAAGAGATCGGCGATGGTGGAGAGATTGGCGATGGTGGAGAGATCGGCGATGGAGGGGAGAGGTCGGCGATGGAGGGAGAGAGATCAGCGATGGAGGAAAGAGATTGGCGATGGTGGAGAGATTGGCGATGGTGGAGAGATCGGCGATGGAGGGGAGAGGTCGGCGATGGAGGGAGAGAGATCGGCGATGGAGGAGAGAGATCGGCGATGGAGGAGAGTGATCGGCGATGGAGGGAGAGATCGGCGATGGAGGGAGAGATCGGCGATGGAGGGAGAGATCGGCGATGGAGGGAGAGACCGGCGATGGAGGGGAGCGATCGGTGATGGAGCGAGAGAGATCGGTGATGGAGGAGAGAGATCGGCGATGGAGCAGAGAGATCAGTGATGGAGCGAGAGAGATCGGTGATGGAGGGAGAGAGATCGGCGGTGGGGGAGAGAGATCGGCGATGGGGGGGAGATCGGCGATGGAGTGGAGAGGTCGGTAATGGAGGGAGAGATCGGTGATTGAGGGAGAGATCGATGATGGAGGAGAGAGATCGGCGATGGAGGGAGAGATCGGCGATGGAGGTGAGAGATCGGCGATGGAGGGAGAGGTCGGCGATGGAGGGAGAGATCGGTGATGGAGGAGAGAGATCGGCGATGGAGGGAGAGATCGGCGATGGAGGGAGAGATCGGTGATGGAGAGAGAGATCAGCGATGAAGGAGAGATCGGCGATGGAGGAGTGAGATCGACAATGGAGGAGAGAGATCGGCGATGGAGGGAGAGATCGGCGATGGAGGGAGAGATCGGTGATGGAGGGAGAGATCGACGATGAAGGAGAGATCGGCGATGGAGGGAGAGATCGGCGATGGAGGGAGAGATTGGCGAAGGAGTGGAGGGAGAGAGATCGGCGCTGGGGGAGAGAGATCGGTGATGGGGGGGAGATCGGCGATGGAGGGAGAGAGATCGGCGATGGACGGAGAGAGATCGGCGATGGAGGAAGAGATTGGCGAAGGAGTGGAGGGAGAGAGATCGGCGGTGGGGGAGAGAGATCGGTGATGGGGGGGAGATCGGCGATGGAGGGAGAGAGATCGGTGATGGAGGAGAGAGATCGGTGATGAGGGAGAGATCGGTGATGGGGGGAGATCGGCGATGGAGGGAGAGAGATCGATGATGGAGGGACAGATCAGCGATGGAGTGGAGGGAGAGAGATCAGCAGTGGGAGAGAGAGATCGGTGATGGGGGGGAGATCGGCGATGGAGGGAGAGAGATCGGTGATGGAGGAGAGAGATCGGTGATGAGGGAGAGATCAGCGATGGAGGGGAGAGATCAGGGATGGAGGGGGGAGATCAGCGATGGAGGGGGGAGATCGGCGATGGAGTGATCGAGATCGACGATGGAGGGAGAGATCGGTGATGGAGGGCAAAGGTCGGTGATGGAGGGAGAGATCGGTGATGGAGGGAGAGATCGGTGATGGAGGGAGAGATCGGTGATGGAGGAGAGCGATCGGCGATAGAGGGGAGAGATCGGTGATGGAGGAGAGTGATCGGCGATGGAGGGGCGAGATCGGCGCTGGAGGGGCGAGGTCGGCGCTGGAGGGAGAGATCGGTGATGGAGGAGAGAGATCGGCGATGGAGGAGAGAGATCGGCGATGGCGGAGAGAGATCGGTGATCGAGGGAGAGAGATCGGTGATGGAGGGAGAGAGATCAGCGATGGAGGAAAGAGGTTGGCGATGGTGGAGAGATCGGCGATGGAGGGAGAGATTGGCGATGGAGGGAGTGATCGGCGATGGAGGGAGAGATCGGCGATGCAGGAGAGAGATCGGCGATGGAGGGGAGATCGGTGATGGAGGGGAGATCGGTGATGGAGGGAGAGATCGGTGATGGAAGAGAGAGATCGGCGATGGAGGAGATTGGCGATGGTGGAGAGATCGGCGATGGAGGGAGAGATTGGCGATGGAGGGAGTGATCGGCGATGGAGGGAGAGATCGGCGATGGAGGGGAGATCGGCGATGGAGGGAGAGATCGGCGATGGAGGGCGAGATCGGCGATGGAGGAGAGTGATCGGCGATGGAGGAGAGTGATCGGCGATGGAGGAGAGAGATCGGCGATGGAGCAGAGAGATCAGTGATGGAGCGAGAGAGATCGGTGATGGAGGGAGAGAGATCGGCGGTGGGGGAGAGAGATCGGCGATGGGGGGGAGATCGGCGATGGAGTGGAGAGGTCGGTAATGGAGGGAGAGATCGGTGATTGAGGGAGAGATCGATGATGGAGGAGAGAGATCGGCGATGGAGGTGAGAGATCGGCGATGGAGGGAGAGGTCGGCGATGGAGGGAGAGATCGGTGATGGAGGAGAGAGATCGGCGATGGAGGGAGAGATCGGCGATGGAGGGAGAGATCGGTGATGGAGAGAGAGATCAGCGATGAAGGAGAGATCGGCGATGGAGGAGAGAGATCGACAATGGAGGAGAGAGATCGGCGATGGAGGGAGAGATCGGCGATGGAGGGAGAGATCGGCGATGGAGGGAGAGATCGGTGATGGAGGGAGAGATCGACGATGAAGGAGAGATCGGCGATGGAGGGAGAGATCGGTGATGGAGGGAGAGATTGGCGAAGGAGTGGAGGGAGAGAGATCGGCGCTGGGGGAGAGAGATCGGTGATGGGGGGGAGATCGGCGATGGAGGGAGAGAGATCGGCGATGGACGGAGAGAGATCGGCGATGGAGGAAGAGATTGGCGAAGGAGTGGAGGGAGAGAGATCGGCGGTGGGGGAGAGAGATCGGTGATGGGGGGGAGATCGGCGATGGAGGGAGAGAGATCGGTGATGGAGGAGAGAGATCGGTGATGAGGGAGAGATCGGTGATGGGGGGAGATCGGCGATGGAGGGAGAGAGATCGATGATGGAGGGACAGATCGGCGATGGAGTGGAGGGAGAGAGATCAGCAGTGGGAGAGAGAGATCGGTGATGGGGGGGAGATCGGCGATGGAGGGAGAGAGATCGGTGATGGAGGAGAGAGATCGGTGATGAGGGAGAGATCAGCGATGGAGGGGAGAGATCGGGGATGGAGGGGGGAGATCGGCGATGGAGGGGGGAGATCGGCGATGGAGTGATCGAGATCGACGATGGAGGGAGAGATCGGTGATGGAGGGCAAAGGTCGGTGATGGAGGGAGAGATCGGTGATGGAGGGAGAGATCGGTGATGGAGGAGAGCGATCGGCGATAGAGGGGAGAGATCGGTGATGGAGGAGAGTGATCGGCGATGGAGGAGAGTGATCGGCGATGGAGGGGCGAGATCGGCGCTGGAGGGGCGAGGTCGGCGCTGGAGGGTGAGATCGGCGATGGAGGAGAGAGATCGGCGATGGAGGAGAGAGATCGGCGATGGCGGAGAGAGATCGGTGATCGAGGGAGAGAGATCGGTGATGGAGGGAGAGAGATCAGCGATGGAGGAAAGAGGTTGGCGATGGTGGAGAGATCGGCGATGGAGGGAGAGATCGGCGATGGAGGGAGTGATCGGCGATGGAGGGAGAGATCGGCGATGCAGGAGAGAGATCGGCGATGGAGGGGAGATCGGTGATGGAGGGAGAGATCGGTGATGGAGGGAGAGATCGGTGATGGAAGAGAGAGATCGGCGATGGAGGAGATTGGCGATGGTGGAGAGATCGGCGATGGAGGGAGAGATTGGCGATGGAGGGAGTGATCGGCGATGGAGGGAGAGATCGGCGATGGAGGGGAGATCGGCGATGGAGGGAGAGATCGGCGATGGAGGGCGAGATCGGCGATGGAGGAGAGTGATCGGCGATGGAGGAGAGTGATCGGCGATGGAGGAGAGAGATCGGCGATGGAGGAGAGAGATCGGCGATGGATGGGAGAGATCGGCGATGGAGGGGAGAGATCGGCGATGGAGGAGAGAGATCGGCGATGGAGGAGAGAGATCGGCGATGGAGGAGAGTGATCGGCGATGGAGGGGAGAGATCGGCGATGGTGGAGAGAGATCGGCGATGGAGGAGAGAGATCGGCGATGGAGGGGAGAGATCGGCGATGGAGGGAGAGATCGGCCATGGAGGGAGAGATCGGCGATGGAGGGCGAGATCGGCGATGGAGGAGAGAGTTCAGCGATGGAGGGAGAGATCAGCGATGGAGGGAGAGACCGGTGATGGAGCAGAGAGATCGACGATGGAGGGTGAGAGATCGGCGATGGAGGGGGGAGATCGGCGATGAAAGGAGAGAGATCGGCGATGGAGAGAGAGATCGGTGATGGAGGGGAGAGTTCGGCGATGGAGGGAGAGATCAGCGATGGAGGGAGAGATCAGCGATGGAGGGAGAGATCGGCGATGGAGGAGAGGTCGGCGATGGAGGAGAGAGATCGGCGATGGAGGGAGAGAGATCTGCGATGGAGGGGAGAGATCGGTGATGGAGGAAAGAGATCGGCGATGGAGGAGAGATCGGCGATGGAGGAGAGAGATCGGCGATGGAGGGAGAGAGATCGGTGATGGAGGGAGAGAGATCAGCGATGGAGGAAAGAGATCGGCGATGGTGGAGAGATTGGCGATGGTGGAGAGATCGGCGATGGAGGGAGAGATCGGTGATGGAGGGGAGAGGTCGGTGATGGAGGGAGAGAGATCGGCGATGGAGGAGAGAGATCGGCGATGGAGGAGAGAGATCGGCGATGGAGGAGAGAGATCGGCGATGGAGGAGAGTGATCGGCGATGGAGGAGAGTGATCGGCGATGGAGGGAGAGATCGGCGATGGAGGGAGAGATCGGCGATGGAGGGAGAGATCGGCGATGGAGGAGAGATTTCGGCGATGGAGGGAGAGATCGGCGATGGAGGGAGAGATCGGCGATGGAGGGCGAGATCGGCGATGGAGGAGAGAGTTCGGCGATGGAGGGAGAGATCAGCGATGGAGGGAGAGACCGGTGATGGAGCAGAGAGATCGACGATGGAGGGTGAGAGATCGGCGATGGAGGGGGGAGATCGGTGATGGAAGGAGAGAGATCGGTGATGGAGGGAGAAAGATCGGCGATGGAGGGAGAGGTCGGCGATGGAGGGGGGAGATCGGCGTTGGAGGGAGAGAGATCGGTGATGGAGGGAAAGAGATCGGCGATGGAGGAGAGAGATCGGCGATGGAGGAGAGAGATCGGCGATGGAGGAGAGAGGTCGGCGATGGAGGAGAGAGATCGGCCATGGAGGGAGAGAGATCGGCGATGGAAGGAGAGAGATTGGCGATGGTGGAGAGATCGGCGATGGAGGGAGAGAGATCGGCGATGGAGGGAGAGATCGGCGATGGAGGGGAGCGATCGGTGATGGAGCGAGAGAGATCGGTGATGGAGGAGAGAGATCGGCGATGGAGGAGAGATATCGGTGATGGAGGGAGAGAGATCGGCGATGGAGGGTGAAAGATCGGTGATGGAGGGGAGAGAGATCGGCGATGGTGGAGCGATCGGCGATGGAGGGAGAGAGATCGGCGATGGAGGGAGAGATCGGCGATGGAGCGAGAGAGATCGGTGATGGAGGGGAAAGATCGGCGATGGAGGGGAGAGATCGGCGATGGAGGGCGAGATCGGCGATGGAGGAGAGAGTTCAGCGATGGAGGGAGAGATCAGCGATGGAGGGAGAGACCGGTGATGGAGCAGAGAGATCGGCGATGGAGGGGGGAGATCGGCGATAGAGGGGAGAGATCGGCGATGGAAGGGAGAGATCGGTGATGGAGGAGAGAGATCGGCGATGGAGCAGAGAGATCAGTGATGGAGCGAGAGAGATCGGTTATGGAGGGAGAGAGATCGGCGGTGGGGGAGAGAGATCGGCGATGGGGGGGAGATCGGCGATGGAGTGGAGAGGTCGGTAATGGAGGGAGAGATCGGTGATTGAGGGAGAGATCGGTGATGGAGGAGAGAGATCGGCGATGGAGGGAGAGATCGGCGATGGAGGTGAGAGATCGGCGATGGAGGGAGAGGTCGGCGATGGAGGGAGAGATCGGTGATGGAGGAGAGAGATCGGCGATGGAGGGAGAGATCGGCGATGGAGGGAGAGATCGGTGATGGAGAGAGAGATCAGCGATGAAGGAGAGATCGGCGATGGAGGAGAGAGATCGACGATGGAGGAGAGAGATCGGCGATGGAGGGAGAGATCGGTGATGGAGGGAGAGATCGACGATGAAGGAGAGATCGATGATGGAGGAGAGAGATCGGCGATGGAGGAGAGAGATCGGCGATGGTGGGAGAGATCGGCGATGGAGGGAGAGATCGGCGATGGAGGGAGAGATCGGCGATGGAGGGAGAGATCGGCGATGGAGGGAGAGATCGGCGATGGAGGGAAAGATCGGCGATGGAGGGAGTGATCGGTGATGAGGGGGGAGATCGGCGATGGAGGGGGGAGATCGGCGATGGAGGGGAGAGGTCGGCGATGGAGGGAGAGATCGGCGATGGAGGGAGAGATCGGCGATGGAGTGAGTGATCGGCGATAGAGGGAGAGATCGGTGATGGAGGGAGAGAGATCGGAGATGGAGGGAGAGAGATCGGTGATGGAGGGAGAGAGATCAGTGATGGAGGGAGAGAGATCGGAGATGGGGGGAGAGAGATCGGCGATGGAGGGAGAGATCGGCGATGGAGGGAGTGATCGGCGATGGAGGAGAGAGATCGGCGATGGAGGGGAGAGATCGGCGATGGAGGGGAGAGATCGGTGATGGAGGAGAGAGATCGGTGATGGAGGGAGAGAGATCGGCGATGGAGGGTGAGAGATCGGCGATGGAGGCTGAGAGATCGGTGATGGAGGAGAGAAAGATCGGTGATGGAGGAGAGAGATCGGTGATGAAGGGAGAGCGATCGGCAATGGAGGGAGAGAGATCGGCGATGGAGGGTGAGAGATCGGCGATGGAGGAGAGATATCGGTGATGGAGGGAGAGAGATCGGCGATGGAGGGTGAAAGATCGGCGATGGAGGAGAGAGATCGGCGATGGAGGGAGAGAGATCGGTGATGGAGGGAGAGAGATCAGCGATGGAGGAAAGAGATCGGCGATGGTGGAGAGATTGGCGATGGTGGAGAGATCGGCGATGGAGGGAGAGATCGGTGATGGAGGGGAGAGGTCGGTGATGGAGGGAGAGAGATCGGCGATGGAGGAGAGAGATCGGCGATGGAGGAGAGAGATCGGCGATGGAGGAGAGAGATCGGCGATGGAGGAGAGTGATCGGCGATGGAGGAGAGTGATCGGCGATGGAGGGAGAGATCGGCGATGGAGGGAGAGATCGGCGATGGAGGGAGAGATCGGCGATGGAGGAGAGATTTCGGCGATGGAGGGAGAGATCGGCGATGGAGGGAGAGATCGGCGATGGAGGGCGAGATCGGCGATGGAGGAGAGAGTTCGGCGATGGAGGGAGAGATCAGCGATGGAGGGAGAGACCGGTGATGGAGCAGAGAGATCGACGATGGAGGGTGAGAGATCGGCGATGGAGGGGGGAGATCGGTGATGGAAGGAGAGAGATCGGTGATGGAGGGAGAAAGATCGGCGATGGAGGGAGAGGTCGGCGATGGAGGGGGGAGATCGGCGTTGGAGGGAGAGAGATCGGTGATGGAGGGAAAGAGATCGGCGATGGAGGAGAGAGATCGGCGATGGAGGAGAGAGATCGGCGATGGAGGAGAGAGGTCGGCGATGGAGGAGAGAGATCGGCCATGGAGGGAGAGAGATCGGCGATGGAAGGAGAGAGATTGGCGATGGTGGAGAGATCGGCGATGGAGGGAGAGAGATCGGCGATGGAGGGAGAGATCGGCGATGGAGGGGAGCGATCGGTGATGGAGCGAGAGAGATCGGTGATGGAGGAGAGAGATCGGCGATGGAGGAGAGATATCGGTGATGGAGGGAGAGAGATCGGCGATGGAGGGTGAAAGATCGGTGATGGAGGGGAGAGAGATCGGCGATGGTGGAGCGATCGGCGATGGAGGGAGAGAGATCGGCGATGGAGGGAGAGATCGGCGATGGAGCGAGAGAGATCGGTGATGGAGGGGAAAGATCGGCGATGGAGGGGAGAGATCGGCGATGGAGGGCGAGATCGGCGATGGAGGAGAGAGTTCAGCGATGGAGGGAGAGATCAGCGATGGAGGGAGAGACCGGTGATGGAGCAGAGAGATCGGCGATGGAGGGGGGAGATCGGCGATAGAGGGGAGAGATCGGCGATGGAAGGGAGAGATCGGTGATGGAGGAGAGAGATCGGCGATGGAGCAGAGAGATCAGTGATGGAGCGAGAGAGATCGGTTATGGAGGGAGAGAGATCGGCGGTGGGGGAGAGAGATCGGCGATGGGGGGGAGATCGGCGATGGAGTGGAGAGGTCGGTAATGGAGGGAGAGATCGGTGATTGAGGGAGAGATCGGTGATGGAGGAGAGAGATCGGCGATGGAGGGAGAGATCGGCGATGGAGGTGAGAGATCGGCGATGGAGGGAGAGGTCGGCGATGGAGGGAGAGATCGGTGATGGAGGAGAGAGATCGGCGATGGAGGGAGAGATCGGCGATGGAGGGAGAGATCGGTGATGGAGAGAGAGATCAGCGATGAAGGAGAGATCGGCGATGGAGGAGAGAGATCGACGATGGAGGAGAGAGATCGGCGATGGAGGGAGAGATCGGTGATGGAGGGAGAGATCGACGATGAAGGAGAGATCGATGATGGAGGAGAGAGATCGGCGATGGAGGAGAGAGATCGGCGATGGTGGGAGAGATCGGCGATGGAGGGAGAGATCGGCGATGGAGGGAGAGATCGGCGATGGAGGGAGAGATCGGCGATGGAGGGAGAGATCGGCGATGGAGGGAAAGATCGGCGATGGAGGGAGTGATCGGTGATGAGGGGGGAGATCGGCGATGGAGGGGGGAGATCGGCGATGGAGGGGAGAGGTCGGCGATGGAGGGAGAGATCGGCGATGGAGGGAGAGATCGGCGATGGAGTGAGTGATCGGCGATAGAGGGAGAGATCGGTGATGGAGGGAGAGAGATCGGAGATGGAGGGAGAGAGATCGGTGATGGAGGGAGAGAGATCAGTGATGGAGGGAGAGAGATCGGAGATGGGGGGAGAGAGATCGGCGATGGAGGGAGAGATCGGCGATGGAGGGAGTGATCGGCGATGGAGGAGAGAGATCGGCGATGGAGGGGAGAGATCGGCGATGGAGGGGAGAGATCGGTGATGGAGGAGAGAGATCGGTGATGGAGGGAGAGAGATCGGCGATGGAGGGTGAGAGATCGGCGATGGCGGAGAGAGATCGGTGATCGAGGGAGAGAGATCGGTGATGGAGGGAGAGAGATCAGCGATGGAGGAAAGAGGTTGGCGATGGTGGAGAGATCGGCGATGGAGGGAGAGATTGGCGATGGAGGGAGTGATCGGCGATGGAGGGAGAGATCGGCGATGCAGGAGAGAGATCGGCGATGGAGGGGAGATCGGTGATGGAGGGGAGATCGGTGATGGAGGGAGAGATCGGTGATGGAAGAGAGAGATCGGCGATGGAGGAGATTGGCGATGGTGGAGAGATCGGCGATGGAGGGAGAGATTGGCGATGGAGGGAGTGATCGGCGATGGAGGGAGAGATCGGCGATGGAGGGGAGATCGGCGATGGAGGGAGAGATCGGCGATGGAGGGCGAGATCGGCGATGGAGGAGAGTGATCGGCGATGGAGGAGAGTGATCGGCGATGGAGGAGAGAGATCGGCGATGGAGCAGAGAGATCAGTGATGGAGCGAGAGAGATCGGTGATGGAGGGAGAGAGATCGGCGGTGGGGGAGAGAGATCGGCGATGGGGGGGAGATCGGCGATGGAGTGGAGAGGTCGGTAATGGAGGGAGAGATCGGTGATTGAGGGAGAGATCGATGATGGAGGAGAGAGATCGGCGATGGAGGTGAGAGATCGGCGATGGAGGGAGAGGTCGGCGATGGAGGGAGAGATCGGTGATGGAGGAGAGAGATCGGCGATGGAGGGAGAGATCGGCGATGGAGGGAGAGATCGGTGATGGAGAGAGAGATCAGCGATGAAGGAGAGATCGGCGATGGAGGAGTGAGATCGACAATGGAGGAGAGAGATCGGCGATGGAGGGAGAGATCGGCGATGGAGGGAGAGATCGGTGATGGAGGGAGAGATCGACGATGAAGGAGAGATCGGCGATGGAGGGAGAGATCGGCGATGGAGGGAGAGATTGGCGAAGGAGTGGAGGGAGAGAGATCGGCGCTGGGGGAGAGAGATCGGTGATGGGGGGGAGATCGGCGATGGAGGGAGAGAGATCGGCGATGGACGGAGAGAGATCGGCGATGGAGGAAGAGATTGGCGAAGGAGTGGAGGGAGAGAGATCGGCGGTGGGGGAGAGAGATCGGTGATGGGGGGGAGATCGGCGATGGAGGGAGAGAGATCGGTGATGGAGGAGAGAGATCGGTGATGAGGGAGAGATCGGTGATGGGGGGAGATCGGCGATGGAGGGAGAGAGATCGATGATGGAGGGACAGATCAGCGATGGAGTGGAGGGAGAGAGATCAGCAGTGGGAGAGAGAGATCGGTGATGGGGGGGAGATCGGCGATGGAGGGAGAGAGATCGGTGATGGAGGAGAGAGATCGGTGATGAGGGAGAGATCAGCGATGGAGGGGAGAGATCAGGGATGGAGGGGGGAGATCAGCGATGGAGGGGGGAGATCGGCGATGGAGTGATCGAGATCGACGATGGAGGGAGAGATCGGTGATGGAGGGCAAAGGTCGGTGATGGAGGGAGAGATCGGTGATGGAGGGAGAGATCGGTGATGGAGGGAGAGATCGGTGATGGAGGAGAGCGATCGGCGATAGAGGGGAGAGATCGGTGATGGAGGAGAGTGATCGGCGATGGAGGGGCGAGATCGGCGCTGGAGGGGCGAGGTCGGCGCTGGAGGGAGAGATCGGTGATGGAGGAGAGAGATCGGCGATGGAGGAGAGAGATCGGCGATGGCGGAGAGAGATCGGTGATCGAGGGAGAGAGATCGGTGATGGAGGGAGAGAGATCAGCGATGGAGGAAAGAGGTTGGCGATGGTGGAGAGATCGGCGATGGAGGGAGAGATTGGCGATGGAGGGAGTGATCGGCGATGGAGGGAGAGATCGGCGATGCAGGAGAGAGATCGGCGATGGAGGGGAGATCGGTGATGGAGGGGAGATCGGTGATGGAGGGAGAGATCGGTGATGGAAGAGAGAGATCGGCGATGGAGGAGATTGGCGATGGTGGAGAGATCGGCGATGGAGGGAGAGATTGGCGATGGAGGGAGTGATCGGCGATGGAGGGAGAGATCGGCGATGGAGGGGAGATCGGCGATGGAGGGAGAGATCGGCGATGGAGGGCGAGATCGGCGATGGAGGAGAGTGATCGGCGATGGAGGAGAGTGATCGGCGATGGAGGAGAGAGATCGGCGATGGAGCAGAGAGATCAGTGATGGAGCGAGAGAGATCGGTGATGGAGGGAGAGAGATCGGCGGTGGGGGAGAGAGATCGGCGATGGGGGGGAGATCGGCGATGGAGTGGAGAGGTCGGTAATGGAGGGAGAGATCGGTGATTGAGGGAGAGATCGATGATGGAGGAGAGAGATCGGCGATGGAGGTGAGAGATCGGCGATGGAGGGAGAGGTCGGCGATGGAGGGAGAGATCGGTGATGGAGGAGAGAGATCGGCGATGGAGGGAGAGATCGGCGATGGAGGGAGAGATCGGTGATGGAGAGAGAGAGATCGGTGATGGAGGGAGAGAGATCAGCGATGGAGGAAAGAGATCGGCGATGGTGGAGAGATTGGCGATGGTGGAGAGATCGGCGATGGAGGGAGAGATCGGTGATGGAGGGGAGAGGTCGGTGATGGAGGGAGAGAGATCGGCGATGGAGGAGAGAGATCGGCGATGGAGGAGAGAGATCGGCGATGGAGGAGAGAGATCGGCGATGGAGGAGAGTGATCGGCGATGGAGGAGAGTGATCGGCGATGGAGGGAGAGATCGGCGATGGAGGGAGAGATCGGCGATGGAGGGAGAGATCGGCGATGGAGGAGAGATTTCGGCGATGGAGGGAGAGATCGGCGATGGAGGGAGAGATCGGCGATGGAGGGCGAGATCGGCGATGGAGGAGAGAGTTCGGCGATGGAGGGAGAGATCAGCGATGGAGGGAGAGACCGGTGATGGAGCAGAGAGATCGACGATGGAGGGTGAGAGATCGGCGATGGAGGGAGAGATTGGCGATGGAGGGAGTGATCGGCGATGGAGGGAGAGATCGGCGATGCAGGAGAGAGATCGGCGATGGAGGGGAGATCGGTGATGGAGGGGAGATCGGTGATGGAGGGAGAGATCGGTGATGGAAGAGAGAGATCGGCGATGGAGGAGATTGGCGATGGTGGAGAGATCGGCGATGGAGGGAGAGATTGGCGATGGAGGGAGTGATCGGCGATGGAGGGAGAGATCGGCGATGGAGGGGAGATCGGCGATGGAGGGAGAGATCGGCGATGGAGGGCGAGATCGGCGATGGAGGAGAGTGATCGGCGATGGAGGAGAGTGATCGGCGATGGAGGAGAGAGATCGGCGATGGAGCAGAGAGATCAGTGATGGAGCGAGAGAGATCGGTGATGGAGGGAGAGAGATCGGCGGTGGGGGAGAGAGATCGGCGATGGGGGGGAGATCGGCGATGGAGTGGAGAGGTCGGTAATGGAGGGAGAGATCGGTGATTGAGGGAGAGATCGATGATGGAGGAGAGAGATCGGCGATGGAGGTGAGAGATCGGCGATGGAGGGAGAGGTCGGCGATGGAGGGAGAGATCGGTGATGGAGGAGAGAGATCGGCGATGGAGGGAGAGATCGGCGATGGAGGGAGAGATCGGTGATGGAGAGAGAGAGATCGGTGATGGAGGGAGAGAGATCAGCGATGGAGGAAAGAGATCGGCGATGGTGGAGAGATTGGCGATGGTGGAGAGATCGGCGATGGAGGGAGAGATCGGTGATGGAGGGGAGAGGTCGGTGATGGAGGGAGAGAGATCGGCGATGGAGGAGAGAGATCGGCGATGGAGGAGAGAGATCGGCGATGGAGGAGAGAGATCGGCGATGGAGGAGAGTGATCGGCGATGGAGGAGAGTGATCGGCGATGGAGGGAGAGATCGGCGATGGAGGGAGAGATCGGCGATGGAGGGAGAGATCGGCGATGGAGGAGAGATTTCGGCGATGGAGGGAGAGATCGGCGATGGAGGGAGAGAGATCGGTGATGGAGGGAAAGAGATCGGCGATGGAGGAGAGAGATCGGCGATGGAGGAGAGAGATCGGCGATGGAGGAGAGAGGTCGGCGATGGAGGAGAGAGATCGGCCATGGAGGGAGAGAGATCGGCGATGGAAGGAGAGAGATTGGCGATGGTGGAGAGATCGGCGATGGAGGGAGAGAGATCGGCGATGGAGGGAGAGATCGGCGATGGAGGGGAGCGATCGGTGATGGAGCGAGAGAGATCGGTGATGGAGGAGAGAGATCGGCGATGGAGGAGAGATATCGGTGATGGAGGGAGAGAGATCGGCGATGGAGGGTGAAAGATCGGTGATGGAGGGGAGAGAGATCGGCGATGGTGGAGCGATCGGCGATGGAGGGAGAGAGATCGGCGATGGAGGGAGAGATCGGCGATGGAGCGAGAGAGATCGGTGATGGAGGGGAAAGATCGGCGATGGAGGGGAGAGATCGGCGATGGAGGGCGAGATCGGCGATGGAGGAGAGAGTTCAGCGATGGAGGGAGAGATCAGCGATGGAGGGAGAGACCGGTGATGGAGCAGAGAGATCGGCGATGGAGGGGGGAGATCGGCGATAGAGGGGAGAGATCGGCGATGGAAGGGAGAGATCGGTGATGGAGGAGAGAGATCGGCGATGGAGCAGAGAGATCAGTGATGGAGCGAGAGAGATCGGTTATGGAGGGAGAGAGATCGGCGGTGGGGGAGAGAGATCGGCGATGGGGGGGAGATCGGCGATGGAGTGGAGAGGTCGGTAATGGAGGGAGAGATCGGTGATTGAGGGAGAGATCGGTGATGGAGGAGAGAGATCGGCGATGGAGGGAGAGATCGGCGATGGAGGTGAGAGATCGGCGATGGAGGGAGAGGTCGGCGATGGAGGGAGAGATCGGTGATGGAGGAGAGAGATCGGCGATGGAGGGAGAGATCGGCGATGGAGGGAGAGATCGGTGATGGAGAGAGAGATCAGCGATGAAGGAGAGATCGGCGATGGAGGAGAGAGATCGACGATGGAGGAGAGAGATCGGCGATGGAGGGAGAGATCGGTGATGGAGGGAGAGATCGACGATGAAGGAGAGATCGATGATGGAGGAGAGAGATCGGCGATGGAGGAGAGAGATCGGCGATGGTGGGAGAGATCGGCGATGGAGGGAGAGATCGGCGATGGAGGGAGAGATCGGCGATGGAGGGAGAGATCGGCGATGGAGGGAGAGATCGGCGATGGAGGGAAAGATCGGCGATGGAGGGAAAGATCGGCGATGGAGGGAGTGATCGGTGATGAGGGGGGAGATCGGCGATGGAGGGGGGAGATCGGCGATGGAGGGGAGAGGTCGGCGATGGAGGGAGAGATCGGCGATGGAGGGAGAGATCGGCGATGGAGTGAGTGATCGGCGATAGAGGGAGAGATCGGTGATGGAGGGAGAGAGATCGGAGATGGAGGGAGAGAGATCGGTGATGGAGGGAGAGAGATCAGTGATGGAGGGAGAGAGATCGGAGATGGGGGGAGAGAGATCGGCGATGGAGGGAGAGATCGGCGATGGAGGGAGTGATCGGCGATGGAGGAGAGAGATCGGCGATGGAGGGGAGAGATCGGCGATGGAGGGGAGAGATCGGTGATGGAGGAGAGAGATCGGTGATGGAGGGAGAGAGATCGGCGATGGAGGGTGAGAGATCGGCGATGGAGGCTGAGAGATCGGTGATGGAGGAGAGAAAGATCGGTGATGGAGGAGAGAGATCGGTGATGAAGGGAGAGCGATCGGCAATGGAGGGAGAGAGATCGGCGATGGAGGGTGAGAGATCGGCGATGGAGGAGAGATATCGGTGATGGAGGGAGAGAGATCGGCGATGGAGGGTGAAAGATCGGTGATGGAGGGGAGAGAGATCGGCGATGGTGGAGCGATCGGCGATGGAGGGAGAGAGATCGGCGATGGAGGGAGAGATCGGCGATGGAGCGAGAGAGATCGGTGATGGAGGGGAAAGATCGGCGATGGAGGGAGAGATCGGTGATGGAGGGAGAGATCGGCGATGGAGGGCGAGATCGGCGATGGAGGAGAGAGTTCAGCGATGGAGGGAGAGATCAGCGATGGAGGGAGAGACCGGTGATGGAGCAGAGAGATCGGCGATGGAGGGGGGAGATCGGCGATAGAGGGGAGAGATCGGCGATGGAAGGGAGAGATCGGTGATGGAGCAGAGAGATCAGTGATGGAGCGAGAGAGATCGGTTATGGAGGGAGAGAGATCGGCGGTGGGGGAGAGAGATCGGCGATGGGGGGGAGATCGGCGATGGAGTGGAGAGGTCGGTAATGGAGGGAGAGATCGGTGATTGAGGGAGAGATCGGTGATGGAGGAGAGAGATCGGCGATGGAGGGAGAGATCGGCGATGGAGGTGAGAGATCGGCGATGGAGGGAGAGGTCGGCGATGGAGGGAGAGATCGGTGATGGAGGAGAGAGATCGGCGATGGAGGGAGAGATCGGCGATGGAGGGAGAGATCGGTGATGGAGAGAGAGATCAGCGATGAAGGAGAGATCGGCGATGGAGGAGAGAGATCGACGATGGAGGAGAGAGATCGGCGATGGAGGGAGAGATCGGTGATGGAGGGAGAGATCGACGATGAAGGAGAGATCGATGATGGAGGAGAGAGATCGGCGATGGTGGGAGAGATCGGCGATGGAGGGAGAGATCGGCGATGGAGGGAGAGATCGGCGATGGAGGGAGAGATCGGCGATGGAGGGAGAGATCGGCGATGGAGGGAAAGATCGGCGATGGAGGGAGTGATCGGTGATGAGGGGGGAGATCGGCGATGGAGGGGGGAGATCGGCGATGGAGGGGAGAGGTCGGCGATGGAGGGAGAGATCGGCGATGGAGGGAGAGATCGGCGATGGAGTGAGTGATCGGCGATAGAGGGAGAGATCGGTGATGGAGGGAGAGAGATCGGAGATGGAGGGAGAGAGATCGGTGATGGAGGGAGAGAGATCAGTGATGGAGGGAGAGAGATCGGAGATGGGGGGAGAGAGATCGGCGATGGAGGGAGAGATCGGCGATGGAGGGAGTGATCGGCGATGGAGGAGAGAGATCGGCGATGGAGGGGAGAGATCGGCGATGGAGGGGAGAGATCGGTGATGGAGGAGAGAGATCGGTGATGGAGGGAGAGAGATCGGCGATGGAGGGTGAGAGATCGGCGATGGAGGCTGAGAGATCGGTGATGGAGGAGAGAAAGATCGGTGATGGAGGAGAGAGATCGGTGATGAAGGGAGAGCGATCGGCAATGGAGGGAGAGAGATCGGCGATGGAGGGTGAGAGATCGGCGATGGAGGCTGAGAGATCGGTGATGGAGGAGAGAAAGATCGGTGATGGAGGAGAGAGATCGGTGATGCAGGGAGAGCGATCGGCGATGGAGGGAGAGAGATCGGCGATGGAGGGAGTGATCGGCGATGGAGGGGGAAGATCGGCGATGGAGGGAAAGAGATCGGTGATGGAGGGTGAGAGATCGGCGATGGAGGAGAGAGATCGGCGATGGAGGAGAGATCGGCGATGGAGGGAATGATCGGCGATGGAGGGAGAGATCGGTGATGGAGGAAGAGATCGGTGATGGAGGAGAGAGATCGGTGATAGAGGGGAGAGATCGGCGATGGAGGGAGTGATCGGTGATGGAGGAGAGAGATCGGTGATGGAGGGAGAGATCGGTGATGGAGGGAGAGATCGGTGATGGAGGAAGAGATCGTTGATGGAGGAGAGAGATTGGTGATGAGGGAGAGATCGGTGATGGGGGGAGATCGGTGATGGGGGGAGATCGGCGATGGAGGAGAGAGATCGGTGATGAGGGAGAGATCGGCGATGGAGGGAGTGATCAGCGATGGAGGGGAGAGATCGGGGATGGAGGGGGGGAGATCAGCGATGGAGGGGGGAGATCGGCGATGGAGTGATCGAGATCGCCGATGGAGTGAGAGATCGGTGATGGAGGGCAGAGGTCGGTGATGGAGGGCAGAGGTCGGTGATGGAGGGAGAGATCGGTGATGGAGGGAGAGATCGGTGATGGAGGGAGAGATCGGTGATGGAGGGAGAGATCGGTGATGGAGGAGAGTGATCGGCGATGGAGGGGCGAGATCGGTGATGGAGGGGCGAGATCGGCGATGGAGGGGCGAGATCGGCGATGGAGGAGAGAGATCGGAGATGGAGGGGAGATCAGAGATGGAGGGAGAGATCGGAGATGGAGGGAGAGATCGGAGATGGAGGGAGAGATCGGTGATGGAGGGAGAGATCGGTGATGGAGGGAGAGATCGGTGATGGAGGGGAGAGATCAGCGATGGAGGGGAGAGAACGGTGATGGAGGAGAGAGATTGGCGATGGAGGAGAGTGATCGCCGATGGAGGGGAGAGATCGGCGATGGAGGAGAGAGATCGGCGATGGAGGAGAGAGATCGGCGATGGAGGAGAGAGATCGGCGATGGAGGAGAGACATCGGCGATGGAAGGGAGAGATCGGCGATGGAGGGGAAAGATCGGCGATGGAGGGGAGAGATCGGCGATGGAGGGAGAGATCGGTGATGGAGAGAGAGATCAGCGATGAAGGAGAGATCGGCGATGGAGGAGAGAGATCGACAATGGAGGAGAGAGATCGGCGATGGAGGGAGAGATCGGTGATGGAGGGAGAGATCGACGATGAAGGAGAGATCGGCGATGGACGGAGAGAGATCGGTGATGGAGGGAGAGATTGGCGAAGGAGTGGAGGGAGAGAGATCGGCGCTGGGGGAGAGAGATCGGTGATGGGGGGGAGATCGGCGATGGAGGGAGAGAGATCGGTGATGGAGGAGAGAGATCGGTGATGAGGGAGAGATCGGTGATGGGGGGAGATCGGCGATGGAGGAAGAGAGATCGATGATGGAGGGACAGATCGGCGATGGAGTGGAGGGAGAGAGATCAGCAGTGGGAGAGAGAGATCGGTGATGGGGGGGAGATCGGCGATGGAGGGAGAGAGATCGGTGATGGAGGAGAGAGATCGGTGATGAGGGAGAGATCAGCGATGGAGGGGAGAGATCGGGGATGGAGGGGGGAGATCGGCGATGGAGGGGGGAGATCGGCGATGGAGTGATCGAGATCGACGATGGAGGGAGAGATCGGTGATGGAGGGCAAAGTTCGGTGATGGAGGGAGAGATCGGTGATGGAGGGAGAGATCGGTGATGGAGGGAGAGATCGGTGATGGAGGAGAGCGATCGGCGATAGAGGGGAGAGATCGGTGATGGAGGAGAGTGATCGGCGATGGAGGGGCGAGATCGGCGCTGGAGGGGCGAGGTCGGCGCTGGAGGGAGAGATCGGCGATGGAGGGAGAGATCGGCGATGGAGGAGAGAGATCGGCGATGGAGGAGAGAGATCGGCGATGGCGGAGAGAGATCGGTGATCGAGGGAGAGAGATCGGTGATGGAGGGAGAGAGATCAGCGATGGAGGAAAGAGGTTGGCGATGGTGGAGAGATCGGCGATGGAGGGAGAGATTGGCGATGGAGGGAGTGATCGGCGATGGAGGGAGAGATTGGCGATGCAGGAGAGAGATCGGCGATGGAGGGGAGATCGGTGATGGAGGGAGAGATCGGTGATGGAGGGAGAGATCGGTGATGGAAGAGAGAGATCGGCGATGGAGGAAAGAGATTGGCGATGGAGGGAGAGATCGGCGATGGAGGGGAGATCGGCGATGGAGGGAGAGATCGGCGATGGAGGGAGAGATCGGCGATGGAGGGCGAGATCGGCGATGGAGGAGAGTGATCGGCGATGGAGGAGAGTGATCGGCGATGGAGGAGAGAGATCGGCGATGGATGGGAGAGATCGGCGATGGAGGGGAGAGATCGGCGATGGAGGAGAGAGATCGGCGATGGAGGAGAGTGATCGGCGATGGAGGGGAGAGATCGGCGATGGAGGAGAGAGATCGGCGATGGAGGAGAGAGATCGGCGATGGAGGGGAGAGATCGGCGATGGAGGGAGAGATCGGCCATGGAGGGAGAGATCGGCGATGGAGGGCGAGATCGGCGATGGAGGAGAGAGTTCGGCGATGGAGGGAGAGATCAGCGATGGAGGGAGAGACCGGTGATGGAGCAGAGAGATCGACGATGGAGGGTGAGAGATCGGCGATGGAGGGGGGAGATCGGCGATGAAAGGAGAGAGATCGGCGATGGAGGGAGAGAGATCGGTGATGGAGGGGAGAGATCGGTGATGGAGGGAGAGATCGGCGATGGAGGGAGAGGTCGGCGATGGAGGAGAGAGATCGGCGATGGAGGGAGAGAGATCTGCGATGGAGGGGAGAGATCGGTGATGGAGGAGAGTGATCGGCGATGGAGGGAGAGATCGGCGATGGAGGGAGAGATCGGCGATGGAGGGAGAGATCGGCGATGCAGGGCGAGATCGGCGATGGAGGAGAGATTTCGGCGATGGAGGGAGAGATCGGCGATGGAGGGAGAGATCGGCGATGGAGGGCGAGATCGGCGATGGAGGAGAGAGTTCGGCGATGGAGGGAGAGATCAGCGATGGAGGGAGAGACCGGTGATGGAGCAGAGAGATCGACGATGGAGGGTGAGAGATCGGCGATGTAGGGGGGAGATCGGCGATGGAAGGAGAGAGATCGGTGATGGAGGGAGAAAGATCGGCGATGGAGGGAGAGATCGGTGATGGAGGGGAGAGGTCGGCGATGGAGGGGGGAGATCGGCGATGGAGGGAGAGAGATCGGTGATGGAGGGAAAGAGATCGGCGATGGAGGAGAGAGATCGGCGATGGAGGAGAGAGATCGGCGATGGAGGAGAGAGGTCGGCGATGGAGGAGAGAGATCGGCCATGGAGGGAGAGAGATCGGCGATGGAAGGAGAGAGATTGGCGATGGTGGAGAGATCGGCGATGGAGGGAGAGAGATCGGCGATGGAGGGAGAGATCGGCGATGGAGGGGAGCGATCGGTGATGGAGCGAGAGAGATCGGTGATGGAGGAGAGAGATCGGCGATGGAGGAGAGATATCGGTGATGGAGGGAGAGAGATCGGCGATGGAGGGTGAAAGATCGGTGATGGAGGGGAGAGAGATCGGCGATGGAGGGAGAGAGATCGGCGATGGAGGGAGAGATCGGCGATGGAGCGAGAGAGATCGGTGATGGAGGGGAAAGATCGGCGATGGAGGGGAGAGATCGGCGATGGAGGGAGAGATCGGCGATGGAGGGAGAGATCGGCGATGGAGGGCGAGATCGGCGATGGAGGAGAGAGTTCGGCGATGGAGGGAGAGATCAGCGATGGAGGGAGAGACCGGTGATGGAGCAGAGAGATCGGCGATGGAGGGGGGAGATCGGTGATAGAGGGGAGAGATCGGCGATGGAAGGGAGAGATCAGTGATGGAGGAGAGAGATCGGCGATGGAGCAGAGAGATCAGTGATGGAGCGAGAGAGATCGGCGATGGAGGAGAGAGATCGGCGATGGAGGGGAGAGATCGGCGATGGAGGGAGAGATCGGCCATGGAGGGAGAGATCGGCGATGGAGGGCGAGATCGGCGATGGAGGAGAGAGTTCGGCGATGGAGGGAGAGATCAGCGATGGAGGGAGAGACCGGTGATGGAGCAGAGAGATCGACGATGGAGGGTGAGAGATCGGCGATGGAGGGGGGAGATCGGCGATGAAAGGAGAGAGATCGGCGATGGAGGGAGAGAGATCGGTGATGGAGGGGAGAGATCGGTGATGGAGGGAGACATCGGCGATGGAGGAGAGGTCGGCGATGGAGGAGAGAGATCGGCGATGGAGGGAGAGAGATCTGCGATGGAGGGGAGAGATCGGTGATGGAGGAGAGTGATCGGCGATGGAGGGAGAGATCGGCGATGGAGGGAGAGATCGGCGATGGAGGGAGAGATCGGCGATGCAGGGCGAGATCGGCGATGGAGGAGAGATTTCGGCGATGGAGGGAGAGATCGGCGATGGAGGGAGAGATCGGCGATGGAGGGCGAGATCGGCGATGGAGGAGAGAGTTCGGCGATGGAGGGAGAGATCAGCGATGGAGGGAGAGACCGGTGATGGAGCAGAGAGATCGACGATGGAGGGTGAGAGATCGGCGATGGAGGGGGGAGATCGGCGATGGAAGGAGAGAGATCGGTGATGGAGGGAGAAAGATCGGCGATGGAGGGAGAGATCGGTGATGGAGGGGAGAGGTCGGCGATGGAGGGGGGAGATCGGCGATGGAGGGAGAGAGATCGGTGATGGAGGGAAAGAGATCGGCGATGGAGGAGAGAGATCGGCGATGGAGGAGAGAGATCGGCGATGGAGGAGAGAGGTCGGCGATGGAGGAGAGAGATCGGCCATGGAGGGAGAGAGATCGGCGATGGAAGGAGAGAGATTGGCGATGGTGGAGAGATCGGCGATGGAGGGAGAGAGATCGGCGATGGAGGGAGAGATCGGCGATGGAGGGGAGCGATCGGTGATGGAGCGAGAGAGATCGGTGATGGAGGAGAGAGATCGGCGATGGAGGAGAGATATCGGTGATGGAGGGAGAGAGATCGGCGATGGAGGGTGAAAGATCGGTGATGGAGGGGAGAGAGATCGGCGATGGTGGAGCGATCGGCGATGGAGGGAGAGAGATCGGCGATGGAGGGAGAGATCGGCGATGGAGCGAGAGAGATCGGTGATGGAGGGGAAAGATCGGCGATGGAGGGGAGAGATCGGCGATGGAGGGAGAGATCGGTGATGGAGGGAGAGATCGGCGATGGAGGGCGAGATCGGCGATGGAGGAGAGAGTTCGGCGATGGAGGGAGAGATCAGCGATGGAGGGAGAGACCGGTGATGGAGCAGAGAGATCGGCGATGGAGGGGGGAGATCGGTGATAGAGGGGAGAGATCGGCGATGGAAGGGAGAGATCAGTGATGGAGGAGAGAGATCGGCGATGGAGCAGAGAGATCAGTGATGGAGCGAGAGAGATCGGTGATGGAGGGAGAGAGATCGGCGGTGGGGGAGAGAGATCGGCGATGGGGGGGAGATCGGCGATGGAGTGGAGAGGTCGGTAATGGAGGGAGAGATCGGTGATTGAGGGAGAGATCGGTGATGGAGGAGAGAGATCGGCGATGGAGGGAGAGATCGGCGATGGAGGTGAGAGATCGGCGATGGAGGGAGAGGTCGGCGATGGAGGGAGAGATCGGTGATGGAGGAGAGAGATCGGCGATGGAGGGAGAGATCGGCGATGGAGGGAGAGATCGGCGATGGAGGGAGAGATCGGCGATGGAGAGAGAGATCAGCGATGAAGGAGAGATCGGCGATGGAGGAGAGAGATCGACAATGGAGGAGAGAGATCGGCGATGGAGGGAGAGATCGGTGATGGAGGGAGAGATCGACGATGAAGGAGAGATCGGCGATGGAGGAGAGATCGGCGATGGAGGAGAGAGATCGATGATGGAGGAGAGAGATCGGCGATGGTGGGAGAGATCGGCGATGGAGGGAGAGATCGGCGATGGAGGGAGAGATCGGCGATGGAGGGAGAGATCGGCGATGGAGGGAGAGATCGGCGATGGAGGGAGAGATCGGCGATGGAGGGAGAGATCGGCGATGGAGGGAGAGATCGGCGATGGAGGGAGAGATCGGCGATGGAGGGAGAGATCGGCGATGGAGGAGAGAGATCGGCGATGGATGAGAGAGATCGGCGATGGAGGAGAGAGATCGGCGATGGAGGAGAGAGATCGGCGATGGAGGAGAGAGATCGGCGATGGAGGGAGAGCGATCGATGATGGAGGAGAGGTCGGTGATGGAGGGAGTTATCGGTGATGAGGGGGGAGATCGGGGATGGAGGGGGGAGATTGGCGATGGAGGGGAGAGACCGGCGATGGAGTGAGACAGATCGGCGGTGGAGGGAAAGATCGGTGATGGAGGGAGAGATCGGTGATGAAGGGAGAGAGATCAGCGATGGAGGGAGAGAGATCGGCGATGGAGGGAAAGATCGGCGATGGAGGGAGTGATCGGTGATGAGGGGGGAGATCGGCGATGGAGGGGGGAGATCGGCGATGGAGGGGAGAGGTCGGTGATGGAGGGAGAGATCGGCGATGGAGGGAGAGATCGGCGATGGAGCGAGTGATCGGCGATAGAGGGAGAGATCGGTGATGGAGGGAGAGAGATCGGAGATGGAGGGAGAGAGATCGGTGATGGAGGGAGAGAGATCGGTGATGGAGGGAGAGAGATCGGAGGTGGAGGGAGAGAGATCGGCGATGGAGGGTGAGAGATCGGCGATGGAGGCTGAGAGATCGGTGATGGAGGAGAGAAAGATCGGTGATGGAGGAGAGAAAGATCGGTGATGGAGGAGAGAGATCGGTGATGGAGGGGAGATCGGTGATGGAGGAGAGAGATCGGTGATAGAGGGGAGAGATCGGCGATGGTGGGAGTGATCGGTGATGGAGGAGAGAGATCGGTGATGGAGGGAGAGATCGGTGATGGAGGGAGAGATCGGTGATGGAGGAAGAGATCGTTGATGGAGGAGAGAGATTGGTGATGAGGGAGAGATCGGTGATGGGGGGAGATCGGTGATGGGGGAGATCGGCGATGGAGGAGAGAGATCGGTGATGAGGGAGAGATCGGCGATGGAGGGAGTGATCAGCGATGGAGGGGAGATCAGCGATGGAGGGGGGAGATCGGCGATGGAGTGATCGAGATCGCCGATGGAGTGAGAGATCGGTGATGGAGGGCAGAGGTCGGTGATGGAGGGCAGAGGTCGGTGATGGAGGGAGAGATCGGTGATGGAGGGAGAGATCGGTGATGGAGGGAGAGATCGGTGATGGAGGAGAGTGATCGGCGATGGAGGGGCGAGATCGGCGATGGAGGGGCGAGATCGGCGATGGAGGAGAGAGATCGGCGATGGAGGAGAGAGATCGGTGATCGAGGGAGCGAGATCGGTGATGGAGGGAGAGAGATCGGCGATGGAGGGAGAGAGATCGGCGATGGAGGGAGAGATTGCCGATGGAGGGGAGATCGGAGATGGAGGGAGAGATCGGAGATGGAGGGAGAGATCGGTGATGGAGGGAGATATCGGTGATGGAGGGGAGAGATCGGCGATGGAGGGGAGAGATCGGCGATGGAGGGCAGAGAACGGTGATGGAGGAGAGAGATTGGCGATGGAGGAGAGAGATCGGCGATGGAGGAGAGTGATCGCCGATGGAGGGGAGAGATCGGCGATGGAGGAGAGAGATCGGCGATGGAGGAGAGAGATCGGCGATGGAGGAGAGAGATCGGCGATGGAGGAGAGAGATCGGCGATGGAGGAGAGAGATCGGCGATGGAGGAGAGACATCGGCGATGGAAGGGAGAGATCGGCGATGGAGGGGAAAGATCGGCGATGGAGGGGAGAGATCGGCGATGGAGGGAGAGATCGGCGATGGAGGGCGAGATCGGCGATGGAGGAGAGAGTTCGCCGATGGAGGGAGAGACCGGCGATGGAGGGAGAGAGATCGGCGATGGAGAAGAGAAAGATCGGCGATGGAGGAGACAGATCGGCAATGGAGGGGAGAGATCGGCGATGGAGGGGAGAGATCGGCGATGGAGGAGAGAGATCGGCGATGGAAGAGAGAGATCGGCGATGGAGGAGAGAGATCGGTGATGGGGGGAGATCGGCGATGGAGGGAGAGAGATCGGTGATGGAGGAGAGAGATCGGTGATGAGGGAGAGATCGGTGATGGAGGGAGAGATCGGAGATGGAGGGAGAGATCGGTGATGGAGGAGAGAGATCGGTGATGGAAGGGAGAGATCGGAGATGGAGGAGTGAGATCGGCGATGGAGGAGAGAGATCGGCGATGGAGGACAGAGATCGGCGATGGAGAGAGATCGTTGATGGAGGGAGAGAGATCGGCGGTGGGGGAGAGAGATCGGCGATGGGGGGGGAGATCGGCGATGGAGTGGAGAGGTCGGTAATGGAGGGAGAGATCGGTGATGGAGGGAGAGATCGGCGATGGAGGGAGAGATCGGCGATGGAGGTGAGAGATCGGCGATGGAGGGAGAGGTCGGCGATGGAGGGAGAGATCGGCGATGGAGGAGAGAGATCGGCAATGGAGGGAGAGATCGGCGATGGAGGTGAGAGATCGGCGGTGGAGGGAGAGATCGGCGATGGAGGGAGAGATCGGCGATGGAGAAGAGAGATCGGCGATGGAGGGAGAGATTGGCGATGGAGGGAGAGATTGGCGATGGAGGAGAGAGATCGGCGATGGAGGGAGAGATCGGCGATGGAGGAGAGAGATCGGCGATGGAGGGAGAGATCGGCGATGGAGAGAGGGATCGGCGATGAAGGAGAGATCAGCGATGGAGGAGAGAGATCGACGATGGAGGAGAGAGATCGGCGATGGAGGGAGAGATCGGTGATGGAGGGCGAGATCGATGATGAAGGAGAGATCGGCGATGGAGGAGAGCGATCGATGATGGAGGAGAGAGATCGGCGATGGAGGGAGAGATCGGTGATGGAGGGAGAGATCGGCGATGGTGGGAGAGATCGGCGATGGAGGGAGAGTTCGGCGATGGAGGAGAGAGATCGGCGATGGAGGAGAGAGATCGGCGATGGAGGGGAGAGATCGGCGATGGAGGAGAGAGATCGGTGATGGAGGACAGAGATCGGCGATGAAGGAGAGAGATCGGTGATGGAGGTGAGAGATCGGTGATGGAGGAGAGATATCGGTGTTGGAGGGGGAGAGATCGGTGATGGAGGGAGAGAGATCGGCGATGGAGGAGAGAGATTGGTGATGGAGGAAAGATCGGTGATGGAGGGAGTGATCGGTGATGGAGGGAGTGAGATCAGCGATGGAGGGAGAGAGATCGGCGATGGAGGGAATGATCGGCGATGGAGGGAGTGATCGGTGATGAGGGGGGAGATCGGCGATGGAGGAGAGAGGTCGGCGATGGAGGGAGAGAGATCGGTGATGGAGGGAGAGAGATCGGTGACGGAGGAGAGATCGGTGACGGAGGAGAGATCGGTGACGGAGGAGGGAGATCGGCGATGCAGGGGAGAGATCGGCGATGGAGGGAGAGATCGGCGATGGAGGGAGAGAGATCGGCGATGGAGGAGAGAGATCGGCGATGGAGGAGACAGATCGGCGATGGAGGAGAGAGATCGGCGATGGAGGAGAGAGATCGGCGATGGAGGAGAGAGATCGGTGATGGAGGAGAGAAAGATCGGTGATGGAGGAGAGAAAGATCGGTGATGGAGGAGAGAAAGATCGGTGATGGAGGAGAGAGAGATCGGTGATGGAGGAGAGAGAGATCGGTGATGGAGGGAGAGAGATCGGTGATGGAGGGAGAGTGATCGGCAATGGAGGGAGAGATCGGCGATGGAGGGAGTGATCGGCGATGGAGGGGGAAGAACGGCGATGGAGGGAAAGAGATCGGTGATGGAGTGTGAGAGATCGGCGATGGAGGAGAGAGATCGGCGATGGAGGAGAGATCGACGATGGAGGGAGTGATCGGTGATGGAGGGGAGAGGTCGGTGATGGAGGGAGAGATCGGTGATGGAGGGAGAGATCGGTGATGGAGGAGAGAGATCGGTGATGGAGGGAGAGATCGGTGATGGAGGAGAGAGATCGGTGATAGAGGGGAGAGGTCGGTGATGGAGGGAGAGATCGGTGATGGAGGGAGAGATCGGCGATGGAGGACAGAGATCGGCGATAGAGGGGAGAGATCGGCGATGGAAGAGAGAGATCTGCGATGGAGCGAGAGAGATCGGTGATGGAGGGAGGGAGATCGGCGGTGGGGGAGAGATCGGGGATGGAGATATCGGTCTTGGAGGGGAGAGATCGGCGTTGGAGGGAGAGAGATCGGCGATGGAGGGAGAGACCGGCGATGGAGGGGAGATCGGTGATGGAGGAGAAAGATCGGTGATGGAGGGAGAGATTGGTGATGGAGGGAGAGATCGGTGATGGAGGGAGAGATCGGTGATGGAGGAGAGAGATCGGTGATGGAGGAGAGAGATCGGTGATGAAGGAGAGAGATCGGTGATGGAGGGGAGAGATCGGTGATGGAGGGAGAGATTGGTGATGGGGGGCGAGATCGGTGATGGAGGGAGAGATCGGTGATGGAGGAGGGAGATCGGTGATGGAGGAGGGAGATCGGTGATGGAGGAGGGAGGTCGGTGATGGAGGGGAGAGAGATCGGCGATGGAGGAGAGAGATCGGTGATGAGGGAGAGATCGGTGATGGAGGGAGAGAGATCGGTGATGGAGGGAGAGAGATCGGCGATGGAGGGAGAGATTGGCGATGGAGGGAGAGATTGGCGAAGGAGTGGAGGGAGAGAGATCGGCGGTGGGGGAGAGAGATCGGTGATGGGGGGATCGGCGATGGAGGGAGAGAGATCGGTGATGGAGGAGAGAGATCGGTGATGAGGGAGAGATCGGTGATGGGGGGGAGATCGGCGATGGAGGGAGAGAGATCGATGATGCAGGAGAGAGATCGGTGATGAGGGAGAGATCGGCGATGGAGGGAGTGATCAGCGATGGAGGGGGGAGATCGGCGATGGAGGGCAGAGGTCGGTGATGGAGGGAGAGATCGGTGATGGAGGGAGAGATCGGTGATGGAGGAGAGCAATCGGCGATAGAGGGGAGAGATCGGTGATGGAGGAGAGTGATCGGCGATGGAGGAGAAAGATCGGCGATGGAGGAGAGAGATCGGTGATGGAGGGAGAGAGATCGGTGATGGAGGGAGAGAGATCAGCGATGGAGGAACGAGTTTGGCGATGGTGGAGTGATCGGCGATGGAGGAGAGAGATCGGCGATGGAGGGGAGAGATCGGCGATGGATGGGAGAGATCGGCGATGGAGGGGAGAGATCAGCGATGGAGGGAGAGATCGGCGATGGAGGGAGAGATCGGCGATGGAGGGAGAGATCGGCGATGGAGGGAGAGATCAGTGATGGAGGGAGAGACCGGTGATGGAGCAGAGAGATCGGCGATGGAGGGTGAGAGATCGGCGATGGAGGGGAGAGATTGGCGATGGAGGGGAGAGATTGGCGATGGAGGGAGAGAGATCGGCGATGGAGGGTGAGAGATCGGCGATGGAGGGGGGAGATCGGCGATGGAGGGGGGAGATCGGCGATGGAGGGGGGAGATCGGCGATGGAGGGTGAGAGATCGGCGATGGAGGGGGGAGATCGGCGATGGAGGGGGGAGATCGGCGATGGAGGGAGAGAGATCGGCGATGGAGGAAAGAGATTGGCGATGGTGGAGAGATTGGCGATGGTAGAGAGATCGGCGATGGAGGGAGAGATCGGCGATGGAGGGAGAGTTCGGTGATGGAGGGGAGAGATCGGCGATGGAGGGAGAGAGATCGGTGATGGAGAAGAGAGATCAGCGATGGATAAAGAGATTGGCGATGGTGGAGAGATTGGCGATGGAGGGAGAGATCGGCGATGGAGGGAGATCGGCGATGGAGGAGAGAGATCAACGATGAAGGAGAGATCGGTGATGGAGGGAGCGAGATCGGCATTGGAGCGAGAGAGATCGGCGATGGAGGAGAGATCGGCAATGGAGGAGAGAGATCGGCGATGGAGGAGAGATCGGCGATGGAGGGAGATCGGCGATGGAGCGAGAGAGATCGGCGATGAAGGAGAGATCGGTGATGGAGGGAGAGAGATCGGCGTTCGAGCGAGAGAGATCGGCGATGGAGGAGAGAGATCGGCGATGGAGGAGAGAGATCGGCGATGGAGGAGAGAGATCGGCGATGGAGGAGAGAGATCGGCGATGGAGGAGAGAGATCGGCGATGGAGGAGAGAGATCGGCGATGGAGGAGAGAGATCGGCGATGGAGGGAGAGATCAGCGATGGAGGAGAGAGATCGGCAATGGAGGGAGAGATCGGCGATGGAGGAGAGAGATCGGCGATGGAGGAGAGAGATTGGCGATGGAGGAGAGAGATCGGCGATGGAGGAGAGATCGGTGATGGAGGGAGAGAAATCCGCGATGGAGGAAAGAGATCGGCGATGGTGGAGAGAGATCGGCGATGGAGGGAGAGATTGGCGATGGAGGGAGAGATTGGCGGTGGAGGAGAGAGATCGGCGGTGGAGGAGAGAGATCGGTGTTGGAGGAGAGAGATCGGTCTTGGAGGAGAGAGATCGGTGATGGAGGGAGAGATCGGCGATGGAGGAGAGATCGGCGATGGAGGGAGAGATCGGCGATGGAGGGAGAGATCGGCGATGGAGGGAGAGATCGGCGATGGAGGAGAGAGATCGGTGTTGGAGGGAGAGAGATCGGCGATGGAGGGAGAGAGATCGGCGATGGAGGGAGAGATCGGCGATGGACAGCAGAGGTCGGTGATGGAGGGAGAGATCGGTGATGGAGGGGAGAGGTCGGCGATGGAGGGAGAGAGATCGGTGATGGAGGAGAGATCGGTGATGGAGGGAGAGAGATCGGCGATGGAGGGACAGAGATCGGCGATGGATGGAGAGAGATCGGCGATGGAGGGGAGAGACCGGTGATGGAGCAGAGAGATCGGCGATGGAGGGAGAGAGATCGGCGATGGAGGGAGAGAGATCGGCGATGGAGGGAGAGAGATCGGCGATGGAGGGGAGAGACCGGTGATGGAGCAGAGAGATCGGTGATGGAGGAGAGAGATCGGCGATGGAGGAGAGAGATCGGCGATGGAGGGAGAGATCGGCGATGGAGGGAGAGAGATTTGCGATGGTGAAGAGATCGGCGATAGAGGGAGCGATCGGCGATGGAGGGAGAGATCGGCAATGGAGGAGAGAGATCGACGATGGAGGAGAGAGATCGGCGATGGCGGGTGAGAGATCGGCGATGGAGGGAGAGAGATCGGCGATGGAGGGAGAGATCGGCGATGGACAGCAGAGGTCGGTGATGGAGGGAGAGATCGGTGATGGAGGGGAGAGGTCGGCGATGGAGGGAGAGAGATCGGTGATGGAGGAGAGATCGGTGATGGAGGGAGAGAGATCGGCGATGGAGGGACAGAGATCGGCGATGGATGGAGAGAGATCGGCGATGGAGGGGAGAGACCGGTGATGGAGCAGAGAGATCGGCGATGGAGGGAGAGAGATCGGCGATGGAGGGAGAGAGATCGGCGATGGAGGGGAGAGACCGGTGATGGAGCAGAGAGATCGGTGATGGAGGAGAGAGATCGGCGATGGAGGAGAGAGATCGGCGATGGAGGGAGAGATCGGCGATGGAGGGAGAGAGATTTGCGATGGTGGAGAGATCGGCGATAGAGGGAGCGATCGGCGATGGAGGGAGAGATCGGCAATGGAGGAGAGAGATCGACGATGGAGGAGAGAGATCGGCGATGGCGGGTGAGAGATCGGCGATGGAGGGAGAGAGATCGGCGATGGAGGGTGAGAGATCGGCGATGGAGGAGAGAGATCGGCGATGGAGGAGAGAGATCGGCGATGGAGGGAGAGATCGGCGATGGAGGGAGAGATCGGCGATGGAGGGAGAGAGATTTGCGATGGTGGAGAGATCGGCGATAGAGGGAGCGATCGGCGATGGAGGGAGAGATCGGCGATGGAGGAGAGAGATCGACGATGGAGGAGAGAGGTCGGCGATGGCGGGTGAGAGATCGGCGATGGCGGGTGAGAGATCGGTGATGGAGGGAGAGAGATCGGCGATGGAGGGTGAGAGATCGGCGATGGAGGAGAGAGATCGGCGATGGAGGAGAGAGATCGGCGATGGAGGGAGAGATCGGCGATGGAGGAGAGAGATCGGCGATGGAGGAGAGAGATCGGCGATGGAGGAGAGAGATCGGCGATGGAGGAGAGAGATCGGTGATGGAGGGAGAGAGATCGGCGATGGAGGGAGAGAGATCGGTGATGGAGGAGAGAGAGATCGGCGATGGAGGAGAGAGATCGATGATGGAGGGAGAGAGATCGGTGATGGAGGGAGAGAGATCGGCGACGGAGCGAGAGAGCTCGGTGATGGAGGGAGAGATCGGCGATGGAGGAGAGAGATCGGCGATGGAGGGAGAGATCGGCGATAGAGGAGAGAGATCGGCGATGGAGGAGAGAGATCGGTGATGGAGTGGAGAGATCGGCGATGGAGGAGACAGATCGGCGATGGGGGGGGAGATCGGCGATGGAGGGAGAGAGATCGGCGATGGAGGGAGAGAGATCGGCGATGGAGGAGAGATATCGGTGTTGGAGGGGAGAGATCGGCGTTGGAGGGAGAGAGATCGGTGATGGAGGGAGAGAGATCGGCAATGGAGGAGAGAGATCGGCGATGGAGGAGAGAGGTCATTGATGGAGGAGAGATCGGTGATGGAGGGAGAGCGATCGGTGATGGAGGAGAGATCGGTGATGGAGGGAGTGATGGAGGGGAGAGATCGGGGATGGAGGGGGGAGATCGGCGATGGAGGGGAGAGGTAGGTGATGGAGGGAGAGATCGGTGATGGAGGAGAGAGATCGGTGATGGAGGAGAGAGATCGGTGACGGAGGAGAGAGATCAGCGATGGAGGGAGAGATCGGTGATGGAGGGGAGAGGTCGGCGATGGAGGGAGAGAGATCGGCGATGGAGGGAGAGAGATCGGTGATGGAGGGAGTGAGATCAGTGATGGAGGGAGAGAGATCGGCGATGGAGGAGAGAGATCGGCGATGGAGAGAGAGATCGGCGATGGAGGGAGAGATCGGCGATGGAGGGAGAGATCAACGATGGAGGAGAGAGATCGGCGATGGAGGGAGAGAGATCGGCGATGGAGGGAGAGAGATCGGCGATGGAGGGAGAGAGATCGGCGATGGAGGGAGAGAGATCGGTGATGGAGGGAGAGCGATCGGCGATGGAGGGAGAGAGATCGGCGATGCAGAGAGATCGGCGATGGAGGGAGTGATCGGTGATGGAGGGGAGAGATCGGAGATGGAGGGGAGAGGTCGGTGATGGAGGGAGAGATCGGTGATGGAGGAGAGAGATCGGCGATGGAGGAGAGAGATCGGCGATGGAGGAGAGAGAGATCGGCGATGGAGGAGAGAGATCGGCGATGGAGGAGAGAGACCGGCGATGGAGGAGAGAGATCGGCGATGGAGGAGAGAGATCGGCAATGGAGGGAGAGATCGGCGATGGAGGAGAGAGATCGGCGATGGAGGAGAGAGATCGGCGATGGAGGAGAGAGATCGGCGATGGAGGAGAGAGATCGGCGATGGAGGAGAGATCGGTGATGGAGGGAGAGAAATCCGCGATGGAGGAAAGAGATCGGCGATGGTGGAGAGAGATCGGTGATGGAGGGAGAGATTGGCGATGGAGGGAGAGATTGGCGATGGAGGAGAGAGATCGGCGGTGGAGGAGAGAGATCGGTGTTGCAGGAGAGAGATCGGTGTTGGAGGAGAGAGATCGGTGATGGAGGGAGAGATCGGCGATGGAGGAGAGAGATCGGAGATGGAGGGAGAGATCGGCGATGGAGGGAGAGATCGGCGATGGAGGGAGAGATCGGCGATGGAGGGAGAGATCGGCGATGGAGGAGAGAGATCGGTGTTGGAGGGAGAGAGATCGGCGATGGAGGAGAGAGATCATTGATGGAGGAGAGATCGGTGATGGAGGGAGAGAGATCGGCGATGGAGGAGAGAGATCGGCGATGGAGGGAGAGCGATCGGTGATGGAGGAGAGATCGGTGATGGAGGGAGTGATCGGTGATGGAGGGAGAGAGATCGGCGATGGAGGGAGAGATCGGCGATGGAGGGAGAGATCGGCGATGGAGGGAGTGATCGGGGATGGAGGGGGGAGATCGGCGATGGAGGAGAGATCGGTGATGGAGGGAGAGAGATCGGCGATGGAGGAGAGAGATCGGCGATGGAGGAGAGATCGGTGATGGAGGGAGAGAGATCGGCGATGGGGCGAGAGAGATCGGCGATGGAGGAGAGAGATCGGCGATGGAGGGAGTGATCGGCGATGGTGGGAGTGATCGGCGATGGAGGGAGAGAGATCGGCGATGGAGGGAGAGATCGGCGATGGAGGGAGAGAGATCCGCGATGGAGGAAAGAGATCGGCGATGGTGGAGAGAGATCGGCGATGGAGGGAGAGATTGGCGATGGAGGGAGAGATTGGCGATGGAGGGAGAGAGATTGGTGATGGAGGGAGAGAGATTGGCGATGGAGGAGAGAGATCGGCAATGGAGGGAGAGCGATCGGTGATGGAGGAGAGATCGGTGATGGAGGGAGTGATCGATGATGGAGCGAGAGAGATCGGCGATGGAGGGAGAGAGATTGGCGATGGAGGGAGTGATCGTTGATGGAGGGGAGAGATCGGCGATGGAGGGGGGAGATCGGCGATGGAGGGGGGAGATCGGCGATGGAGGGGAGAGGTCGGTGATGGAGGGAGAGATCGGTGATGGAGGGAGAGATCGGCGATGGAGGGAGAGATCGGCGATGGAGGGAGAGAGATCGGTGGTGGAGGGAGAGAGATCGGTGGTGGGCGAAAGAGATCGGCGATGGAGGAGAAAGATCGGTGATGGTGGAGAGATCGGCGATGGAGGGAGAGATCGGCGATGGAGGAGAGAGATCGGCGGTGGAGGAGAGAGATCGGTGTTGCAGGAGAGAGATCGGTGTTGGAGGAGAGAGATCGGTGATGGAGGGAGAGATCGGCGATGGAGGAGAGAGATCGGAAATGGAGGGAGAGATCGGCGATGGAGGGAGAGATCGGCGATGGAGGGAGAGATCGGCGATGGAGGAGAGAGATCGGTGTTGGAGGGAGAGAGATCGGCGATGGAGGAGAGAGATCATTGATGGAGGAGAGATCGGTGATGCAGGGAGAGAGATCGGCGATGGAGGAGAGAGATCGGCGATGGAGGGAGAGCGATCGGTGATGGAGGAGAGATCGGTGATGGAGGGAGTGATCGGTGATGGAGGGAGAGATCGGCGATGGAGGGAGTGTTCGGTGATGGAGGGGAGAGATCGGCGATGGAGGGAGAGAGATCGGTGATGGAGGAAGAGAGATCAGCGATGGATAAAGAGATTGGCGATGGTGGAGAGGTTGGCGATGGAGGGAGAGATCGGCGATGGAGGGAGAGATCGGCGATGGAGGGAGATCGGCGATGGAGGAGAGAGATCAGCGATGAAGGAGAGATCGGTGATGGAGGGAGCGAGATCGGCATTGGAGCGAGAGAGATCGGCGATGGAGGAGAGAGATCGGCAATGGAGGAGAGAGATCGGCGATGGAGGAGAGATCGGCGATGGAGGGAGATCGGCGATGGAGCGAGAGAGATCGGCGATGAAGGAGAGATCGGTGATGGAGGGAGAGAGATCGGCGTTGGAGCGAGAGAGATCGGCGATGGAGGAGAGAGATCGGCGATGGAGGAGAGAGATCGGCGATGGAGGAGAGAGATCGGCGATGGAGGAGAGAGATCGGCGATGGAGGAGAGAGATCGGCGATGGAGGGAGAGATCAGCGATGGAGGAGAGAGATCGGCGATGGAGGAGAGAGATCGGCGATGGAGGGAGAGATCAGCGATGGAGGAGAGAGATCGGCGATGGAGGAAAGAGATTGGCGATGGAGGAGAGAGATCAGCGATGGAGGAGACATCGGTGATGGAGGGAGAGAAATCCGCGATGGAGGAAAGAGATCGGCGATGGTGGAGAGAGATCGGCGATGGAGGGAGAGATTGGCGATGGAGGGAGAGATTGGCGATGGAGGAGAGAGATCGGTGTTGGAGGAGAGAGATCGGTCTTGGAGGAGAGAGATCGGTGATGGAGGGAGAGATCGGCGATGGAGGAGAGAGATCGGAAATGGAGGGAGAGATCGGCGATGGAGGGAGAGATCGGCGATGGAGGGAGAGATCGGCGATGGAGGAGAGAGATCGGTGTTGGAGGGAGAGAGATCGGCGATGGACAGCAGAGGTCGGTGATGGAGGGAGAGATCGGTGATGGAGGGGAGAGGTCGGCGATGGAGGGAGAGAGATTGGTGATGGAGGAGAGATCGGTGATGGAGGGAGAGAGATCGGCGATGGAGGGACAGAGATCGGCGATGGATGGAGAGAGATCGGCGATGGAGGGGAGAGACCGGTGATGGAGCGGAGAGATCGGCGATGGAGGGAGAGAGATCGGCGATGGAGGGAGAGAGATCGGCGATGGAGGGAGAGAGATTGGCGATGGAGGGAGTGATCGTTGATGGAGGGGAGAGATCGGCGATGGAGGGGGGAGATCGGCGATGGAGGGGGGAGATCGGCGATGGAGGGGAGAGGTCGGTGATGGAGGGAGAGATCGGTGATGGAGGGAGAGATCGGCGATGGAGGGAGAGATCGGCGATGGAGGGAGAGAGATTGGTGGTGGAGGGAGAGAGATCGGTGGTGGGCGAAAGAGATCGGCGATGGAGGAGAAAGATCGGTGATGGTGGAGAAAGATCGGTGATGGTGGAGAGATCGGCGATGGAGGGAGAGATCGGCGGTGGAGGAGAGAGATCGGAAATGGAGGGAGAGATCGGCGATGGAGGGAGAGATCGGCGATGGAGGGAGAGATCGGCGATGGAGGAGAGAGATCGGTGTTGGAGGGAGAGAGATCGGCGATGGAGGAGAGAGATCATTGATGGAGGAGAGATCGGTGATGGAGGGGAGAGGTCGGCGATGGAGGGAGAGAGATCGGTGATGGAGGAGAGATCGGAGATGGAGGGAGAGAGATTGGCGATGGAGGGACAGAGATCGGCGATGGATGGAGAGAGATCGGCGATGGAGGGGAGAGACCGGTGATGGAGCAGAGAGATCGGCGATGGAGGGAGAGAGATCGGCGATGGAGGGAGAGAGATCGGCGATGGAGGGAGAGAGATCGGCGATGGAGGGAGAGAGATCGGCGATGGAGGGAGAGAGATCGGCGATGGAGGGGAGAGACCGGTGATGGAGCAGAGAGATCGGTGATGGAGGAGAGAGATCGGCGATGGAGGAGAGAGATCGGCGATGGAGGGAGAGATCGGCGATGGAGGGAGAGAGATTTGCGATGGTGGAGAGATCGGCGATAGAGGGAGCGATCGGCGATGGAGGGAGAGATCGGCGATGGAGGAGAGAGATCGACGATGGAGGAGAGAGATCGGCGATGGCGGGTGAGAGATCGGTGATGGAGGGAGAGAGATCGGCGATGGAGGGTGAGAGATCGGCGATGGAGGAGAGAGATCGGCGATGGAGGAGAGAGATCGGCGATGGAGGGAGAGATCGGTGATGGAGGAGAGAGATCGGTGATGGAGGAGAGAGATCGGCGATGGAGGAGAGAGATCGGTGATGGAGGGAGAGAGATCGGCGATGGAGGGAGAGAGATCGGTGATGGAGGAGAGAGAGATCGGCGATGGAGGAGAGAGATCGATGATGGAGGGAGAGAGATCAGTGATGGAGGGAGAGAGATCGGCGATGGAGGGAGAGAGATCGGCGACGGAGCGAGAGAGATCGGCGATGGAGGGAGAGATCGGCGATGGAGGAGAGAGATCGGCGATGGAGGGAGAGATCGGCGATGGAGGGAGAGATCGGCGATGGAGGAGAGAGATCGGCGATGGAGGAGAGAGATCGGTGATGGAGGAGAGAGATCGGTGATGGAGTGGAGAGATCGGCGATGGAGGAGACAGATCGGCGATGGGGGGGGAGATCGGCGATGGAGGGAGAGAGATCGGCGATGGAGGGAGAGAGATCGGCGATGGAGGGAGAGAGATCGGCGATGGAGGAGAGATATCGGTGTTGGAGGGGAGAGATCGGCGTTGGAGGGAGAGAGATCGGTGATGGAGGGAGAGAGATCGGCGATGGAGGAGAGAGATCGGCGCTGGAGGAGAGAGATCATTGATGGAGGAGAGATCGGTGATGGAGGGAGAGCGATCGGTGATGGAGGAGAGATCGGTGATGGAGGGAGTGATGGAGGGGAGAGATCGGGGATGGAGGGGGGAGATCGGCGATGGAGGGGAGAGGTAGGCGATGGAGGGAGAGATCGGTGATGGAGGAGAGAGATCGGTGATGGAGGAGAGAGATCGGTGACGGAGGAGAGAGATCGGCGATGGAGGGAGAGATCGGTGATGGAGGGAGAGAGATCGGCGATGGAGGGAGAGAGATCGGCGATGGAGGAGAGAGATCGGCGATGGAGAGAGATTGGCGATGGAGGGAGAGATCGGCGATGGAGGGAGAGATCGGCGATGGAGGGAGAGAGATCAACGATGGAGGAGAGAGATCGGCGATGGAGGGAGAGAGATCGGCGATGGAGGGAGAGAGATCGGCAATGGAGGGAGAGAGATCGGCGATGGAGGGAGAGAGATCGGCGATGCAGAGAGGAGATCGGCGATGGAGGGAGTGATCGGTGATGGAGGGGAGAGATCGGAGATGGAGGGGAGAGGTCGGTGATGGAGGGAGAGATCGGCGATGGAGGAGAGAGATCGGCGATGGAGGAGAGAGATCGGCGATGGAGGAGAGAGATCGGCGATGGAGGAGAGAGATCGGCGATGGAGGAGAGAGATCGGCGATGGAGGGAGAGATCAGCGATGGAGGAGAGAGATCAGCAATGGAGGGAGAGATCGGCGATGGAGGAGAGAGATCGGCGATGGAGGAGAGAGATCGGCGATGGAGGAGAGAGATCGGCGATGGAGGAGAGAGATCGGCGATGGAGGAGAGATCGGTGATGGAGGGAGAGAAATCCGCGATGGAGGAAAGAGATCGGCGATGGTGGAGAGAGATCGGTGATGGAGGGAGAGATTGGCGATGGAGGGAGAGATTGGCGATGGAGGAGCGAGATCGGCGGTGGAGGAGAGAGATCGGTGTTGCAGGAGAGAGATCGGTGTTGGAGGAGAGAGATCGGTGATGGAGGGAGAGATCGGCGATGGAGGAGAGAGATCGGAAATGGAGGGAGAGATCGGCGATGGAGGGAGAGATCGGCGATGGAGGGAGAGATCGGCGATGGAGGGAGAGATCGGCGATGGAGGAGAGAGATCGGTGTTGGAGGGAGAGAGATCGGCGATGGAGGAGAGAGATCATTGATGGAGGAGAGATCGGTGATGGAGGGAGAGAGATCGGCGATGGAGGAGAGAGATCGGCGATGGAGGGAGAGCGATCGGTGATGGAGGAGAGAGATCGGTGTTGGAGGGAGAGAGATCGGCGATGGAGGAGAGAGATCATTGATGGAGGAGTGATCGGTGATGGAGGGAGAGAGATCGGCGATGGAGGGAGAGATCGGCGATGGAGGGAGTGATCGGTGATGGAGGGGAGAGATCGGTGATGGAGGGAGAGAGATCGGCGATGGAGGAGAGAGATCGGCGATGGAGGAGAGATCGGTGATGGAGGGAGAGAGATCGGCGATGGAGGGAGAGAGATCGGCGATGGAGCGAGAGAGATCGGCGATGGAGGAGAGAGATCGGCGATGGAGGGAGTGATCGGCGATGGAGGGAGTGATCGGCGATGGAGGGAGAGAGATCGGCGATGGAGGGAGAGATCGGCGATGGAGGGAGAGAGATCCGCGATGGAGGAAGAGAGATCCGCGATGGAGGAAAGAGATCGGCGATGGTGGAGAGAGATCGGCGATGGAGGGAGAGATTGGCGATGGAGGGAGAGAGATTGGTGATGGAGGGAGAGAGATTGGTGATGGAGGGAGAGAGATTGGCGATGGAGGAGAGAGATCGGCAATGGAGGGAGAGCGATCGGTGATGGAGGAGAGATCGGTGATGGAGGGAGTGATCGATGATGGAGCGAGAGAGATCGGCGATGGAGGGAGAGAGATTGGCGATGGAGGGAGTGATCGTTGATGGAGGGGAGAGATCGTTGATGGAGGGGAGAGATCGGCGATGGAGGGGGGAGATCGGCGATGGAGGGGAGAGGTCGGCGATGGAGGGAGAGATCGGTGATGGAGGGAGAGATCGGCGATGGAGGAGAGAGATCGGCGATGGAGGAGAGAGATCGGCGATGGAGGAGAGAGATCGGCGATGGAGGAGAGAGATCGGCGATGGAGGAGAGAGATCGGCGATGGAGGGAGAGATCAGCGATGGAGGAGAGAGATCAGCAATGGAGGGAGAGATCGGCGATGGAGGAGAGAGATCGGCGATGGAGGAGAGAGATCGGCGATGGAGGAGAGAGATCGGCGATGGAGGAGAGATCGGTGATGTAGGGAGAGAAATCCGCGATGGAGGAAAGAGATCGGCGATGGTGGAGAGAGATCGGTGATGGAGGGAGAGATTGGCGATGGAGGGAGAGATTGGCGATGGAGGAGAGAGATCGGCGGTGGAGGAGAGAGATCGGTGTTGCAGGAGAGAGATCGGTGTTGGAGGAGAGAGATCGGTGATGGAGGGAGAGATCGGCGATGGAGGAGAGAGATCGGAAATGGAGGGAGAGATCGGCGATGGAGGGAGAGATCGGCGATGGAGGAGAGATCGGTGTTGGAGGGAGAGAGATCGGCGATGGAGGAGAGAGATCATTGATGGAGGAGAGATCGGTGATGGAGGGAGAGAGATCGGCGATGGAGGAGAGAGATCGGCGATGGAGGGAGAGCGATCGGTGATGGAGGAGAGAGATCGGTGTTGGAGGGAGAGAGATCGGCGATGGAGGAGAGAGATCATTGATGGAGGAGTGATCGGTGATGGAGGGAGAGAGATCGGCGATGGAGGGAGAGATCGGCGATGGAGGGAGAGATCGGCGATGGAGGGAGTGATCGGTGATGGAGGGGAGAGATCGGTGATGGAGGGAGAGAGATCGGCGATGGAGGAGAGAGATCGGCGATGGAGGAGAGATCGGTGATGGAGGGAGAGAGATCGGCGATGGAGGGAGAGAGATCGGCGATGGAGCGAGAGAGATCGGCGATGGAGGAGAGAGATCGGCGATGGAGGGAGTGATCGGCGATGGAGGGAGTGATCGGCGATGGAGGGAGAGAGATCGGCGATGGAGGGAGAGATCGGCGATGGAGGGAGAGAGATCCGCGATGGAGGAAGAGAGATCCGCGATGGAGGAAAGAGATCGGCGATGGTGGAGAGAGATCGGCGATGGAGGGAGAGATTGGCGATGGAGGGAGAGAGATTGGTGATGGAGGGAGAGAGATTGGCGATGGAGGAGAGAGATCGGCAATGGAGGGAGAGCGATCGGTGATGGAGGAGAGATCGGTGATGGAGGGAGTGATCGATGATGGAGCGAGAGAGATCGGCGATGGAGGGAGAGAGATTGGCGATGGAGGGAGTGATCGTTGATGGAGGGGAGAGATCGTTGATGGAGGGGAGAGATCGGCGATGGAGGGGAGAGGTCGGTGATGGAGGGAGAGATCGGTGATGGAGGGAGAGATCGGCGATGGAGGGAGAGATCGGCGATGGAGGGAGAGAGATCGGTGGTGGAGGGAGAGAGATCGGTGGTGGGCGAAAGAGATCGGCGATGGAGGAGAAAGATCGGTGATGGTGGAGAGATCGGCGATGGAGGGAGAGATCGGCGATGGAGGGAGAGATTGGCGATGGAGGAGAGAGATCGGTGATGGAGGGAGAGATCGGCGATGGAGGGAGAGATCGACGATGGAGGAGAGAGATCGGTGATGGAGGGAGAGAGATCGGTGATGGAGGATAGAGATCGGCGATGGAGGGAGAGATCTGTGATGGAGGGAGAGAAATCGGTGATGGATGGGAGAAATTGGCGGGGGGGCGTTGGGGGAGAGATCGGTGATGGAGGGACAGATCGGCGATGGAGGGGAAAGATCGGTGATGGAGGCCATTCCCTGAGGCAAAAAATGCGAGTTTGTTGTTGAATCGCGAGATTGAGAGTTGTGTTCAATTTTCATTAAAAATTGCGTGTCTCGCAATTAATTTGCAAGAGTTGGTATTACTGAGTTTAAGTGTAATGAGTGGCTAGTGTCATTCAGTCGCCGCTGATCGCAAAACCCAGGCTATTGTCATTAACAAAAGCGTCCAGTGTAATTGGTACCCCATCCATTTCCTGCCCCTCCCCCTGATCCAGATCCACTCGATATTGGGGAGAACGGAAGCAGAAAAGTCTGATTAAATTGCACCAGGATTGGAAAATTGGGTCCACTCATGGCTGCTCTGATTTCCACAAAACTGGAAGTGTTTTAAATGGAGAAATCTACATAACGGGCCAAGATGTATAGTGCAGGACACCTCCAAGGTTGAAATCAAGCAGTCGTGGTTAGCTTGAGTTTTAATAGTCCAATATCAATAGAAGATGTGTACAAAAGGAGTCTTACTGGAAGAATGAGGACATGAGTGGAACTGGGAGAGGTAGAGTTGTCACCTTTTGCCAAGTCAATGTCAGACAAGGGATAGGATAAGGTTAGGGAAGAGGGTGGGATCAACAATAACTCAAATTTATATAGTGCTTTTTACCTTAAAATCACCTAAAACCACTTTACAGGGGGACACTGGGCAATTGGAGAGAAGTTAGGGGGAGTGACCAAGACAAGGTCACAGAAGTAGATTTTAAGGAGGTATTTGAAGGTGTGTAGAGAGATAGCAAGTATCATAAGTAGGGTTCTGACATTTGACTCACTGGTGATGAAATTGATGATATGTAATAACCTCAATAACTAACACCTCTGCATCATGGCTAAAATTTACTCAGCTGCTCTAGTAAACACTCGACGTAACTCCAGCGGAGCAGTTGGGTATTCCATTGCCATCTGGATATGCTTGGTCCCGACCTTAAGTCAGAGTCTCCAGTGGCCTTGTTTATGGGAGAAGTTTCCCCCTGCTGCAAACAAGGCCACTGACATGTAGAGGAGGGGCAGAGGGCGGAGACTCCCTATGCTGGGAGTTGCCGCTTTCTTGGCCCTAGTGGGACCCAGCGAAAGTTTGGAGGCCTATGTAGCAAATCAGATTAGACATACTGGCACCCAGAAGGAGTGGGACCTTGTGATAAATCCATGTAGTGAGACAAGTAATCGAAGAGGCGAGGTATTAGGATTAATACGAGTACTTTATTAAACGACTGCGAAACAACCAGGCAGGCTTGCATCCAGGCATTGCACCTTTGCTGACCTGGCAGGAAGCAAACCCCCTGACCTTAACAGGAAGCAACCCCTGACCTTAGCAGTAGCATTGGCTACAGCACCACCTGGTGGATAACCTTAATCATAACATCCCAGATTACTATATCCCTACTGTGGGGGAGGGGAGAATCCAGACCAGAGAAGTGGCTTGAACTCCAAAGATGAAGGCACTTAAAAAAATAATTAGTATTGGCCCCTTTGTACCAGCGCAAAAATTGTTTCTCCAGAGGAGAGACTGGGCATCCTCCCCCTGATAGCAGCCAGGTGCTGGAGTTTCCAGCAGCAGAGGGCTGCTGGGCACCTATAGTGGCACAGGCACCTACTAACTACAGGCCTTCCTACTGACCTACAAAATCTGGTGGCGTCAATTCTGGAAAGCACTGGCAGATGTGATCATAGCGTAACTGCTAGATGGGTGGCCTGCGGAATTTCGGGGTTCAGAAGTAAATTAAAAAATGGGCTTTGGTGTCTGGTTTACCCATTACAAATTTCCAGCCAACCCACTCAAAAACCACATCTTAATTAAAAGTCTAACATGTGGGTCCTTTAAAGAATACCTCTGGAGTCCCCCCAAGGATCTATCCTTGGCCCCCTCCTATTTCTCATCTACATGCTTCCCTTCGGCGAGATCATCTGAAAACATGTCAGGTTCCACATGTATGCGGGAAAACACCCAGCTCTACAATCTCTCTCAACCTCTCTACCACCTCTGATTTGTCACACTGCTTGTCCGACATCCAGTATTGGATGAGTAGAAATTATCTCCAATTAAATATTGGGAAGACCAAAGCCATTGTCTTTGGTCCCTGCCACAAACTCTGTTACCTAGCCACCGACTCCATCCGCACCCTGGCCACTGTCTGAGGCTGAACCAGACTGTTTGCAACAGTGGCATCGTATTTGACTCTGTGCTGAGTTTCCATCCCCATATCTTGCTCATCACCAAGACCGCCTTTCCACCTCTGTAACATTGCTGGTCTCCATCCCTGCATCACCTCATCTATGCCTGTTACCTCTAGCCTTAACTATTCCAATGCTCTTCTGGACTGCTTCCCACCTTGCACCCTCTGTAAACTGGAGCTTATCAAAAACTCTGCTGCCTGTATCCTAACTCGTACCAAGTCCTGTTCACCCATCACCCATGCTCACTTACCTACATTAGCTCTCGGTCCGCCAATGCCTCGATTTAAAAATTCTCATCCTTGTTTTCAAATTGGTCAAGATTTAGTATTGTGGGGACGATAGGCTAAACCACCAATCAGGATCCAGTGTTGTGAGGGTCTACCCTTGAATTTTAATTTCTTGAACAGGAAATGTGATTTCTGCTCAGCAACCTAATAACAACTATTTGCATTTATATAGCACCCTTAACGTAGTAAAACGTCCCAAGGCACTTCACAGGTGAGTAACCAGACAAAAATTGACAGTAAGTCAAAGAAGAAGATATTAGGATGGGTGACTAAAAGCCTGGTCAAAGAGATAGATTTTTAAGAGTGTCCTAAAGGAGGAGAGGTGGAGAGGTATAGGGAGGGAATTCCAGAGCTTAGGGCCTAAACAGCCGATGGCACGGCTGCCAATGTTGGGGCAAAGGGAGTGGAATTGCACAAAAGGCCAGAGTTGGGGGAACGCAGTGTTCTTGAAAGGTTGTGGAGCTGGAGAAGGTTAGAGACAGAGAGGGGTGAGGCCATGGAGGGATTTGAACGTGAGGATGAGAAATTTAAAATGGAGATGTTAGTGGACTGGGAGCCAAGGTAGATCAGTGAGCTCAGGGGTGATAGGCGAATGGGACTTGGTGCATGTTCGGGCATGGGCAGCAGAGTTTTGGATGAACTGAAGCTTATAGAGGGTGGAAGATAGTTGGCTGGCTAGGAGAGCACTGGAATTGTCGATTCTAGAGGTAACAAAAGCATGCATAAGGGTTTCAGCAACATATAAACTGAGGTAGGGGTGGAGATGGGGGATGTTACGTAGGTGGAAGTAGGTGATCTTTGTGATGGAGAGGATATGTGGTCGGAAATTCAACTCAGGGTCAAATAAAATGCTGAGGTTGTGAATAGTTTGGTTCAGACTGAGATAGTGGCCAGGGAGGAGGATGGGATCGGTCACAAGGGAACGGAGTTTGTGGTGGGGGGAGGGGGAGGGGGTGCAGAAGACAATGGGCGAGAAATTCATTATCGCCCAGGAATGGGCGCTAACTTTAGAAAAGCTTGAGATTTAGCGCCAGGCGGTAGGGAAATTTCGCTGTACACAAAATTCATTGTCATTGCTCAAAGAAAGGATGGGAGCGCTAAATCAATCGCTAATGGCCTAGCTCAGTGGTGTTACACTCAAAGCGCTAACCAATATCAGGTGCAGTCTAATCGCAAGTCATCAGTGCCACAGGCTCTTTCCAGTTCTTAAAGGGGAGGTTCAATCATGTTGCAGAACCTCATTCCCAAGGAGACGGTTTCATGATGGCAGATCCACGCCCCTTGTAGGGAGCCTGCAGATTTTCGGACCAAGCATTGGAGCAGTTGGTGTTCGCTGTCGAGAGATGGAGGGTGGTGCTCTGCCAGGCAAGTGGCAGGAGACCCTCAGCATGAATTTTCCATGCCATGTGGAGGGAGGTTGCCCATCAGGTCTTGCACAGCACTGTGGTCCCCAGGACCCATACACAGTGCAGGAAGAAATTTAACGACCTCACTCGGGTGGTCAGGGTGGGTCAATGCCTCAACAAATGCTACGTACCACCGTCTGCACACACTGCCCAAAGCACCAGCCCGTTGCTCCACACTCACTCACACAATTTCCTATCTCTTGCAGGCCAAGGTGGCTCACATCAGGAGGGAGCAGGAGCGCACAGGCGGGGGACAAGCCGACACCCAACCACTGTCTGCGCTGGAAAATAGAGTGCTGGAGATTGTTGGGTGCCAGGTGGTGGGCGCCGTGGCCAGTGGCGACGTTGACCCCCTTGGGAACAACAACGGTATGTTCATCCCTACTCCTCCTTCTCACATCCCACTTACCCCTCACCCCACAGGCCTTTTGCACTTTCCAGCTAATCATGCTGTATGCATGCATTGCTCCCTTCCTGCCCCCCTCCCCTCACCTTAACCCATCTCTTGTGTCTTTAGGCTTTCAGATAATGAGCAAGCACCTGAGCAGCTGGTCCCTGAGGGCATTGTTGAGAGCGATGTGGAAGAAGAGGAGGAGGATGAACACACCACGTCACTGCATGTCTCACCCGCAGACACCAGCTCAGATACTGGCACTACGCACTCTCTAAGGGCTAGTATAGTAATGAGATCTGCACAGGGTGATGCACCAGCAATGAGCGGGCTGCAGCAAGGCCAGGGGGAAAGGGTAGCTTGGGGGCCAGCTCACCAGAGGGCGAGTTCGCACGCGAGTTCTGCTGCACAGGACTCAGATGAGGACTTCGATGTGGAGGCCTTTAGAAGAAGGGTGATGGGCTTGCATAGGTGCAATGGCAAGGATGCCCAAGAGCCTGTCGGCAATGGTAAGGAGCGTGGAGGAATCCGCCTCCAACATTGCACAGAGCTCTGTGCACACCATGGACCCCATCATTTCCAGTCCGGAAAGGATGGTAGACTCCCAGAGAGACCGTGGCGACCCAGACCTGATGCCGCGTGTGATGGGTGATCTGGCAGCTTCCATTGCAGCACAGGCGGAAGCGACGCAATGTCTTAGTGCTGTAATGCAGTCTATGGTTGGTGCCATTCAATCTCAGACTGCTCTCCTGCAGTCTCAGCTTGATGCCACGCTCGCTCTGACTGCTGCCATCTTGGCTGGGTCGACTGGGGCTTTCACGGTATCGCAGCAGGCCAGCAATCTGCTCCAACAGATTGCTCGGGATGCAATGGGGCCGACCCGGGGGAGTGGCAGTGGAGCAGGAAGCTACTGTTCTCTCTCAGGATGACAGCATTCCTGCTCCCACCACTGGCACTCTGCCATTGCCCTTGTCACTACCTTTCATCCAGCCAGCCCAGACTGCTGCCGCCCATGCGGAGGTGGTGCAGTCTACAGCCGGGCCTTCCAGGCCCAGAGCTGGTCAGACACTCAGCTGCCTTCCACCAGCCGGGCTGCAGCCACTGGGCCAACACTTCATAGGAGTACAAGAGTAGGCAAAGGCACAGTAATGCAAGGCATTAAGGGATTGCAGAAGGGTGAATAGTAAATTTTGTTGTTATAAAGATGTGTTCACTGATTATTGATAAATTTATTAATTCACTTCGGATAATTTTGTACTGTCTCTCATTTCAGCTGTGCGCTGTGATATGACCTGCGACAGGGATGGAATGATAGGAATGTGGTGAGCAACAGGGTTCTGGGTTGAATTTACTGGAACCGCAGTCTGATAAGACGGTCACGGATCGCCCTTCCGGAAGGCCGATTGAGTAGCTGCCTCCTCCCTCGCTCCTGTTACTCTTCCTCCTCCTCCTCTCCCTCCTCCTGAGGTGGTCCCGCAATCCCTCATGGTGGCCAAAGAGTGGAGCATGCAGCACACCACGATGAAATGGGACACCTGCTCTGGTGAGTACTGGAGGGCTCCTCCCAAGTGGTCAAGGCAGCGGAACCGTTGCTTGAGCACCCTGATGGGTCCTCGCAATGATGTACCTGGTGACAGCATGGCTCTCATTATATGAGTGTTGGCCACGAGTGTTGGGGTTGTGGAGGGGAGTCATGTGGAGAGCGGATATCCCTTGTCTCCGACCAGCCAGCCACGAGCTTGATATGGTGGCTGGAAGAGTGCTGGAACACCTGGCACAGGATGAAGGCACCGTGGCTGCTGCCAGGATTGCGGGCATTCACATTGAGTATTCGCTGTCTGTGGTCGCACACCAACTGGACATTAAGTGAGTGGTAGCCTTTGAGGTTATGGAAGATCTCTGGATTGTTATGGGGTGCCCGCAAAGCCATGTGGGTGCCGTCAATGGCGCCCTGCACCAATGGAATCCGCTATCCTGGCAAAGCCACATGCATGCTCGTCCTGCTTCTCTCTGGTGATGGGGAAGGGAATGTAGTCCCTTCTCCTACTGTAGAGAACTTCTGTGACCTCCCGGATGCAGCGATGGATGGCAAACTGCGAGATGTTACCTGTATCTCCTGTTGTAGACTGGAAGGATCCGCTAGCGAAGAAATTGAGGGCGACGGTGAGCTTGACTGCCACTGAGAGAGCTGTCCTCATCTTGATCTGAGGCTCGAGGTCTGGTTGCAGGAGGTGGCAGAGTTCTGTGGCCACCTCCTTGATGAAGTGGAGCTTTCTAAGACACTGCTCCTGGCTTAATTGGAGGTAGGAAAAGTGCTCTCAGAATACCCTCGGAGGGTAATGCCTCCTGTTGAGAGCTCTGATGGCCCTCCTACTCCCTCTAGCCACATGTTCAAATCTTTCTCGCTGCCTGCACTCCCTCCGCAGTAGATCCTGGAGGTCGAGACCGACTGCCATTAATGTAAGGAAGTGCAGCACTTTGATATTTTGTTAGAATAAATATAACTAATTTTTAGTAGCCACAACACTCCGGAGACTAAACAACCTATAATTGACTGATTTAAACTGTGGCACAATGTCAAACTGACAAGGAAGCAGTGAAACAGCACTAACCCAAGAGCTGCGATTCACAACTCATGATCCCTTGTAGCGCCCCTGGAGTCGGCTACTGACTGCTTCATGCCTCCTCTCCTTGTCGATGTCGGGGCGAGCCGCTAAGGCAGGGGGCGATACTCAATTTGACAGATCGGGCGCCCAGTCAGCGTTGCACGCTCGCTGATGTCACGATCTGCCTGGCGTTAAAGTCACCGGCGCTAACTCATAGCGGCGGTGCTACGGGGGGCCGAATTTGGTATGCGGCGCTGGATTTGCCTCGGTGCAGCACTACTGCCTCAGCACCCCGTTAGCACCCCCACCAGGCACTAACTGGAGGCGCTAAGGTACCGAATTTCTCCCCCTATGACTTCAGTTATAATTGGAGGAAATTGCAGATGATTCAGGACTGGATGTCGGACAAGCAGTCTGACAACACAGATGCAGTGGAGGGGTCGAGAGAGGTGGTGAGGTAGAGCTGGGTGCTGTCAGCGTACATGTGGAAACTGACGTTACGTCTTTGGATGATGTTGTAGAGGGGCAGCATGTAGTTGAGAAATAGGTATTAAACAAGAATTATCCTAAAGCATTACATCGAGCATATAGCTGAGAAATGCTTGCCTGATCGTTAGTGTGGATTCAGAAATAACATTGATTCTACTGATATGGTCTTTACTGCCAGACAACTTCAGCTTAAAAAAGAGTGTCCTACGAGGATATACCCATAGGAAATGCCATACTTGCTCCTGAGAAGATCACAGTGTGCAAGGGGTCAAAATCTTCTGGCGGTCTCACCCTGTAAAAAGTCTATGGGCAGGATTTTCATTGGGCTGTGGAGGCGGGATTGGAGGCATGTGGGGGTTTAAAATCACGAAATCGGGGGGCACGAACCCATCACGCCCCAACCCACCTCCATGCCAGTTTCAAAGGAGGCGGATATCTGACCTGTGCTGGGACCCGCCTCCCCGAGGCGGGAAGGGGATTAGTGCCAATTAACTGCCTGTTAACAGGTAGTTAACAGGCAGTTTTTAGCCTAATCCCTATTTTTATCCCTGAAGTGTGGGATTCCCGACGGCTCCGAACCACGCCAAGTTAGTGAGGCGGACCGTCGGGCTGAAGGGCTTGGAGGGTTCGAGATGTCCGGTGTTCAGGTGAGTGATGGGTGCATGAGTGCAGAGGCAAGTGTGTTTGGTGTGTGTAAAGTGTTTAAAGAAGTTTTACTTACCTTTACAGCCTTCCTTCCTTCAGGTCTCGGGAGTCCCTCATCTCACCGGCACAGAAAGCAGAATGACTGCGAGCTGTCAAAATCTGCAGCATTCAGCTTTCTGTTCCGGAGAGATATTTAAATCAGCCTGAGAGGAAGGAATTAACTTGGAGTACAGATTGTCAGTGTTTGACAGCTTCAAAGAGCTGTCAAACGCTGATATTTCATCTGTCAAAAGCTCAACAGATGAAATGTCAATCTGTGATGTCACCTGTTGCCGGGTGGCCCTTAATTGGCCTGCTGAGCCCGCTGGACGGACTCAACAAGGTCAATCAAGTGAAAATCGCGTGGGTTGGCTACAACTCGATGGAGGCAGGACTACAACCCCGAAAGGTGTAGTCCCGCCTCCTACACGCCTCCAGCATCAAAATCCAGCCCCATGTCTGTGTAGGCGGAATGGTAAATAAAAAATGCTGCAAAAAATGTTTCCCAGCTGCAGAAATCACTAGCAAAGCACTCCACACTCATCAAACCCAGAAACTTCTCACTTCTGCTTGTCTCAGCTGATGATGGCAGCAGTTGTGCCGTATAATTCTCAGTCTATGTCTACGTTGCCCCGAGTGTAAAAGCAGGAAACTGTGAGCTGCAGTGCCGCTGGCCCTTATTATAATGGCCAAGAAATTGTGGTTGGCAGCGTAGCTATGGAGCACGCCACCGACCACAGAAAGGAATTTGCTGGCGCGAGGCCCCACACGGAGCGCTTTTCCAGCCTGAGGAGGCGGGACAGTTGGCAAAATCGCATAAAGTGAGGGCAGGTTCAGAACCCGCCTCCAGTTGGGAGAGGTAATTAAGACCCTTAAATAGTCGTTAAGGGGCTCTATAATCCTATTTTGACAGGACTTCGTTATTTTACCACATTTTGTGCGTGTTGCATGACCCCCTCCTAAACCACACCAGCGAATCCTGGCGGGCTGACAAGTGGGTGGCCTTCTCACAGCTGCAGCACCACCATTAAAACGGAGCTTTCATCCGGGATTAGTTGCAGGTGGCAGAACCTTTGTTCCACAGGTCTTTCAGCACTTTAAGCAGGCCTACTGAAGTCGGTGATGCTACAGCTTCTATCTCTGAACTGTGGGACCTCCTTGGAAGACCCTCTCCCCGCTTGGACTGAGCGCTTCCCGAACAGAGGTATCTGCCAGCAGCATGGGAACCATTTATTTCCTTTCACCATGGACCTCAGATTCGGATGAGGAGCAGCCATGGCAGCAGCAGAACCAGGCAGCTCAGCAGCAGGAGCCCCAACCTCCTGCTCACCCATCTGATGCTGCACAGGGCAGAAGGCGCCAACACATCGAAGCACCTCGCCGCAGGAGATATCCCCAACACAGGGTTTACAGAGGATGAGCTACCTCAACATGACTGAGCAGCAGTGCCAAAGGAGGCTGAGACTTTCGCGACAGGTTGTCGGAGACATCTGCGCACTGCTGCACCAACACCTGATGCCCAGAGGAGCGGGTGCACACCCCTTACCAGTGGCTGTCAAAGTCACCACCGCACTCAACTTTTTTGCCTCAGGCTCCTTCCAGGGATCATCAGCAGACATCAGTGGCATCTCCCAGTCGGCCGCCCACAGTTGCATCACGCAGGTTACTGATGCCCTTTTTGCAAGGGCACACAATTACATCCACTTCTCAAGGGATCAAGCAAGTGTAACAGCGCATTCAGTTGGCTTTGCAAATATGGCAGGCTTGCCAATGGTGCAGGGCATCATAGACTGCACACATGTAGCCCTTAGGACACCCCATCAAAACCCAGCTATCTTTGTCAACCGCAAGGGCTTCCGCTCCCTCAACATACAGCTGGTGTGTAACCACAAGGAGATTTTGCATGTTTGCGCCACGTTCTGTGGTAGTTGCCATGACTCATTCATCCTGCGGAACTCTAGTGTTCCTCCGCTCTTCAATCCGCCAAACCAACTTAATGGATGGCTCCTTGGTGACAAGGGCTACCCCCTGAAGAAGTGGCTAATGACGCTGATCAGGAGGCCAGCTAACGAGGCTGAGGAGCGCTACAACGCCAGCCACATTTCGACCAGGTCATCATTGAGCAAACCATTGGCTTGCTGAAGATGCGATTCCAATGCCTTGACAGATCAGGTGGAGCCCTGCAGTATTAAGCAGCCAGGGTCTCCAGAATGGTTGTGGTCTGCTGTGCACTGCACAACGTAGCACAGCGCCGTGGCTTGCAGCTTCCTGATGAGCAAGTGGCTCAGTTAATAGCCTCCTCAGATGATGAGGAGGAGGAAGACCAAGTGGCGGCGTATCGACCAGCAGCAGCGGCAGTGGCAGCATGCGAGCACATGTCTGCCCGTGATGCAAGGGATGCACTCATCCTGGCCCGATTTGCATAGGTTGCCTATTGTGGCACATGTGCTTGGCTCCTTCTTAACACATGATAGACAATGGACATGACTCTCTGGCCTCCTTTCACTCTGACCACCAACCTGAACATTCAAATGTCACGGAGCCCGCAATGTGGAGCTGCCTAAGCCGAAATAACAGACGCCATCACGCCAACAGTTTGCCATCACCTAATTTTGATACATTCACACAGGGATGGCATTTCATCAATAAACAGAAACAATCACCCAATCTGCACACAGATCTGGAGGTTATATCCCTTGCCAGCTGGATCCACACAGCCTTGGTTTCTTTGGGAGGCCTCTTCCTCCCAGATGAGGGGAACAGCACCTCCCTGCTAGCTCTCGCCCCCTCAACCAGCATACCCAGCACCTCATCCGAGAACCTCGGGAAGGCCCTTGCCTTGGAGCTGGCCATTCTTCAAGGAGATAAAAGTTTGGAGGTGGTGCACCATCGACCAAAAACCAGTGGAATGAGCCAAGGCAGCAAGCAGCCATTAAATGAAGCTGGATAAGTGACGTCAGCAGAGGCGAGTTTCAGTCCCAAAAGACTAGTTGGCCCAGGGGAGCCCACACCTCTAAAAGTAACTGGCCAATTAGGGGAAAATCGCAAATTTTTCCCACCTGACAGTGGAGGCGGGTTTGGAACCCACCCAAACCGAAACCCACCTCCAATGGGAAAATCGCGCCCGTAAACCTGCTGTCAGATGCTGCAGAGTTGTGCGCAGCATAGTGGCCCACGGATCCCAGGGGCGCACTGTGTGCGTAAGTGCACCTGAGATCATGTGGGACGGTGCTCCAATCAGCAAACAGAAATCTCCGACGATCATTCATAAAAATTTTAGTCTCACACACCCTGATAAATTAATAGGTAAATTAATAAATAAATAACCCTGGTAAATTAGCAAATAAAACAGTTTCTCAATCTTGGTAGAGCTGTGTTGGGATCAGGAGACAGTTAGGTGGATATAAATTTATTTTGAAGAGATTTTTTTATCGGGGTCTTTATTTCAGGCTGCTGCATATCCCGCCAGCCCTTATGCTGTGCAGACTCCAGCGCCTGTTTGCACCAGCTGTAAAATTTTCATGTGTAATTGCTAGCTCAACTCTGTGCCAGCAATAAGGACTGCACAGTCGGAGCGAATGATCTGTTAAGTCGGAACTTGAAAGATTGCTAGTTCGGGATTTAGCGCATGCACAAGCGCATGCGGAAATCCCTAACTTGTTGTCCATTTCAAAGGCGGTATGATGGCGTACTCTGAGAGTACGCTGTCATACCAACCTCAAATTTTGCCCCAATATATTTAAGTAAGGACTCGGCAGGTGGATCACAGGAAAGGCAAAAAAGCATGGTGGAATTTGAGGGAAGCGATTTGGTGGTGGAAAACTAGTGCAAATAACTTTGCCCAATTTTCCTCCACAAAAAGTGGAGCAACTTGCAGCTCAAAGACACTGCAGCGTGGAATTGTAGGACATCATGAGTAAGCTATGCAATAGCAAAATACTGTGGATGCTGGAAATCTGAAACAACAACAGAAAATGCTGGAAACACTGAGCAGGTCAAGCTGACATGAGTAAGCTATGGTTGGCCAGTTGCCTAAAGACATTCTGATGCAGTTCCTAACATCCAATTATACAGAAACCTTGATTGAAGCCTGAGAGGAGATCAATAGTTTGTCACATTCAAAGTGTATCCTGACCTCGTCATACACCAATCTTTGACTGAGCTTTGGAGAGGCACGATTTGATTATTGAAATAGTTGCATCTTCCCCCATTCTAAATGCAGATTCTCATTGATTTTACAAATGATCCTAAGATTCCACTACAAATCAGCTCAGTACTTCCAAAGTGCCATCAATGTTAGTATTGAAAGGGCTGTTGCAGTTACAATATAATATCTATTTTAGAAAGATAGAAACAGCAGACGTATTCATCAAACAAAGGCATGGAACTTCTGTGGAGGTTCTCTGGTGGGAGATTGGCAGAACCCTTGGAGAAACAGTGTAAATGGCTGTTTATGCCCTATCTCCAGGAGCTATATAATGTGCAATAGTAACAGTTATTATAGTATATAAGGAATAGAAATTGGGTTTGATAAAAGATGTAACACTCACCAAATTCACGTGCTCTGTGGAGATATCGGGGGTTAAATTGGAGAAGCCCCAAAAACCGCTGGGAAAGCGCAGTCGGCGATTAACCCGCACCCGTTCATTACGCTGCAGGCAGGATGTTAAATTTGTGCTGCCTGCTGATTTCTACGATCGCTGCATGCAGCCAGCGCTACCTGTGCTTTTCATTGGCTGCTTGCATCAGCAGAGGGCCCGATATCGCAAGCGGCTAGCGCTATTTAAAGGCAGCCTACTTCTCTTGAAGGGGAGGTGCACTGTGACTGCTGGAAGTGGTGTCAGGAAGTGAATTGATTTTGAAGAATTTAGTCAAAATGCTTCAACCTGCAAGAGAGCACGCACCAAGGTTTTCTGGTAATGCACTGGAGGACTTGGTGCAAGAGGTAGAGAGAAGGAGAGCCATCTTGTATTCACGTTAATAGGGCCTATTAATCCAACCCTGTGCGTTACCCAGCCCAATGAAATAGTGCGGGTCTGGTAATGTCATTCATGATGTGTTTTCAGCTGGGATCTTTAAATGGCCACATTACATTTGAAGGTTAATGTAACATTGTGCTGTCAGTGCACTACAGCATTGGAGTGCTGCAAACACTTTGACAATGACTGCACAGAGGCAGAGGCTGCACCCAGGTTCTCTGATGACTCCCTCCATATGCTTATGGAAGGAGTCAGAGCATGCAGGGAGGTCCTCTTCCTTTCCAATGGTGGAAGAGACCTCCCCTGGAGACCAAAACAGCCTGGTTGGAGATTGCAGAGGAGGTCACCAGCAGGGATGTGGTCAGGAGGACCTGGGTGCAGTGCTGCAAATGTTTCAATTATCTCATTAGATCAGGAAAGGTGAGTACAAAAGCCACACTCAAGTTCATCCTGCTGCGCCTCTCATCACATCCCCATCACTCTGCCTTCCCTACCCTACTCCTGCACATCCTTACTCACACCAACATACCTTGCATGTTCACTCATCTCTATCTACATTACATCCCCATCTGACTAACCACCTCTCACACTCACCCTCATCCTAGTGCAATCATACCAACTAACAACACACAAAGAGGCCACTTGGCTCTGGCACCACACTCCATCATAGTCTCCCTCAAAAAATCTAACTCATCCATTCCTTACACTCATTCCATCACTCTCATTCAACCTTTTCTTTCCCTCCTTGCAGGAAAAGAAATCCCAAAATAAGAGGGAGAGAACCAGCGGTGGCCCTCCATCATTTGCAAACCTTACAACAGCAGAGGAGGCTGCTTTAGAAATATCTGGAGTTGCCGAGCAGCTGGAGGTGGGAGATGGAGAGGGAGGACATCTCAGTAACCTGGTGACAGATACCATATCATACAGCTACATGGCATATATAAGTCACTCATATGGGGACTGACGTCAGTATCCAGTGAATGGTCATCATGTGCATAATGGTAACTGTACCCATTCTTCGTATGACATATCTAACTCATCTCTTTACTCTCCCACAGGTCCATCAGGAAGCCCCACCACCCACTGTCAAGGAGGAAGAGGAAGATGACTCCTCAGATGAGCTTCCAGCCTGTGAGGGTGCACCGTCACCAGACATAAGCGTACCCAGCACTAGCACAGAGACGCACACCAGGGTGGGTTCCACGCAAGATAGAGTAGTGTTGTCACCTGGTGTCTCACAAGTGAGCAAGAGCAGATGGTGCTGACATGAACAGCAGTGGAGAGTCCTCGCCGGAGGGCGCAGGACGGTCCTAGCTCTGCTGCATGCAGATGCTGAGCCTTGGGGGCCATCCAGAAAGGGGTCGATCCTGGAGGTGCAGGAAGAAGTGCAGGGGGCTCTGACAGGTTTTGCAAGTGCGATGTTTGCAAATGTTCAGAGAACGGAGGAGTCCATCTCCAACATGAGCACCACCGTGTCGCAGGCGATGGCAACTGTAGGCTCCTCCATGGATAGGATGGCCACCTACATGGAGCAGCTAATGCGCCACTTACAGGAGCACATGATCTCTATGGAGAAGATGGATATCTATAGGGGATAGATGGCTATGTGTGGAGAATAGATGGCAGGGGCTCATACACCTCCTCTCTAGGAGGGATATCAGTGTAGACATGGGTCCTCATGGCCCCACTGTTGTGTAGCAAGGTGCTCTCCAGCTCCTTGGCAGCAGGCAAGTGAACAGGCTGTCTCTACCTCTGCTGAAGCCACAAGGCTCGCACCTGGTAGAAGCATGCAGATGAGAAAGATGACATACAGGTAGATTCACAAGGGTAGCCACTTGGATGTTTTATCCAATGTTAATGTAAAGTTTCTGTTAATGTGCTGTCAAACATAAAAATCTTTATTTTCACCACTTTCAGGTCTTGGACAGATTTGTGTACACCTTTGGAAGTGGCTTAGTGAGTTGCAGTGAATGGTGAGACATAACAATACCTCCAGCAATGGCAGTCAGTGTGAAAGGAATGGCTTGGTCATTGCAGGGATGCTTTATGGTGTTGGTGTGGGGTGGTGCCAACCTGGCGCATCATGTGGCAGCCATATGGGTGTACAGCGTCAAGTTAAGTAAATCTGGCCATGAGGAGGCCATCCCTGGCCTCCCGGGCAGCAATGTGCTCGGGTGCTGATGCCCTCTGTCTTGTGCAGCATCAGGTGATTGCGGAGAAGGTTGGTGGTGTTGTTGTTGGTGCTGCTTGTGTGCCTGGTGCTGCTGGTGTTCGGGCTGATCGTGGTCGGATTCTGAGGACCAAGGTGAGACAGTATAAAGGGTACCCATGTTGCTGGAATAGATGGCAGGTGAAGTAGAGATGACAGAAGCAATCTGTCAATGGTGAGAGGTTCTTCCAATGAGGTGACACTGGATGGAGACTTTGCTGGAAAGATTTACAGCCTGCAGAATCTGTGCTGGGAATGCAGTGAGCAATAGCTTCTGCCTGAGGAAAGTGATCAGCTGTCAGGTGGGAGTTTTTATCGTACATTTCATGCTGTCAACTAATCAGCTGGAGCAATGGCCACTGAAATCCCACTCAGGTTGACAGACATAGTTCCTGAGCAGTATGGTTCCCTTGGCCATCTAGGTAAATTTAAAATGTAGGGGGAAAAAGGCTCTTAAGAGTCTGTAAACAAGCTGATAATGATTTCAATTAGGTCACCCGCCTCTGCCGGTCGGGTCGTTGCCGCACCGGCCAACGTGCCCGAGGGAAAGGCGCATGGGGGCGGGATGACGGCGGATTTCCAACCCGCTCCCACTTTTTTCAAATTTCCCACCCGACCCGCCACCGATCGCACCTGCATGGACCATGGTGTTTAACAGACTCAGAACTACTTCTGTCAAGGAGTAAATCAAAATTTCAAATAAAGGCAAAATTGGCTTTTTGGCTCCAATGTAACTGCCTGAAGATATGATTTTAAGAAGGTAAATCTTACTTTACATTTTTTTGTTATAAGAGCACATATAATTCTGTGGATAGAATGTGACAACCATATGATTATAACTATTTAAAATATCCAAAGCTCTTTCCAAAGCTATTAAATTGTCTTGATTAACATAAAAGATGGTGACAGCAATCTACTACAGTAATACTAATCAAGAGGACAATCTTAAAGGGTCAGTATTCAGATAAAATCTTAAAGATTACATTTTTAAAACATTCCACAAGAATCTTAATTGAGATAGTCACAGAAAGGTGCACATTTCCCACACTATTTTTGATCTTCAATTGGCCTGTGTTGGTAATCTGGAATTTCCACCGTACAAATTTAAATACCTGGCCTTTAATTATAAGTTGCATAATCCCTTTTGGGAATTCAATGTCCATTATTTTATAGAGAAAGCCAACATGGATTTGTTAAGGTTGGGTCATGCCTAACAAACCTAATTGAATTTATGGAGTAAGTAACTAAGGTAGTAGACTGGGAAATGTCTATGGATGTAGTTTATATGGACTTACAGAAGGCATTTGATAACATTCCACGTAAGAGACTGTTAGCTAAAATTAAAGCTCATGGAATTGCAGGCAAATTATTGACCTGATTAGGAGATTGGTTAGCCAGTAGAAGGCAGAGATTAGGGATAATGGGTATGTACTTGAATTGGAAGGCAGTGACTAGTAGTGTCCTACAAGGATCTGTGCTGAGGCCTTAACTTTTCACTATATTTATTAATGACTTAGATAACAGAATAGAGACACATATATCCAAGTTTGCCAATGACACAAAGATTGGTGGTATAGTTAGTAGGGAGCATAAAAGCACAAAGAGACATTAGGTTAAGTGAGTGGGCAAAACTATAGCAGATGGATTTCAACGCAGCGTAGTGTGAGGTCATCCATTTGGACCAAAAAAGGATAGATCCGAGTATTATTTAAATGGTGAAAAGCTAGGAACAGTGGAGGTTTAAAGAGATTTAGGGGTCTATGTACACAGATCACTAAAAAGTACAAAAAATAATCAAAGAGGCTAATGGAATGTTTGCCTTTATAACTAGAGGGCTAGAATATAAAGAGAAAGTTTTGCTACAGCTATACAAAGCCTTGGTTAGACCACATCTGGAGATATGTGTACAGTTCTGGGTACCGCACCTTAGAAAGGATATATTGGCCTTGGAAGGAGTGCAGCGCAGATTCACCAGAATATTACCAGGGCTCCAAGGGTTAGATTATGATGAGAGATTACATAAACTAGGCTTGTATTCCCTGGAATATGGAAAGTTAAAGGGTGATTTAATTGAGATTTTTAGGATTTTGAAAGGAATTGATAGGGTAGAGAGAAACTTTTTCCATTGGTGGGGGAGTCTAGGACAAGGGGACATAACCTTAAAATCAGAAACAGGCCATTCAAGGATGAAGTTAGGAAACACTTCTTCGTGCAAAGGGTGGTGGAAGTGTGAAACACTCTCCCACGAAAAGCAGTAGATGCTAGCTCAATTAATAATTTGAAATCTGAGATCGATATATTTTTACTAGACAAGGGTATAAAAGAATATGGAGCCAAGGCAGGTGGATGGAGTTAAGATCAGCCATGATCTCACTGAATGGCAGAACAGGCTTGAAGGTCTGAATGGCCTACTCTTGTTCCAATGATCCTTCTGTTCATCCCCATCCCCTTTCACAAAGCAAATAGGGAAGTACTCCTAGTAGGAATCCCACAGTGGTCTGTAGAATGATGGGGCAAAAATGGAAGCTCCACAGGCAAAAGTACAAAGGTAAATATAAAGCTGTCGTCAGTAGCAGGAAAAAAACCTTAAAATTTAGAAATAGTTTTAAACTAAAGATTTCACAAGACTTTCAAATTATGTGCTGTGGCCCTTTAAAAACAGTAATGCCTTCTCGGTAGCGACTAGCAATGCTTTATGCCTGTTTTACACAGTTGTTATTTACATGCATTAGAACAGAGGAGAGACAGAAAATGAGATGTATCACAAGCAACATGTCATTAAAATATCTGTGTCCATGTTTGGGTAGGTGCTTCCAGTGCCATTTCTACCAGAGTGTATGACTGTTGTAAAAATGAACAGGGATCCACCAAAAGGAATCACTGACATGAATCAGTCATTCATGAAAGAAAGACTTATGAAATAATACTGAGCGGCCTACGGGTGGCGCTGTCCAGGGAGAGTATAAATACTCGAGCACAGGGCCATCTTGCGCAGGACATTCTTAACAGGAACCAGTGAAGGACACAACTAGACCTCCATGTTGTAAAACAGTTGATTAAAGCTTTGTTTAACGCTTAGACCAAGTGCCTAGTAGTTTTCTTACGTCAATCACCATCAATTTTCTGTCTCTACATGTGCCAGAAAACCATTAGAGAAAGAGGGAATTCCTGTCTAAAGAGTTTAACAATCAATTGCAGTTATAATCATGTCCCTAGCTTAACTTGACACAAATGTTGCAATGATTTGATGGATTTCACCAAAGCTGAAGGGAGAAGCCACACAACATTCAAATCCATAAGGTTTATTTTGCTCAGTTATGTGTATAACTGACAATTACTTCTGAATTTTAGCCTCAGTAATTGTTTGAGGATATTTAGTAGGTGGAGATGGTTCCAATCTGGAAGTCATGTTTGACTCGAGAGAGATAGGTTAGGCTAATTTAGCTTCTGCAGTTAAAAAGGCTAGAAGTAAAAGTACGACATATATAAAAGCTAAAACCAAAATAATGGCCGGAATTTTCCCATTGCCATGCGTGTGGGTTTGGAGGTGGGTTGGCTGTTAAAATAGTGGAAATAGACAGCGTGTCAGAACCCACCAACATCCCGCCTCCTCGCACCTTTAACTCGGGCGCATTTCCCAGCGCACCACGGACCCAATCGGCAGAGGCGGGCGACCTAATTCAACTCATTTTGTTATCAGACCCTTAAGAGGGTTTTTAATTGCAGCTTCTGAATCTAACGGCATGAACACGGGAAGCACGCAGCTCAGGAACCTCGCTTGTGAAGGGGAGGCGGAAGCTCAGTGGCCATTGTGCGAGTGCATTAATTGACAGCTGGGAATACCACATAAATACACACAGTTTACAGCTCATTAGTTGCCTAAGGGAAAGGCTGTTGCTGGCTCAATTTTGTGCATAGATTTAGTTTTCTGGAGTTTGCAGGTCATTTCTGCAACCCCAGAACCCACTCTAAGCACACTGCTAATCAGTATTAGATCATTGAGGGATTGGCCCTCTGATCACTGCTTGACCTGCCATCTATGACATCAACATGGGTGCCGCTTATACTGTCTCAACTTGGTCCTCAGAATCGGACCAAGATGAGCACCACCACCAACACCAGCAGCAGCCACAATGCCAGCCTTCTCGTCAACAACCTGATGCTACACACGATGGCCAGTACAGGGCTGCACCGCGCCGGAGGCGATACTCCCAACACCAGGTATACAGGCAGAGGATGAGCTTCCTCAACCTGACTGAGCAGCAGTGCTTCAGGAGGCTCAGGCTATCATTCAAGGTCTTCGCAGACATTTGTAGCTTGCTGGAACAAGACCTGCTGCCCAGAGGTCCTGGTGGACACTTCTTACCAGTGGCTGTCAAAGTCACCACTGCCCTCAACTTCTTCACCTCAGGCTCCTTCCAGGGATCTGCAGCAGACATTTGCAGGATCTCGCAGTTGGCCGCCCAAAGATGCATCATCCAGGTGACCGATGCTATGTTTCACAAGTCAGCCAATTATATCAACTTTGCCACTGATGAAGCCAGTGTTACTGAGCAGGCGCTCGGCTTTGCAGCTCTGGCTGAGTTCCCACAGGTGCAGGGTGTCATCGACTGCATACATGTGGCCATGAGGGCACCCCATCATCACCCAGGTGTGTTTATGAATCGCAAAGGCTTCCACTCCCTCAATGTGCAGCTTAACCATAAGATGATTATGCATGTGTGCGCCAGGTTCCCTGGCAGCTGTCATGACTCTTTGATCCTGCGCCAATCCACCCTCCCTCAGCTCTTCACACCTCCAAACAGACTTACCAGCTGGCTGCTTGGAGACAAGGGCTATCCACTGAAGACGTGGCTAATGACACCCCTGAGGACGCCAAGTATCAAGGCTGAGTAGCATCATAATGAGAGCCACATTTCCGCCAGATGTGTCATAGAGCAAACAATAGGCATGCTGAAGATGTGTTTCAGATGCCTCGACAGATCTGGAGGCGTCCTTCAGCATGTACCAGCCAGGGTCTCCAGAATCATGGTCGTCTGCGGCGCGCTTCACAACATAGTGCAGCAGCGAGGATTGGAGTTGCAGGAGGAGCATGGCGCACAGCCTCTTCAGAAGAGGAGGAACCTGAGATGCAGATGGCACGAGCAGTGGCGCACATTGCTGCTCAGGATGGCCTCATCACGGCCAGATTTATTTAACTTGCTCTAATGCATCCGCATGCTATACTAAGTTCCACCACCTCCCCCGCACCCCCCCCCGCCAACAACACCATAAAGCATCCCTACAATGACCACGCCATTCCTCTCACCCAAAGCCCCAATACTCGAGGTTAAATAATGTGTCACCATTCACTCCAAGTGACAAAGCCACTTCCAAGGTTTAAGGCAAAAATCGACAAGACCCGAAAGTGGTGCAAAGTAAAGCATTTGTGTGTGCAATCAAAACAACTGAAACTTAACACAATCATTTTTTGATACAACCATGTGCATATACTTGTGCATCTACTTTTGTGTCCTTTTTCTTTTGGGAGTGCTTCTGTGAGGTGCAACCCGTGGCTTCAGCCAACAGTAGACACTTTTGGCGGATGACCTCTGGGTTTTGGAGCCTGTGATGGCCCCGCCAAAATCTGCTCTTCCTGCGACTGTGCAGGGCTAGACTCGGCCATCAGGACCCGAGGAAGCATGTGGGGCTCTGACTGAGGGAGTGGCAATGGGGGAGAAGTGGGGGCACTTTGAGAAAAGCTCACACTTCCATGTCCCCTCTCACCAGTATCCCTCTTTTAGTGCCAGCTGTGGCTCAGTTGGTAGCACCTTCACCTCTGAGTCAGAAGGTTGTAGGTTCAAGTCCCACTCCAGAGACTTGAGCACACAAATCTAGGCTGACACTCCAGTGCACTACTGAGGGAGTGTTGCACTGTTGGAGGTGTCGCCTTTCAAATGAGACGTTAAACCGAGTCCCCGTCAGCTCTCTCAGATTGACGTAAAAGATGCCATGGCAGGGGTTTTCCCTGGTGTCCTGGCCAATGTTTATCCCTCAATCAACATCACTAAAACAGATTATCTGGTCATTATCACATTGTTGTTTGTGGGAGCTTGCTGTGTGCAAACTGGCTGCCGCATTTCCCACATTACAACAGTGACTACACTTCAAAAAGTACTTAATTGGCTGTAAAGCGCTTTGGGATGTCCGATGGTCGTGAAAGGCGCTATATAAATGCAAGTCTTTCTTTTTCTTTCTCTCATGGGCCACCCGCACTTCCCTGCTAGCGAGGAGCTGGCGAGCACCTTGCTGCACAGCAGTGGGGCGATGAACGCCCAAGTCAACATTTACATCCCTCCTTGAGGTCTATGAGCACCTGCCATCTTTTGTCCACAGCTAGCATGTGCTCATGTGAGTGGCGCATTCACTGCTCCATGCAGGTGGTCATCCTTTCTATGGAAGAGCACATTGTCACCATCGTCTGCGACATGATGGTGCTCATGTTGGAGATGGACTCCTCCATTCTCTGAACATTTGCTGACATCGCGGCTGAAAAGATATCAGAGCCTCATGCAATTGTTGCTGCCCCTCCAAGATCACCCTCTTTCTCGATGGCACCCAAGGCTCAGCGTCTGCATGCAGCTCAGCAGAGCTTGGAGTGTCCTGTGCCCTCCAGCGAGGAGTCTCCACTGCTGTCCCTGTCAACCCCACCTGCTCTTGCTCAATTGTGAGATACTAGGTGACAACTCTACTCTATGGCGCAAAGGACCCACTGAGGTATATCTGCGCTGGTGCTGGATGCGTTTGGGTCTGCTGACGCTGCACCCTCAGAGGCTGGCGCTTCCTCTGAGGAGTCGTCTTCCTCCTCTGGCTGGACAGTGGAGGGGGGTGGGGGCAGTTGATGGACCTGTGGGAGGGTAAAGAGATGAATTAGAAGTGTTATAATAATGGGTAACGTTACCATTATGCCCATGACATTTCACTGGCTGCTGACATCAGTCACCATATGGGTGATTGTTGTATGCATGTGGCTTTATGAGATGTGATTCTGTCACCAGGTTGCTGGGATGTCCCCCTCTCTCCGTCTCCCACCGCCAGCGTCTCTTGAGCTCCCGAAAATTTCTGGAGCTGCCTCCTCTGCTGCTGTAAGATGTGCAATTATTGGAGGGCCATCTCCAGTTCTCTCCCTCTCTTTGGTGTTGTGGGCTGCAAGGAGGGAAAGAGAAATTTGAGTGAGTGATGGAATGAGTGTAAGGAATGAATGTGTTACATCTGTAGAGGGTGGCTATGAGGGAGTGGGGTGCCAATGCCAGATGGCCTCCTTCTGTGGTGTTACTTGCTATGATTGCATTAGGATGAGGGCGAGTGTGATGGGTGGTTTGTCAGGTGGGGATGTGAGTATTTCCAAGAGAGCGATAGGTGGACCTGCAAGGTATGTTGGTGTGAGGAATGCTGTGCAGGAGTAGGTTTGGGAAGGCAGAGTGATGAGGATGTGTTGACAGGCCCTTCAGGATGAGGGCGACTGTGGCATTGCACTCACCTTTCCTGACCTTGTGAGATCATTGAAGCGCTTCCTGCACTGTATCCAAGTCCTCCTCACCACAGCCCTGCTGCTGACCTCCTCAGCTATATCCAGCCAGGCTTTTTTGTTTCTTGTGGCAGTCTCCTTTGCCTGTCAGAAGGGAAGAGGACCTCTGACAGCCTCCACCAGAGTATGCAGCGATGAATCAAGAGAAATATGGTGCCACCCTCTGCCTTTGGCTATCCATCTTTCCAAAGTTGTAACACTACTGTGGCCTTTCTTTGTCACCTTCCACTCTCCTCTGGTAACCTTCAAGCGAGTTGAGTGCAAGGCTGTTTTAAATATGGGTGCTGAAAACGAGTCATCGATGACATCATCAGACCTGCACCATTTAATAGGGCCGGGAAACATGCATGACTTTTTCAATTGGGGCCAATAAGTAAATGTTGCTCTGAGCAACCCAACCTGACGCAAAGGTGAAAATTCCGGCCAATAGCTTACTATATAGATTCTGACCATTTAATGTTTTTATTCGAGGAGCCGGTTAGCAGAAAATCTACTAGAAATGTGAGTTATATTATTATATATTCATTTGTTCATCTTTTATTCACTAAATTTGCTTGTTCTTTTAAGTCTACAATGCGGTCTGATGTGATGCACTGCTGCTGTTCAAAGATGGCAAAAGATTTCTATGAAAACACAGGATAAAGCCAATAGCTGAAACAATTCACGAAAAGGTTTTGTTGCTTTTTTTAAATACAGAAGCCAAAGTACCTAGGCTAAAGGCAGAAAAAGGCGAAAACATTAACATTAATCTTGTAAGTTATTTTGGTGAGAAGCAGCGCACCCAAAGTGCATCGAGCCTGTCCAGGCCCAGCGGTGTTGATTTTTCCTGTCCCTAACAGGGCCTAGCACCAGCAAGAGGGGGGGAAATTTGACTGCTGCTGCATTCCTACTCGCTGCCTTCAGGGTGCTCTAGCTAGAGACAGTACCAGCCAGGAGGCCCCAAGACCAGAGTCAGCTGGGTAAGAAAAAAAACCTTACTTTTGGGCTTCTCTTCAGCCTGCTGCCAGACTGCAGGGCCTAAGGATTCCTGGCACAGGCCCAACGGCAGCTTTTTCGGGCACACCTTCTCGCCTCATCTGCATTGGTCTGATGGGCTTTGGCCCAATGCCGGTGCAGACCCCAGCCCGCAGGAAAGCCCTAGAAATCTTGGGCCACCATAAGAAGGGTGGAAACCCAGCGTAATGGGCCTCCATCACTCTTTCCTGCCTGTCCCTTGAATCGGGGAAATGGATACTCCTGGGGAAACTCCGGAAAATCAGCTCCACGATTTTTGTTTTCATTCACAGGGTAACATCGAATTCAGAATTAGCTCTGTTGTACCATTAGTCAAAACATGGCCCAATTATCTTTTATTGTTCTAACTGAGATACCACGGTGAAGGACAAGTGTCAATAGTTTAAAAGTAAAACTAAAAATGAGGTACCTCAGGATATAACAATTAGGTGATACCAACGTTGGGGTTTAATACTGTATGTGGAAAGGATGATTCAGATTTGAGGGCCTGGGAAAAATAACATTGGATGACTGTGATAAATCTGGATTGCAACAGTAAGGGTATATGGAGGGGAAAGTGTAAGGAAAGGGCTAATCAGAGTAGCAGCAGAATCCTGCTGCTGACTTGAAGTGATTTGATTTTTAACCTTCGTTTGTTAAGTATGAGTCTTAATTATGTCTTAAAATAACTAATTGATGCTGCAATTGTACAGCTACACTACAATTCTAAGATGGTGACCACTGAACATTTGAACTGGATTGACCCTTACAGCATTGGCAGTTTTAATATGCTTGTGTGAAGTCGTCACCGAATAGAGAATGTATCTTAATGGGATAAAGACGTGCCTGTGTGTACTGATTACCAAGCTTCAGGCAACTGTAATCACTGATACAGTTGCAAGGACACCAGTTAGTCCTGCAGAAGAAAAACATCTGTTAAAACATTATCTTTTTAATTAAAATTTATGTAGGATAGAAGGACCAGGTTGGTGCTGAGGGGATACAGAATCAAAGACAAGAACAGATTTACATGGTCGAACAACAATTAAATATAACAGGAAAGAAATGTGTGATAAGGTAACAACAATAAAGAGATATACTCATCTTGTTAGCTCAACGGCAAAGGAGCTTGTTCGTGAGGGATTCAGCACAGGTAATTTTACCCTAACCTGCCCAACAGGAACGGGGTGGGTTCAGGTTGGACACCCATTTTACACCCCACCCGATTTTGTGCTCTACTGAAATCAATCCGGGCAGATTAGATTAAAATTACTCCATCTTGTTGACTGAACTAGGTCTAGGTTTCTTATTAGTTTCACCTTATATGAAGTTGTTTTTAACTTTTGGCATAACCATGTGATGTAGAGACATGCCGATAGTCACATAGCAGGGATAAGAGAAAGGTATAAAAAGTAGCTAACTGTAATAGGAATTTGGATTCAACAGTTCGATCAACCTGAATACTAAGCTCAGAACTGTAACACATTAGAGTCCCCAATCATCAGCACCCGATGTAGTTGTAAGTAAGTGTATGCTTAAGTACTATTGCATGTACTATATACTTCCTAAATCTATGATCTATGAAGGTGCTTGACCTGAACATTTCAAGAACCTTATTATTTGAGGAATAAATAGAACATGTAAGCATAAACAAATGCATCCTCGAACAGAAGAGTGCAGAAGTTAGTGTATTTGCAGTAAATGCAACTCTGAACCAAAAGGTAAGAATCCAAGTAAGTTTAATGGGAGTTGATTTCAGATAACTGTATAAATGTGATGTGTGATTCATTCTAGAATCCAACTTAGTTCTTGTAAACAAAACAGCAAGGTCTTCTCTCTATGTGCTCCTTAGAAATAAATCTGAAAAAGTCCAATCTACAGACTTTCACCTATGTTCCTCATTGCTTATATTACCAACACAATACATTTATTAAATCTTTAAAATGAAATATGTTGGCAACTAAATAATTTACTTTTTCAACAAAAAAACTCTGGTGTATATAAACAACAAATGTATAAACATGAAGAATTCAAAAAACCCATCAATGACTGGTTTAGTTTTCCAGCAAAACGATGCAGACGTCTTTATATAAACTAAGAGTTAACCAACAGGGTTCCAACTCCTTTTAGCAATATCAAACACTATACAAAATATACATAGAACAGTCTTATAAACTTCCGAGAAGGATTTGTACATGAAGGTGTAGCCTCATCTGGTTTGTTAGAAGTTTATTTTAGGTAACTGCAGCAGTTTTCAACAGGTAAATACTTTTATCTATACATTGCAACAGATTCATTGCAGAGTTGCAGCACCGAAATTCAGCTACCTCACTGGAGATTTTGCAATAAAAACATGCCCAGTTAACTAGCAGAATTTGATCTCTACATGGTTGAGTTACTTGCTTTACTGAACAGAAGCGCCATTTCTTTTAAGGAATGCTGGGATATAAACTGAGATTGCAGCAGACCTTGAGCACCCAGATGGCAACAAACACTTGGTCAAATTACAATAAAACTGAGTAACCATACAGATTTAGAATCAACCTATATCAGCACTGGTAGTGGAGAGAGGTAATCCTCTTAATTCAAAATGGTCAACTGATTGCCTGCAGTAGAAATAAATAGGAATTTGCCAAAGCTGAACAAACACAGAAAAATGCTGGCATTGTGCAGCAACTTGATCAGAAGCAGAGAGAGCAAAGGATCTGTTAAAGGTTAATGTTTTAGATGTGCCCCTTCATCCCTGAAACATTAACCTAGCGTTTTCTCTTTCAGGTACTGATTGGTGGACTGAGCCTTTACAACATTTTCTATTTGCCAACAGTGATCTTTATAAACAGTTTGTAATAGATTGAAAAAAAGGCACCATCTTGGCTGCTGTATTGTGTTGACTAATGCAATTGTTTTTCAATTCAGATAAACCTGCTAATTTTGGGTAACTGATTAACTCTGATAATTACCTTTGATATATGAATTTCAAATTTAGGGCTATACCCAATATAGTCTGGAAATGTCAATTTCGGCACAGAGCAGTTCTGGTGTGCTGCACACAATCCCTTTTCTTGTTTGGTGTAATATTAATGCAGGGTACATTTTCAGTTTCCTGCATCATGTATAGATGGTTGAATTATGTTCCATGGATAACAGACTGGGGATGGGAAAAGAGGCACTGAGGATGCAGTTAATGGTGCATCTCAACTCCTTTTAACATTATGTTTTGTAAATGCATGTGTGTTTAATACTTACTGACAGTATTGTATGTTACTTCCAAAGTTGCTTGGCTTATTAAACCAACATTTTCTGATATGAACATTTTGTTTAAATTTTGATCTGAAAAAGCAAGGATTTTTGTTTGTAGCTGATTTCACTCGATTTTTTGATCAGAATTCACTGACCAGAATAAACCTGAACATCAAAGGGCTTAAGTAAAGAAGAACAAATTTGCATTTATGTAATTCCTTTAATGTCCCAAAGCATTTCAAAGTATATTAATTATTTTTTAAATGTAGTCACTGTTGTTATGAAGACATGGCAAGGTCCCACAAACAGCAATTGAGATAAATGACAAGGTAATCTGTTTTAGTGATGTTGATTGAGGGATAAATATTGGCCAGGACACCTGCAGAGCTCTCCTACTCTTTGTCAAATAGTGCCATGGTATCATCTACATCCACCTCAAAAGGCAGATGTAGCCTCAGTTCAATATCTCATTTGAATGGCAGCAGTACTCAGTACTCCTCAGTACTGCACTGAAATGTGGTCATAGATTATGTGGTCATGTCTTGGAGTGGGACTTGAACCCACATTTTCTAACTTAAAAGTGAGAGTGCTACCAGTGAGCCAAGCTGATGTTTAAATTGTTTTCACTGTTGGTAGAATCCTAACAAACTGGGCAATATAAAAAAGGACTGTGCAATTATTTAGCGTTGGTGCAAACTGGGACCAATTTGGCAGCTGCTGAAGCTGACAGCTGAACAGAAGCTGGCTTAAAGTTTTAAGATTATTGCCATTAGATTTTAGGTTTCTATGCTAATTTTATATCTTTTGCATTTTTTCCTACTTCACAATCCATGAATCATCCAGACTTGTTGCAACTGCACCTCGACACTAAACAGTAAAAATATTCTCAGCTGAATTAAACCATGCACAGGCGCCTGCCATTCTTTTGGCATAACGCAATCTAAAATTATCTGATTTACAAGAAAACTGTGATTTGTAGAACAAGCTGTTTTTATTTCTCTAACAACAGGTTTCATCCTTCACTTAGTACTGATAACAGAAAGATCAATGTGTTCTTTTGTGTTTGTGTTTATGTAAATTCAAAAGCTCATGGATGAACTCAATATAAATGCACAAATAAAAATTAAACTTCAATTTTTCTCGTTCCTATATTTTTTAATAGAAAAATTGGCCTTAATCTCTCTTAAACAATTATCCTTTGTAACTAGATATTTGTATTAAATCCAGCTTTAATTGAAAATTAGTTTTAGCATTATATGGGTGAATGGCACTACCAAGCTGAGAGTGGAGGAGTTGAGCACTCAAGCTACATTTGCCTAGGGTTCAGGCAGGGAAAGTTCACTAAGTACAGTCGGGCTGTTGCATAACATTAGTTATCACTGTACATAATGAGTCATACAACATAACTCTCTCAGCACCACCTACAGATGCGGTATGAATGGCATGTTGCAGGCTCTCGGCATTTTTAATATACGACAGATAACATAAGACTATTCAGTTATGCCCAGTTATACCTCACCTAAGATGGAGTTTTCAAACAACGATATAAGCAAACAACCAGTTATATTGCTTTGTCACACACCTATTGAGTGAGTGAGAGAAGGTAGAGCTTGGTGCAACTGTACTTACACAAAAACTTATAATTAAAAAAAAGCTGTCTGTGGACCAGTTGTACAGTGCCAGCAATGTAAGACCACTTATTTTTAAATGAGCTTGCTACCAACTGCAAACTACAAAATCAGCAGCCTTACAATGCACACTTGGTATGTTTCTGTTGTCAATTAACTACACCATTGCCAAACATGTAATACAACTGGGATATTAATGGTATGGAATGCTGCAGAACTACACATTGAACTTCTGAGTGTTTAAAGCTGGCAAAATGAATACCCATTACTTAAGGTGTCGTTATACCCACTGAATATAATGCGCCATGGCAAAGGAACACTATCCAACATGTATGAACAGAGCCATGATGGCTAAAATTTGATTTTGGGAGCGTACAGACAGAAGAACCCAGTGGGCAGCCTGATAAGTTTTTTAATCTGGTTTTGTTCCGAGTTGGTGTTGCATTACGTCCGACGTAAAGCCCAAGCAGTGAGAGACTACCTCACTGTTTAGTTTTAATGTGCCGGGGAATCAGATCACCAACCTGACTCCTGAGTTACACTGCTGCTTTTGCAGCAATGCACATCCCAAGTGCTTCACATCAACATGAAAACAGTATAATGACTCCTTTCGACTTTGATTATTTATTTCTGCTGTACAATGAAATGTAACCTTATTTAAATCCGGGGGGTTCAGTTGATGGGCTTATTTTAAAATAAAGGTTTATTAGGTTCTGGCTCAAAATTTTGGTTTAAATGGCAAAAATGGAATGTGGTCTTTGCAATACAGCTGAAGAAGTGAATACCGATTTCAGTAATTTTGAATCCACCTTGGAGTTCATTGGAGACAGCTTACTTGTCTGTATTATCTTATTAAACATAAGTGCTTTTATGTTCATGCCATTAGGTCCCCTACCTTGGTGTGGCTTTGACTTTAATTCATGTAACTGCAGCAGTACAGAAAGCCAGTGATAGGTGCAACTCAACAAGTATTCAAAGTAAAGTGCATCATCACAGAAAGTAGTATAATGTGTAATTGGGCCCAAATTTATCTGTAACTAGCAAAACCTCCAGTGGGCTTTTCAATTTTACTTCAATCAACAGCATGCATCCCAGTATTCAGTTTTCATTTTGATCAATCTAACTTTGATTTAAATTGGTTTTAAACTGGAAAATAAAATTTGCTCATGAAAATATAAACACCCACAAAACTTACAGCTGTGGCAAAAAAAATCAGAATCCCTATTTACAGGGTACAAATATCCAATTTCTAGATACTGCTTGATAAATAAACTGTTTACTTTGTGAATGATTCTATTAAAATATCCTCTGTCAGTGCTAAATGTTATATTTAGGAACGGTTGCGTGTCCAGTTGCTACAAACTGAACTGTTTCAATTTAGGCATTGGACACGTGTGTCTTTCAGGCACTGGTAATATAGTTCTTCAGATTATGTTATGATGGATTCTTGTTTCCTGATCTCAAACAAATGTTACCCAATTCATATTTAATGAAAACCAACATCCATTTTGTTCTTATTGTGTGCAGCAAGTCAGATACAATTGAATTTTTTTTTAAAGTTACACATCCACAGCTGTGTTTCTTCAACACAGACTAGCGCATCATGTTACAACGTTTGGGCACAAGTTTAATCTATACACTCCACTGAATGCCTGATCTCAGCTTCACTAATGTGCAGAGCTGTCAGTTAGAGTCAAGGCACCTGCTCAACAGTGCACGAGGAAGAGCAGGAGAAGATATCAGAAGTACTCATTCGCCAGGCATTCTTGCCACCTCCTTACAGCTGGCTGAGAAAGCAGTTCTCGAAGGTCTGTGAATAGACTATCACCCTATCCTCTCAACGAAAACTGATGTGTGGTGCAGGACAGTGGGTGAACTGGGCAGAAAATAATTATTTGAAAAGAGAATAAAGGGTGAGTGGTAAGCAATATGTGGGAACAGGATATAAATATTGATTATTTTACAAGAATCAATTAATCCATTGGCATTACTGATTATTTTTCATGGTTAATGGATCACAAACTTAGATGCACTTCAACATAATTAGTTGGGTAGAAAATATTTTTTAATGAACCTAGTTAAAATATTTTAACACTTCCTTTAAACATCCCAGCAATCCTTATGTTGTTGCACTATAAGGTCAAAACTGACCTGTTATTCTTCCTTTCTGTTAGGGTGGCTGCTCCATGCCTGATTTGAGACAACAGAAGTCTTGGCTGGCATACTGTACACCTGCTAGTACCCATTCAACTCAGTCCCTATTTATTTGAGATGGGAATAGTTTATCGATCAGTCATGATTTTGGTTCACCTTGTGAATGTAATAACTTTCTCACAGTCTTCAGTTAATAATTCCACCGTAGAACCAATAAGGTCCAACAACTCAGGCACACACCGTACCAGTTCCAGAGACATCCTGCCATCCAGGGAGCAGAACTGGAGGTTCCCGAGCTGAAAATGTACCTGGCTTGTAGACACCTGCTTGTAAAATTCTACCTCAGTAATGGTAGCTATTTCAAAGTGAGGGAAGCGGGATTGGAAAATCCTGACTGACATTTTCAATCTTCGGAGAACTTCTGATAACGCCAGCCAATTGCAAGGGCTGTACAAACAAAAAAACATACAGGGTATTAAGTATAATTCATACACTATGCAGGATAACCACATTAAATAACCTGAAAATTCACATCTCTAGGGTGTAGAATTATCACAAAATTATACATAAAATGATTTAACATTCATCTGTCTTGAAATTTACAAATCAACATAAAAAAGCAATCTTTTATAGTCCCTTTTAATTGTCCTGTTACATTGTATTCAGCAATGTAATGGATTAAAATAATGGATTATATTGAATTCAGGCAAGTGAAGGCCGCCTACCCTAGAGGAATAGGGTCTAATTTAAATGGCAAAGTCGTGTCCCAATGACATCATTGTGACATGCACACCATTTTAAATGTGGTCCCAATTAAGCTCCGTAGTATCAAACCCCCCAACTAAAACTGGCGGTGGACTGGGTCCTGGCCACAGATGCCAAGGAAAGTTCAATTTTTTTACTTTTTAAAGGTTCCTTGTGGGTCAGGAGGAGTACAAGAATACCTTGGCCTAGAAATTGGGTATAGCCCCGCTTGAGGCGTTAGAACTGGCGCTGCGCAAAGTTTATAGCCAGACGAAACTTATCGCCGCCTGGCGCGATATTGGGTTGCATCGCCCCTAAAGGGGATTGAGGCGCGAATTCAGGCGTTACACGGGACTCCTAAGGCGCTAAACTTCCGGCGCAACCCAATATCGGAGCGGACGGGCGCAGCGCAGGTGCTCTCAATTACTGATGACCACGAGACTTCCAGGCACCGGCCAGCTCTTAAAGGGGTGGGTCAGTCAGCTTCAGCATCCACACTCTTCGCCTTGCAGGCCTCAGAATCGGCACAGGCCCTTCTCTGGCGCTAAAAACTTGGACCAGATGGAGAAGGCGAGACAGAGAACAGAGCGCTTCACCAATGAGGCTCTGGAGCAATTGGTGGCCGCAGTGGAGTGCCGGCGAGATGTTCTCTACCCAAACAATGGCACAAGGCCGAATCATAAGGACTACCGACGAGCTTGGAGGGATGTATGCCAGAGGGTCAATTCCAGCAGCATGGTGACCAGGAGCCCTGTCCAACGCAGAAAGAAATTCAACGACTTCACTCGGGTCGTGAGGGTGAGTGTTGTTTCTGCAAACTTCTGCATCCCTTCATTTGCACCTGACTTTATGGCTACAGGGTGGGCTGTGCCTCATTGGCCATCTGCCAGCAAGCACCCATGGCCCTTTCTGGGCACACACATGCACATTTGACTCAAGGCATCATGTAAGGGCTCTTGCACCATGGGGGGCATGAGATGATCACTCAGGGCATCATGTAAGGGCTCTTCCACCATGGGGGGCATGAGATGATCACTCAGGGCATCATGTAACATAACTTTCCCTCCTTTCCCCTGCAGTCCAAGCTGGCGAGGGTTGGCAAAGACCAGCTTCGCACCGGTGGAGGACCTCCACAAGTGGTCACTCTCACGGATCTCGAGGAGAGAGTCCACCAGATTCTTGGAGGACGTCTGAGTGGTCCTGTAACCACTGCAGCTGCCGACCCATTGTCGACAACGATGGTAAGGTTCTCACCTTTTACAACTGTCTCCTTCCACTTGTTCCCCCCGCCAGCATGCTTTCTCACTGTGGACCCATGTCATAGCCTTGCCGCAATCTGGCATCCCTTGCTGCCAAGCTGTCCGTTTGCTAAAGCCACTCTTCCACCTCCCTGCTTTCAGATGCTGCATCACCAGCTCGGGAGCCGGGCCCTCAAGCTGCCAGTGCCAGTGCCTCCGAAGGCTCAATGAGAAAATTACTGTCCAACAGAAGGTCAGCAACTCTCTCCAGCAACGATCAGAATGGCCAGCCCAAATGGCTGCAGCTTTTATACTAGTGCTGTCCCCTTTAAATAGCGCCCCCCGAGTCCGAGAAGGGCCTGGGAACGCTCCATCCAACTGTCACTAATAGCACCAGGCGAAAAGGTTGCGGGCGCCACCGAATATCCGGTCCGGGGCGCCAAAAAGGCGATGCACACTGAAATGACGTCATGATCTGCCTGCGCCCGCGGGTGAGTGAAAAGAGTTAGCGCCGCCGCTAAAAGGATACTCAATATGGGAGGTGGCGCTATATTCACTGCGCCCGCCCGAAAATTGGGTAACGCCCCAATTCTCGGGCTCTTTAGGCGCTAATCGCTGGCGCTACCAACCGAATTTCTAGGCCCTTGACTCTTACCTGTTCCGGGCTGCCCACCCACCAACCCGAGTCCCAATGATGAAAGACCAATGTTTAACCCAAAGCACCACCAAATCTGACATACCAATGAGTTTAAATTCTTGCTATTATCTTCTGAATTATGTTGATTAAGAATCCAACTCTTACCCATGAGAAAGGGAAGCTTGTATATTGTAACATGTAAGAGGAGGTTTGTCTGAAAACTCAAATACAAAGTAATTGGTATCTTCATCTTCCTCTTCATCAAGGCCAGGGGGGTTTGCCAAAATGTTACAAACAGTCTCCTTATCCTGTTCTGAAAAGTTCAAATAGAATCATTATGTCCAGACAATTATATGCAACTGGTTTTACAAATAATGTACTAAAATATAAATATCATGATTATTTGAGTAGCCTAATATTATTTCCAGTTACAAGAAAAAAAACTGAGCAATCCTTATCAGTGTAAAATATGGTGACCTCCAATACATCTCCTGAGGTGCAATCCTGTCCTCATGCCACCACTGCCCTTACCCGTGATCATTGGTGTTTGCTTCTACCCTCATAAAAGTACTGATGTCAAAACTCACCGAAAACTGAAGGAGCTGGTAATTTAAGGGGCAAATAAAAGAACAAATATGGTAAATGCTTGAAATAACAACAGAAAATGCTGGAAATACTCAGCAGACCAGGCAGCATCCGTGGAGAGAGAAACAGAGTTAACGTTTCAGGTCTGAATAATAGAAAGTGCAAGAGTAACATATCACGACTGTTCTGATAAAGCATTTAAACCTGAATGTGATTTAAAAACAAATTCAGGAGATAACACTTATAGGCCATGCTCCCACGACATGGTCTATAATGTTTAAAATGGCTCTTCAGAATCCTTTTCACAAAGTCCCACATGAAAGATTTCCAATTAAGTTAAAAGCTACTGGAATCCTATGTAGAACAATGGGACTGGATAGGAGGTTCGCTAAAAATGAAGTAGAGAGTAGCTATTGGAAGGATAATGCCAAAATGGGGATAAGGTTTAAGAAGAGTTCCTCAGGGATCAGTACTTGGGACCTCGGTTTCTAACTGGATCAATTACCTTGATATAAAAAAAATAAAGAGTAGCTGTGAGAGCATTCACGTCAGAGTGCTGCAAGGGGGTGAGGAGTGGAGTTTCACGGGGTTACATTAATTACCTGGATATCACAATCAAATATAAGCTTGGCAAATTTGCAGAAAATACCAAAAGAAGAAAAGCAGTAGAGACAGAGGATGCAGCGAAAGATTTATGGAAGAATTTAGACTGCAATTTAACAAAGCATAATTGTTAGTCCTATGGTATGACAACTCCTTTCACTCCAAATATGAGTTTTATAATTTTTGTTTCACAGAAGCCTGGGCCTTTCGATGGGAACTGTCTTGTTACTATAACCATGTGAGAGTGTTGGGGAAACCCAAACTGTAACATGGATAGTATAAGGGACATGCAGGATAAGTACATACCTAAGTACAGCAAAGGCAAAGTTAATTTAAAAATACTCTGAATCAGGAGGAGAATAAAAGAAAAGATTAGGAAAATGTTTTTGCAAAACTTTAAGAGATGGGGAAAATGTTACCACTGGGCCAAGTAAAAGATCACAACTTCTTGGGAGGTTTTTACCAGAGAGAATACTAGTAATATACCACCCAATATCAAAAATGCTGTGCATGCTGTGGGGCTTTTGGCAGGGTGAAACAAAGGTTCTTGTTGCACTTGAGGCTTTAAAAAAAAACTTTTCCCATGTAAACAGCTTAAAGACCGATCCATAAATAGACCAAGTCACCTACAAAAATAAAACTAATGGTACATTGCATTAATGTTGCCCGGCCTAACAATTAACCTTAATTATGGTAATCTGTTTACTGGGGAATACTTAGGCTGCCCACTACACCTTCTGTCAACTTGGAAGCTGGCAAATACCACAATGCTAGACAATTTTGTAAAGGTTACACAAACTACTGGCCAAATGTATGAGAAATTACATTTTGGTCTGATGAAAATGGAATTCACAAGCTTTTTAACCATGCTACCCCCATGAAAGGAAACATTTTATTAGCTAATAATTCATCAACACATTGCCAGAGAGGGTGGTCGAGTCCAGGGCACTGACTGACACACACCTTTAAGAAATAGCTCGATACTGTAATGGAAAGGTGTTCAGTTTGGTATTTTGAATAGAATGAGAGCAAATGGGATGAAGGCCTTTCTACCTACCGTGTGATTGAGGTTATGTTATGGCTTTACATTTCACTAGTCGTATCACATTTGGAATATTGTGTTCAATTTTACTTACTGTACCACAAATAATATACACATTTGCAAGGACTCAGAGCAGAGTAATCTAATGGGAGAGCTGAAGATGGGCAGCAATGGCCAAATGTTTTTTTCTTGTCCTTCAATTTCTTATGTTTCATATGAAACACAGATCTGATCCAGTATGATACTCTACAGAGTACATTAGACCTAGCCATCCCTTTACTAAGTGAGTTTGCATGAATCAGATTTTTGTTGGTGCATTGAAGTGATCTGTGATTATTATTCATATCCTCTGCTTCTGCCTTAAAGTGAAGTTCTTCTGGAAAATAAAAAAATTCTAAAAAAGGTACAATTAAGCAGGTACCACACAATCTCCAAAACGTTATTCCCTTGCAAATTTTGACTCTCATCCACAGATGGACTGGTATAAATTACTTTACACTTTTTTAACAATTGCCAAATGAGTTATTGTTTGACACAGGAAGTCTCAGACCCCTTCAGGTATTGGTATAATTCCTCCTCAAGTTCATACACTCCTAGGTAATAAATTCCACACACTTGTCAGGAGTGAACTGCAATAGGAACCCCCCTGACATTCAAGCTTATGCCACTTGAAAGCAAACAGGTTACCGTAAGATTTCAATATTGGTTCAGGACATAAAAAATTTGATCAAAGTAGTTTTAATTTTCCCCACAACATTCTGTTGAAAGTATTTTCCAAAGCAGAAAAAAAGTATGTGAAACTAGTCCTGCCAGTGGAAAAACAGAATCTGGCAGTACAAAGTCAAGGTCAATGCTAGCTATAAACAAAATGCATAGTTTAGTCGACCTCTACTACAAACATTCAAAAATCTCCTAATCAGATCATACTTCAAATATGATTTTGAATGAGTGAAGTATTTTAAAAACATATTGCGTAGTTGTTACAGTTTTGACTTCACAAAAGCATCATTAAATAGTAACACAATGATTTCTGCTTTACATGTTATAAATAAAACTGCAAAACAGATATAGCCTGGGTGCTTATTGTGGAATATGCATCCAGACTAGATTAGTTCAGTATGTCCAACTTGTGCTATAACCTGTAACCATACAAATCAAGTCTACTCCTCAGCATTAATAATTTTGCCAGCTTTTCCCTGTGCTGAAATGTTCTGCTTCCAAGCCCTCCTTGACTCAGCATTAATAACCGAATTCCGTACATTGGAGAAATAATATTGGGTGCTCAAGTGTGAAGGAATAAGCCATATTTCAGAAAAATACACCATCCTATGAACAGATTTTTGATATTATTAAAACATGCCATACTGGGTTTAAAAATCTAAAGTCTCAAGCTATGCAAACAGGCTTCTGAGATGGGATGGTTTGATAACACAAAAGTTGTAAACACCACAAGCTTTTGAAATGGGAATTGGTTAAAAATACTAAAACAATGGCCCTATTGAAATAGCAGTTTGGCGCTTCCAGAAGGTCTGGAGTTTGGGAGAAACACAATGGAATGACCCAAGTAAAGTGTTAAAAACTAACACTTCAAACAGGAACACAGAATATTAAAAAACCATGTGCCTTTGTAAAAGTAACATCAAATGAAACAGGATACACAATTATAATATAACCAACTAAGTTGGCTAGGAAAACAAACACCCTAGTTGAAGTGTCTTTAATTTACATGTTGTAAATATGATACCAACAGAACACTTTGAAGATATGACTTCAATAGATGACATCAAGCAATCACATGGTTTTTGTATTGAAAATGGAATAGTTAGTAGACACGGCGTCTGTTTGCAAACAGTTAAGCCAATATTAAGAATTGAATGGAAGACCTTCGATAAGAATGACATCAAAGAGATAAATCTGTTGTAGCCATTTTATGATAAGTTTTTGGAACACCTAAACAACAGGCAGAAGTCTGCAAGCTAACAGTTGAATTGGCAGTAAGTATAGAGAAAAGTCAACAGGAAGATGACTAGAGATAATTAGCTTACATCAGCAGAAAACTTCAAAGGATAAACCACTAAAAAAAAGTATAAAAATAGAGCTTTTCAGAGAGACAGTCAGAAGTCGCTGGAAAGGGGCAAAGCGATTCTCTCAACTTCAGAGGCACGCTCTGTAAGTTTTTAACTGAGAGTCTCAGGGATCAAGGTACTTTTAATTTGATTTTAGTGGATATTCTGGATTAGAATTAAGAATAAGAAATGTAAAAATGTACGAAGTTAAGATTTGAGAATAAGAATCTCTGAGGATAAGAAATGTAAGCTATTTGTTTTTGAACTGTTAAAGTTGGATTGACTCATAAGCTGTTAACTGAATGTCGGTTCTTTAATAAATTTATGTCTTTTTAGAATTGTCTCAGAGTATTTCTGTATCAAACTCGCGAACTCAATTTCTGTACAATTCTGTAAGGAGTTGCAGAATTCTGGGGGGGTTTTCCGGGCCCTCATAATATCCGGAAGGTTACAGTCTAGTTAAACTTATTAAAAGTGCTATCCGGAGGATGGTAACATCTTCAGTCGTTCCTTTCCTTTAGGGAGAGATAGCCTGGACCTATAGACCCAATTAAGCGTCTTACAGAATTCGGCTATCTCTAACTTTAGTTGAAAGTGAACGTCTGGGGAATACGCCTGATCTGGGGTAGCCCGAAAAGGGCTAGGACTAGTAATAATCCCTTCACAAGAACCAATTGTTAATACTGATATTATCAATTGGGGAGGATGCAAAAAAAAATGAAGAGATGATTTAATGTACAAACCTATCTATCTATGTATAGGGGATCTCCAATAGCATTGCTCATGGTGAATTAGATGTTATGATGTTGTAAGGAGTGAAGTGCCTGAATAGGGGAGAGGTGTACATGGCAGTTGGAAAGAAATTAATGAGAGATGTATTCAGTGACAGTGATGTTGATGTTTTTTGATTGGTTCCTGAGATTTTTTGTGTGATGCTGTCCAGTCAAACCAATGAGATATGTATTACTTTTAATGTATATTGGTTTGTCCAGTTTACTCGACTGCTCAAATAAACTGCATCAACTGTAAGTATATCTAATTTTATTCAATATTATCTCTATAATGTGCAGTACTAGATTTTTCAATATTTTTGTAATAACAGTAATTTACCAGGGGGTAGTTTTAGATGCAACCAAGTTGAATAAACTGATGTACATCAGCCTAGATTTTCCAAATCAGTATCATTTTAATTCCAGTGTTATACATTTATTTTAAACGGGTTAACACCAAATAGAAAATCTAATTCATAGTTATGTTAGACTACAACAAAAGTGTATCTACTGTGCATTCAACTGGATTTTCATCAAGCAAACTTTGTTGACAAAAATACTCTGAAAATTCATTATTTGGAATGAGTAGGATCCACAACAGGGCACACTGTATATGATCAATGAAGAGAATAGGCTTGATGAGCTAATGTGCCTTCTCATGTTCCTTATCTTTTCTTTAGAAGTAATTATCAAAATATTTCAGTACTCACCACATGCAGAGCTGCCATAAAATTCCCAGCGAAGGGCTGGATCATCCTCACTACGGCCCCTCAGGTCAGTAAAATATTCTACAAAACACAATTGTAAATAAATAATGTATGCACTTTTATTAAGAAGCTCTACTTAGAAGATTACAGACAATCTTTGCAATACATCATATTGAAGTCATAATATTTAAGGGTAAATAACAAACTCCTGTGCCTAATAACATGACCAAGATCAGGAATTAACCGTGTCAACAACACATGGTAAGAAGATCCCATGGGGGTGAAATTCTACTTCAGCAGAAAGGACAAAATGAACGGTAGCATATCAGCTGCCTGTTAAACACCAACCTCCTTCCCCCGATTTTTCTTTCCACTTCTCCTATGCTAACACGCGAAGGAAAGAACTTGCATTTATATAGCGCTGTTCACAGTCTTCTAAAGTGCTTCACTTTAAGTACTTTTGAAGTGTAACCACTGTTGTTATGTTGGCCAATGTGGCTGCCAATTTTCACCCAGCAACATCCCTCAAACAGCAATAACATAAATGGCCAGATAATCTGTATTCATGATGTTGGTTGAGGAATAAATGGTGACCAAGACATTGGAAAAACTCTCCCCATAGTCTACAAATAGTGCCATGACATTATTTACTGCCACCCTCGGGCCTCAGTTTACTATCTCATCTGAAAGACAGCACCTCTGACAATGCAGCACTCACTCACTATTGCAGTGGAATGTCAGCCTAGATTAGACATTCAAATCCCAGGAGTGGGGCTTGAACCTACAATTTTCATCTTAGAAGCGAGAGTGCTACCAGTGTGCCGGGCTGACACCGTACATTAAATTGACCCTTGAAACACGGTTCCTTTACTTCTGACATAACTATACACTTTCACAGAGGCTTGGACTAGCCCTGTATCTCTGCTGGCTTCAAACTAACTGCGGCCTTCATGCAATACTGCGCAAGACACAGTTCCAATTTCTTACAAGATATCACTTAATAACAGAAATTAAAACTGTATTTCTCTTAACTACATAGGATTCAAAACTGTTTGCCCACAATCTGCCAAATAAACAATTACTTAAACAGTTCCACTGGATGCTTATAATTGAATATATTAGTTCCAAACACCTGTAATCAACTGAGACAGGGCCCCACCCAAGGACAATGGCAGCAAATGATCCAAGCATGTTATGGATTTGGTGTACCAAACTGCAATGTATATTCTCTGGAAACTGCAGAAACAGTTAGCAGTAACCAATTTGAATTCTGTGTATGGTGCAAATGAAATAAACAATCCAATAAATAATCCATCACATAGAAAAAGTGAATTTTTGCCACACAGCCCTACAGCTGACTGAGACCAGCTAACTCAGCACAGACCAGGAATCAAATCTGAGAACCTGTAGTCTGTATGGCTCAGTCCCTTTACTCGAATAGTGTTGGGAAATCTATTAAGGTTTTATGTTTACATTAGAAACAAAGGGGGGAATTTGCCGGGGGGGGTCAGCGGGCGAAATCGGTGGCGAGTCGGGTGGGAAAGTGTTATTTTTGACAGCAGGACAGGACCCTGCTGTCAACCCGCCACCACGTGCCTTTACCAAATGTCGGGTCTGTCAGCGCTGAGCAGACCCGACAGGCAGTGGTTGGGGGGGGCAATTCAGGTCATTATGGCCTTGTTAACAGAGGATTAACAACAATTTTGAGCTCACATTTAGAATTTACCAGCTCGCCAGCAGGGTCCACGCTGCTCGGGGATCACGTCTGGGCGGGAGTTGAATGGCCATGGAATCATCTCCCTACTTGACAGCTTGAAATGTGCTATAAAAGCTCCCCTCTCACAGCTGTTCACTTTCCAAGCTCAGAAGCTGTTGCTTACTGCATTTGGAAGACAGATTGAGCTTTATGCAGGTTGCAAGTATTTGGGGCAAACTCTCTATCCAGCGTCACCTCATTGAAACAACCTCTCTCACCATTGACAGATTGCTTCCGTCATCTCAAGTTCACCTGCCATATATTCCATCAGCATGGGTACGGTTTATACTCTCTCACCTTGGTCCTCAGAATCTGACCACAATCAGCCACAACATCAGCATCACCAGGCACACCAGCAGCACCAACAACAACGCCAACCTTCTCTGCAATCACCTAATGCTACACAGGACGGAGGGCATCAGCACCCGACCACATTGCTGCCCGGGACACCAGGGATGGCCTCACCATGGCCACATTTACTTCACTTGATGCTGCACACCTTGGCATCGGCAGTGGCGGCAGGCGGAGCAGAGCAACTACAAAAGGCCCCAGAGGCTCAGGTAGGCCTCAGTGCGGCATCGGCAGCGGCGGCAGGCAGAGCAGAGCGGCTACAAAAGGCCCCAGAGGCTCAGGTAGGCCTCAGTGCGGCATCGGCAGCGGGCGGAGCAGAGTGACTACAAAAGGCCCCAGAGGCTCAGGTAGGCGTACCAATCTCCAATCTCAGGGAAGGAGAGAGGTAAAAAGTATTCGAGGTGTGACGTCACCACAAAACAGGTAGGTGATTGGTTGGAGTATTTCTCTCGTTTTAAAACTTTAAGTCTGTGGTTTATAGTTTTTAAGGTCTCTGTGGTGTAGCGGGGACAGTTTGTAAACCAGGGCCCTTAAATATATCATTTAACTGTAGTGAAATTGGTGGGATTCATTTAATTTTAATTAATTAGTTAAAGGGTAAGTCATGGCAGGACAGCCCAGCCCCGTAGTGTGCTCCTCCTGCTCTATGTGGGAAATCAGGGACGCTTCCTGCATCCCTGACGACCATGTGTGCGGGAAGTATGTCCAGCTGCAGCTACTGACAGACCGCATTGCGGCACTGGAGCTGCGGATGGATTCATTTTGGAGCATTCGCGATGCTGAGGACGTCGTGAATATCACATTTAGCGAGTTGGTCACACCGCAGGTAAAGGGTGTACAGGCAGGAAGGGAATGGGTGACCAGCAGGCAGAGTAAGAGGCGCAGGCAGGTAGTGCAGGAATCCCCTGCGGCCATCCCCCTCTCCAACAGATATACCACTTTGAATACTGTTGGGGGGGATGGCTCATCAGGGGAAGGCAGCAGCAGCCAACTTCCTGGCACCATGGGTGGCTCTGCTGCACAGGCTGGGAGGAAAAAGAGTGGAAGAGCTATAGTGATAGGGGACTCAATTGTAAGGGGAATAGATAGGCGTTTTTGCAGCCGCAATCGAGACTCCAGGATGGTGTGTTGCCTCCCTGGTGCAAGGGTCAAGGACGTCTCGGAGCGGCTGCAGAACATTTTGGAGGGGGATGGCGAACAGCCAGTTGTCGTGGTGCACATAGGCACCAACGATATAGGTAAAAAATGGGATGAGGTCCTAAAAGCAGAATATAGGGAGTTAGGAGGTAAATTAAAAAATAGGACCTCAAAGGTAGTAATCTCAGGATTGCTACCAGTGCCACGTGCTAGTCAGAGTAGAAATAGGAGGATATTTCAAATGAATACGTGGCTAGAGGAATGGTGCAAGGAGGCGGGATTCAAATTCCTTGGACATTGGAACTGGTTCTGGGAGAGGTGGGACCAGTACAAACGGGACGGTTTGCACCTGGGCAGGGCCGGGACCGATGTCCTAGGGGGAGTGTTTGCTAGTGCTGTTCGGGGGGGTTTAAACTAAAATAGCAGGGGGTTGGGAACCTGAGCAGGGAGAGAGAGGAAAGGAAAACAGGGATAAAAGCAAAAGATAGGAAGGAGAAAAACAAAAGTGGCAGTCAGAGAAATCAACGGTTTAAATCAAACGTGGCCACAGTAAATAATAATTCTAATAGGTCTAAGAGCGTTAAAAAAACAAGCCTGAAGGCTTTGTGTCTTAATGCGAGGAGCATTTGTAATAAGGTGGATGAATTGGCTGCGCAAATAGAGGTAAACGAATATGATTTGGTTGGGATTATGGAAACGTGGCTCAAGGATGGCCAAGACTGGGAACTCAACATCCAGGGGTATTCGATATTCAGGAAAGATAGGCAAAAAGGAAAGGGAGGTGGGGTAGCATTACTGGTTAAAGAAGGGATTAATACAATTGTAATGAAGGATATTAGCTCTGATGATGTGGAATCTGTATGGGTAGAATTGAGAAATACTTAGGGGAAAAAAACATTAGTGGGAGTGGTATATAGACCTCCAAACAGTAAGGCGGAGGTTGGGGATGGCATTAAAAGGGAAATTAAAGAAGCGTGCAATAAGGGCACAGCAGTCATCATGGGTGACTTTAATCTACATATAGATTGGGCCAACCAAATTAGTAACAATACTGTGGAGGAGGAATTCCTGGAGTGTTTACGGGATGGTTTCCTGGACCAATATGTCGAGGAACCAACCAGAGATCAGGCCATCTTAGACTGGGTATTATGTAACGAGAAAGGATTAATTAGCAATCTTGTTGTACGAGGCCCCTTGGGTCGGAGCGATCATAATATGATCGAATGCTTCATTAAGATGGAGAATGAAGTAGTTGACTCAGAGACAAGGGTCCTCAATTTAAATAAAGGAAACTACGATGGTCTGAGGAGCGAGTTGGGTAGGATTGATTGGGGAATGGCACTCAAAGGGTTGACAGTGGATAGGCAATGGCAAACATTCAACGACCGAATGGATGAACTACAGAATTTGTTCATCCCAGTTTGGCATAAAAATAAAACAAAAAAGGTGACCCAACCGTGGCTAACAAGGGAAATTAGAGATAGTATAAGGTCCAAGGAGAGGGCATATAAATTGGCCAGAAAAAGCAATAATCCTGAGGATTGGGAGCAGTTTAGGATTCAACAAAGGAGGACAAAGGGATTAATTAAGAAAGGGAAAATAGAATGACAGTAAGCTTGCAGGGAACATAAAAACTGACTGTAAAAGCTTTTATAGATATGTGAAGAGAAAAAGATTGGTGAAGTCAAGCGTAGGTCCCTTGCAGTCAGAATTGGGGGAATTTATAATGGGGAACAAAGAAATGGCAGACCAACTAAATACGTATTTTGAAATAACAACAGAAAATGCTGGAAAAACTCAGCAGGTCAGGCAACATCCCCGTGGAGAGAAATTTGAGTTGACGTTTCGGGTTGGACCCTTCTTCAAAACTGGAAAGAAAAGAAACTAGATCGGAGGCAGGGCTGCGATCGGACAAAAGAATAAAAGAAACAAAAGAAGTAAAAGAGATTAGAAGCTAGACGAGATGGTAATAGGCTGGGATTAGGTGTAAATTGTACTGGCAGGGCAAAAGATAGCTGCCAGGTGTGAGAGAGAAACAAAAGGAAAGGGGGGGGGGGGGGAAAGGAGTGGAACAATTACAAGAGAAAATGAAATGGGGGCCGAGCTTATGATCTGAAATTGTTGAACTCGATATTGAGTCCGGAAGGCTGCAGACTGCCTAATCGGAAGATGAGGTGCTGTTCCTCGAGTTTACGTTGAGCTTCCGTGGAACAATACAAGAGGCCAAGGACGGTGAGGTCCGAGTGGGAATGGAGCGGTGAATTAAAATGACAGGCGACCGGAAGCTCGGGGTCACCCTTACGGACTGAACGGAGGTGTTCCGCAAAGCGGTCACCCAATCTGCGTTTGGTCTCCCCAATGTAGAGGAGACCCGAAGAGGAAGGGCTGTTTGGGGTGATAGAGGAGTGGACTACTGTGGTTGACACTGCCCTCGACCGTGTCAGTTCTATCTCCCGCACTTCTGCCCTCACCCCTGCCCCTCCCTCCCGGAACCACGATAGGGTTCCCCTTGTCCTCACCTTTCACCCCACCAGCCTCCACATTCAACGGAGCATCCTCCGGCATTTCCGCTACCTCCAAAGTGATCCCACCACCAAACGTATCTTCCCCTCCCCTCCCCTTTCAGCATTCCGCAGGGACCGCTCCCTCCGAGACACCCTAGTCCACTCCTCTATCACCCCAAACAGCCCTTCCTCTTCGCCTGGCACCTTCCCGTGCAAGCGGAGGAGATGTAACACCTGCCCCTATACCTCCCCCCTTCCCACTGTCCAGGGCCCCAAACACCCCTTCCAGGTGAAACAGCGATTTACTTGTACTTCTCGCAATCTAGTATACTGTATTCGCTGCTCACGATGCGGTCTCCTCTACATTGGGGAGACCAAACGCAGATTGGGTGACCGCTTTGCGGAACACCTCCGTTCAGTCCGTAAGGGTGACCCCGAGCTTCCGGTCGCCTGTCATTTTAATTCACCGCTCCATTCCCACTCGGACCTCACCGTCCTTGGCCTCTTGTATTGTTCCACGGAAGCTCAACGTAAACTCGAGGAACAGCACCTCATCTTCCGATTAGGCAGTCTGCAGCCTTCCGGACTCAATATCGAGTTCAACAATTTCAGATCATAAGCTCGGCCCCCATTTCATTTTCTCTTGTAATTGTTCCACTCCTTTCCCCCCCCCCCCCCTTTCCTTTTGTTTCTCTCTCACACCTGGCAGCTATCTTTTGCCCTGCCAGTACACTTTACACCTAATCCCAGCCTATTACCATCTCGTCTAGCTTCTAATCTCTTTTACTTCTTTTGTTTCTTTTATTCTTTTGTCCGATCGCAGCCCTGCCTCCGATCTAGTTTCTTTTCTTTCCAGTTTTGAAGAAGGGTCCAACCCGAAACGTCAACTCAAATTTCTCTCCACGGATGTTGCCTGACCTGCTGAGTTTTTCCAGCATTTTCTGTTGTTATTTCGGATTTCCAATATCTGCAGTATTTTGCTATCGAAATACATATTTTGGTTCTGGCTTCACAAAGGAGGACACAAATAACCTCCCAGAGATGCCGGGGAACATAGGGTCTGATGAAAGGGTGGAACTGAAAGAAATCAGTATTTGTAGGGAAATGGTGTTAGGAAAACTGATGGGACTGAAGGCCGATAAATCCCCAGGGCCTGATAATCTACATCCCAGGGTACTTAAGGAAGTGGCCCTAGAAATAGTAGATGCATTGCTGGTCATCTTCCAGAACTCGATAGACTCTGGAACGGTACCCATGGATTGGCGGGTAGCTAATGTTACCCCACTATTCAAAAAAGGTGGTAGAGAAAAGGCGGGGAATTATAGACCGGTAAGCTTGACATCGGTAGTGGGGAAAATGCTAGAGTCCATTATAAAAGATGTAATAGCAGAGCACTTGGAAAGCAGTGACTGGATCAGACAAAGTCAACATGGATTTACAAAAGGTAAATCATGCTTGACTAATCTACTGGAATTTTTTGAGGATGTAACTGGTAAAATAGATAAGGGAGAACCAGTGGATGTGGTGTATTTGGACTTTCAGAAGGCTTTCGATAAGGTCCCGCATAAGAGATTAGCGTGCAAAATTAAGGCACATGGGATTGGGGGCAAGGTATTGACTTGGATAGAGAACTGGTTGGCGGACAGAAAGCAAAGAGTTGGAATAAACGGGTCGTTTTCCGAGTGGCAGGCAGTGACTAGTGGGGTACCGCAAGGATCGGTCCTAGGACCCCAGCTGTTCACAATATATATTAATGATCTGGATGAGGGAATTGGATGTAATATCTCCAAATTTGCAGATGACACAAAGCTGGGTGGGAGGGTATGCTGTGAGGAGGATGTCGTGAAACTCCAGTACGATTTGGACAGGTTGGGTGATTGGGCAAAAACATGGCAAATGCACTATAATGTGGATAAATGTGAGGTTATCTACTTTGGTGGCAAAAACAGGAAGGCAGATTATTATTTGAATGGCAATAGATTGGGAGAAGGGGAAGTGCAAAGAGACCTGGGTGTTCTTGTGCACCAGTCGCTGAAGGTAAGCATGCAGGTGCAGCAGGCGGTTAAGAAGGCAAATGGTGTGTTGGCCTTCGTAGCAAGAGGGTTCGAGTACAAGAACAAGGATGTCTTGCTGCAGTTGTACAGGGCCTTGGTGAGACCACACCTTGAGTATTGTGTGCAGTTTTGGTCGCCTTACCTGAGGAAGGACGTTCTTGCCATGGAAGGAGTGCAGCGAAGATTCACCAGGCTGATACCTGGGATGGCAGGAATGACGTATGAGGAGAGATTGTGTCGATTGGGCTTATACTCACTGGAGTTTAGAAGATTGAGAGGGGATCTCATCGAAACCTATAAAATTCTGTCAGGCCTGGACAGACTAGATGCAGGAAGGATGTTTCTGATGGCTGGGGAGTCCAGAACCAGGGGTCATAGTCTAAGGATAAGGGGTAAGCCATTTAGGACTGAAATGAGGAGGAATTTCTTCACCCAGAGAGTGGTGAACCTGTGGAATTCTCTGCCACAGAAGGCGGTGGAGGCCAGTTCATTAAATATATTCAAGAAAGAGTTGGATATATTTCTTGAGGCTAAAGGGATCAAGGGATATGGGGAGAAGGCAGGGACAGGGTACTGAATTTGGATGATCAGCCATGATCTCATTGAATGGCGGAGCAGGCTCGAAGGGCCGAATGGCCTACTCCTGCTCCTATGTTTCTATGTTTCTATGTAACACATGATGCGCCAGGTTGGCACCACCCCACACCAACAACAGAAAACATCCCTACAATGCCGGAAGCCATTCCTTTCACACTCATCAGCATTGCGAGGGTACCGTTATGTCTTCCCATTAACTGCAACTCACTAAGCCACTTCCAAAGGATCTGTCCAAGAACGCAGTGTTGAAAATAAAGATTTCAATGTTTGACAGCATATTAACAGAAACTTCACATGAACATTGGCTTAAACAATGTGTTGTTAGTTGGTATGATTACGCTAGGATGAAGGTGAGTGTGAAGGGTGGCTAGTGAGATGGGGAAGTGATAATGTAGATAGAGAGGGATGGGTGGAGGTGCAAGGTAAGTTGGTGTGAGTATGGAGGTGCAGGAGTAGGGTAGGAAGGCAGAGTGATGGGGATGTGGTAAGTGGCACAGCAGGATGAGGTTGAGTGTGGCTTTGCAGTAACATTTCGTGATCTACTGAGATAATTGAATGGTTTGTGCCACTGCAGCCTGCTGCTCCTGACGACATCCCTGCTTGTGCTCTCCTGTGCAATCTGCAACCAGGCTGCGTTGGTCTCCTGGGGAGGTCTCTTTCGCCCATTGGAAGGGAAGAGGATCTCTCTGCGTGCTGTGACTCCCTCCATCAGCATCTCTGACAATGTAGTACCCTCTCCATACTGTACTGTACTGAACTGTCAGACTAGATATGTGCTCAAGTGCTTGGGGGCGGGGGGACTATATAAATTGGTTCTGTACAATCCATCATTTCATTTTTCATTTCAAAAATACTTTTCTTTTATCACTAAAAATAAATCTTAATTTGTTCTTTTGCTGAATGTTGCAAATTACATCTGAATATATAGAAAACTCCAAAATATTTTTTGGCTCTGAATAAAGTGAAGAATTACAAATGTAAGTATTAAATGAGCAGCAAAAACCACATACCCATCAGAAACTGTTCCATTGGCTCACTATGAGTCATCTTCAGAACCGTCTGACCCGAGTAGGTAGCAAGGGTGGGATCCGCACCATATGACAGTAGAACATGGACAACATCCAGGTTATCATTCACAACAGCATCATGAACGGGTCTAAAGCAGTAACAGGAAAAAAATGCGATAAGTTGTATTTAAAACCATGTTTTCATGCCCACTTTAGCTAGAATATTTAGTAACTGGATAAAATTCAGTAATGAGTACTATTTCAATTAATGCTGAATTACGGGAAGCTTTCTGTTGTACAAATATACATTCACTGGAAAGTGAGCTAAAACATACCCAAGCTGATTTTACAAACGATCCTTACATCCAAGAGATGTTCATCACATTAGTCTGGGCTAGATTTAAATCCAGGCCCAGTTTGAACCAACTTCGGGTTCCATGCTGACTGCCCATCTCCAAAAATGGTGTTATAAGCTTGGAAATTGCATTTCTATCTTGGAGAGCAGTTTCCAGGGTTGGGCAACTGCAGAGTGACCTTCAGGTTGGTTTAATGTCTCATGCTTGCTGTTTCCAATGGTAGTCACTCCAGGTAATTGACGTTATCGGAGTGGACTAGCAGCGTGGAAAACCCTACTCAAGGATCTCCACTTCAGTGATAAAATTAATATATATATATTTTTAAATAAAGAAATTTAAGGTGACTATTATTTTCTCATATAAAAAGGGGCAACATTTTGGAAAAAAAAATTCCCCAAGACTTTTCTTCCCCTTTAATACATTGTTACCAAATAACAAACCAAAACTAATAATCTAATATTAAGTAAATGATATTGTGAAGTAGAGATTACTCTCAAGGTTGCAAATAAAGGACTATCAAATTTCAGTTTTTTTGACCATTTTTCCATGGGAAGGATCTTGATAAGATTTATATTAAACATAGTGGCCTAGAAATTCAGACATGCAGCACCCATATTTGGGCGCTAAATGGCATCCTAAGCCTCCAATATGGTGGGCAGGAATGGCACACTGAACGGCTGCAGGGCATTCTGAAGGGGGAGGGTGAACAGTCAGAGGTCGTGGTTCACATTGGGACCAACGACATGGGTAGGAAGAGGGATGAGGTCCTGCAGCAAGAATTTAGGGAGCTAGGTAGCAGATTAAAGAGCAGGACCTCAAAGGTGGTAATCTCTGGATTACTCCCGGTGCCACGTGCTAGTGAGTATAGAAATAGGAGGATAGAGCAGATGAATGCGTGGCTAAAGAGTTGGTGCAGGAGGGAGGGCTTTAGTTTCCTGGATCACTGGGCCTGCTTCTGGGGAAGGTGGGACTTGTACAAGTCGGACGGGTTGCACCTGAACCAGAACAGGACAAATATCCTTGCGGGGTGGTTTAAACTAACTTGGCAGGGGGATGGGATACAGAGTGGAGCTATAATAGGGGGTGATGTACAGCCAAATATAGAGGGAAAAACAAGTCAGCTTGGAAGGCAGAGCAAATATGTAACGGCACAAGGGAGTAGGGTAAGGCTGAATGGCATTTATTTTAATGCAAGGAGTCTTGCGAATAAGGTGGATGAACTGAAGTTGTTGATGAACACATGGGAGTATGATATTGTTGCTATCACGGAGGCATGGTTGAGGGAGGGGCAAGACTGGCAGCTCAACATTCCGGGGTATAGAATCTTCAGGCGAGACAGAGGGGGGGGGGGGGGGGTAAAAGAGGAGGGGGTGTCGCAATATTAATTAAGGAGTCAATTACTGCTGTAAGGAGGGATGATATATTAACAGGTTCCTCTAATGAGGCCCATATGGGATGAACTTTAAAACAAAAGGGGGCAAGCACTTTGCTGGGAGTGTACTATAGGCCCCCAAACAGTCAGGGGGAGATAGAGGAACAGATATGTAGGCAAATCTCAGAGAAGTGTGCAAATAATAGGGTAATAATAGTGGGGGATTTCAACTTCCCCAATATAAATTGGGATAGTCAGAGTGTGAAAGGCTTAGAGGGTGCAGAATTCTTAAAGTGCATCCAGGAGAGCTTTTTGAGCCAGCATGTAGAAAGTCCTACAAGAGAGGGGGCGGTACTGGACCTAATTCTACGAAATGTGGCCGGGCAAATGGTAGAAGTGTTAGTAGGTGAGCACTTTGGTGACAGTGACCATAATTCGGTGAGATTTAAGGTAGTCATGGAAAAGGACAAGGATGGACCAGAAATAAAGGTTCTAAATTGGGGGAAGGCCGATTTTAATACAGCTGTATAAGGCAGGATCTGGCCAATATGGACTGGGATCAGCTACTTGAAGGAAAATCCACATCGGAGCAATGGGAGTCTTTCAGAAAGGAAATTGAGAGAGTATAATGGCAACATGTTCCTGTAAAGGTCAAGGCTGGGACCAACAAGCCCAGGGAACCTTGGTGTCAAGGGATATACGAGAATGGATTAGGAAAAAAAGGGGGGCTTTTGGCAGATACAAGGGACTAAAGACAGAGGAAGCCCTAGAGGAGTATAAAAAGTGCAGGGGGATACTTAAAAAAGAAATTAGGAGAGCGAGGAGGGGCCATGAAATAAAACTGGCGAGCAAAATAAAGGAAAATCCTAAGGTGTTTTATAAGTATATTAAGGGCAAGAGGATAACTAGGGAAAGAGTAGGGCCCATTAGGGACCAAAGTGGCAAGCTGTGTGTAGAGCCAGAAGATGTAGGTGGGGTTTTAAATGAATTTTTTGCATCTGTGTTCACTATGGAGAAGGACGATGTGGACATAGAAATCGGCAGGGGGACTGTGATATACTTGAACATATTAGCATCGAGAGGGAGGAGGTACTAGCGGTTTTAGCAGGCTTAAAAGTGGATAAATCCCCAGGCCCGGACGAGATGTATCCCAGGCTGCTGTGTGAGGCAAAGGAGGAGATTGCAGGGGCTCTGACACAAATTTTCAGAACCTCTCTGGCCACAGGGGATGTGCCAGAGGACTGGAGAACAGCTAACGTAGTACCATTATTCAAGAAGGGTAGTAGGGATAAACCAGGGAATTATAGGCCAGTGAGCCTAACATCAGTGGTAGGGAAATTATTGGAAAAAATTCTGAGGGACAGAATTAGTCTCCACTTGGAGAGGCAAGGATTAATTAGGGATAGCCAGCATGGCTTTGTCAAGGGAAGATCATGTCTGACCAATTTGATTGAATTTTTCGAGGGGGTGACTAGGTGTGTGGATGAGGATAGTGCAGTGGATGTGGTTTACATGGATTTCAGTAAGGCTTTTGATAAAGTCCCGCATAGGAGACTGGTCAGGAAGGTAAGAGCCCATGGGATCCAGGGTGCCTTGGCACATTGGATCCAAAACTGGCTTAGTGGCAGAAGGCAGAGGATGATGGTCGAAGGTTGTTTTTGTGACTGGAAGCCTGTGTCCAGTGGGGTACCGCAGGGATCGGTGCTGGGTCCCTTGCTGTTTGTGGTCTACATTAATGATTTGGATGTGAATGTAAAAGGTATGATCAGTAAGTTCGCAGATGACACGAAAATTGGTGGGGTGGTAAATAGCGAGGAGGGAAGCCTCAGGCTACAGGACGATATAGATGGGTTGGTCAGATGGGCGGAACAGTGGCAAATGGAATTTAACCCTGAAAAGTGTGAGGTGATGCATTTTGGAGGAACTAACAAGGCAAGGGAATACACAATGAATGGTAAGACCCTAGGAAAGACAGAGGATCAGAGGGACCTTGGTGTGCATGTACATAGATCCCTGAAGGCAGCAGAACAGGTGGATAAGGTGGTTAAAAAGGCATATGGGATACTTATATTCTATGCCTTGGCTAATGAAGGTAAGAGCAGGGAGGTTATGATGGAGCTGTACAAAACGCTGGTAAGGCCACAGCTGGAGTACTGTGTGCAGTTCTGGTCGCCACACTATAGGAAGGATGTGATTGCTTTGGAGAGGGTGCAGAGGAGATTTACCAGGATGTTACCTGGGCTGGAGCGCTTCAGCTATGAAGAAAGACTGGACAGGCTGGGGTTGTTTTCCTTGGAGCAGAGAAGGCTGAGGGGGGACCTGATTGAGGTGTACAAAATTATGAGGGGCATAGATAGGGTAGATAGAAAGGAACTTTTCCCCTTAGTAGAGGGGTCAATAACAAGGGGGCATAGATTCAAGGGGCAGGAGGTTTAGAGGGGATTTGAGGAAAAACTTTTTCACCCAGAGAGTGGTTGGAATCTGGAACTCACTGTCTGAAAGGGTGGTAGAGGCAGGAACCCTCACAACATTCAAGAAGCATTTGGATGAGCACTTGAAATGCCATAGCATACAAGGCTACGGACCAAATGCTGGAAAATGGGATTAGATTAGACAGGGCTTGATGGCCGGCGCGGACGCAATGGGCCGAAGGGCCTCTTTCTGTGCTGTATGACTCTATGACTCATTAGGAGCCGGTAGTGCACTGCCCACCATATTGGTATGGACAAAAAAAAAGCAGCATCTAAGGGCCTAATGCCTGGTTTGACTTGAGGTAGCCGATCACCACTGCTACATACCCGCTAATCCCAGCTTCTGCCCTCCCTGATTCCAGCTTCTTCCCTCCCTGATCCCGGTCTCTGCCTTCCCTAATCGCTGCTGACCACTATCATCCCTTCCACCGTTCCCTTCCCGACCCGATCGCCTACACTCCCCGCCAGACCGCCATCCTTCCCAGTTGCTCCCCCCACCCCAAACACCTACCTGATGGCCACTTCTGCCATCAGTGACCAGATCTTTCATTCCCCTATGCTGGTGAGCTGCCTAGGGACGCCTATTAGGTATCCTCAGCTTGCTGGCTCGATAATAATGAAGCCCAATGCCCAATATTGGGTGCATCCAATCAGGTGCAGGGATCATTCCCTGTGTCGCCCCCCCACCCACTGTGCGCCCAAAAATAGATACGCTCCAATTTTTAGGCCATTACCTTTAAATTAACATCAGTTCTCAAGGGGTTAATATTACCACAGTAGCTAGAAGATGAGATGAGGAGGGAAGGGATGTGCATTAGAGCTCAACAGTCCAGTTTGTGGAATGTTGATGCTACATACCACATCGAATTTAGACAGTAAGGGCTGGATTTTCATTCAGAGTTCGGGTTGGAGGCGGGTCTACAACTTTTGGGGTTGGAGTCCCGCCTCCATCGAGATGCGGCCAATCCACGCGATTTCAACTTGATTGACCTTGTTGAGCCCGCCCCAGCGGGCTCAGCAGGCCAATTAAGGGCCACCCGGCAACAGGTGGCGTCACAGACTGAAATTTCATCTGTCAAGAGATTTTGACAGATGAAATATCAGCGTTTCACAGCTGTTTGAAGCTGTCAAACACTGACAGTCTTACTCTGACCCGAGTCCTTCTCCACAGACTCAGTTAGAAATCTCTCCTGCACAGAAAGCTGCAGGCTGTCACTTTTGACAGTTCACAGCCATTCTGCTTTCTGTGCCGGTGAGGTGACGGACTCCCGGGACCTAAAGGAAGGCTGAAAAGGTAAGAAAAGGTCATTTACACTTCTTTAATCACTTTAGACACACCAAACACACTTACCTTTGCACTCATGCACACATCACTCACCTGAACACAGACATCTCGACACCAAGTCCTTCAACCTGACAGCCCAACTCCTCTAATTTGGCGTGGTTTGGAGCCGTCGGGAATCCCACACTTCAACCTTCAAAATAGGGATTAGGCTAAAAACTGCCTGTTAACTACCTGTTAACAGGCAGTTAATTGGCACTAATCCCTTCCTGCCTCGGGTAAGCGGATCCCAGTGCGGGGCGGGTACCTGCCTCCTTTGAAACTGGCGGGTTGGGGGCGGGATGGTGTCGGGACCCCCGATTTCGGGATTTTAACCCCCTGCACGCCTCCAATCCCGACTCCACGGCACAATGAAAATCCTGCCCTAAGAGTCAATTGACTAATGCCAGACGCATTGAGCAGGATTTTCATTGGGCCGTGGAGGTGGGATTGGAGGCATGTGGGGGGTTAAAATCCCGAAATCGGGGGGCACGAACCCATCCCGCCCCCGTGCTAGTTTCAAAGGAGGCGGGTACCCGACCCGCCCTGGGACCCGCCTCCCCGAGGCGGGAAGGAGATAAGTACCAATTAACTGCCTGTTAACAGGTAGTTAACAGGCAGTTTTTAGCCTAATCCCTATTTTCATTCTTGAAGTGTGGGATTCCCAACAGCTCCAAACCATGCCAAGTTAGCGAGGTGGGCCGTCGGGCTGAAGGGCTTGGAGAGGTCGAGATGTCCGAATATCCGGTGAGTGATGGGTGCATGAGTGCAGAGGTAAGTGTGTTTGGTGTGTTTAAAGTGTTTAAAGTTGTTTTACTTACCTTTACAGCCTTCCTTCCTTCAGGTCTCGGGAGTCCCTCATCTCACCGGCACAGAAAGCAGAATGGCCGATCTGTCAAAAATTGCAGCATTCAACTTTCTGTTCCGGAGAGATCTCAAACAGCTGTCAAACGCTGATACTTCATCTGTCAAAAGGTCTTGACAGATGAAATATCAATCTGTGATGTCACCTGTTGCCGGGTGGCCTTAAATTGGCCTGCTGAGCCCGCTGGGCGGGCTCAACAAGGTCAACCAAGTCAAAATCGCGTGGGTTGGCTGCAACTCGATGGAGGCGGGACTACAACCCCGAAAGTTGTCGTCCCGCCTCCTACCCGCCTCCTTAATGAAAATCCAGCCCATTATGTCAAGATAGTCTCATTCATTTTGAAAATAGCAGGAGATGGTTTCTAGGGATCCACACAAGGAACTGGGGTGTAGCCAGTTTAATTGGCAGCCCTACTGGCCAATCCTTGGATCAGTCAGCCGGGATGGTCTGCTGAGAGAAAAGCAGAAAGCATAGGCAGTTTATTGCAAGACTAGTACTGGCCAAGCCTGTGTACACCTTGGGCTGTTTCAAAGTTAGATTGACCAAAAGCAAGTATTAGTCAATCTTCTAACCCAGGGTAAGGCAATGTGATTTATTGATTTTCTTAGTCACGAGGAGGGGTTTGATGTTAAGCAAAAAGTGTCTTTTGATTAAAACTGCTATTCTGTACATTCGCTAGCTGGCTGTAAAATAAAGCAGCTTAACAATCTGTATCTGGTCTTGTTTTATTTAAATGTTTTCAGTCCACCTATTGAGAAGAGCAGATGTGAAAGACACTGCATCAGTTAAGATCATAAAGGAATAATATTGTTACATTCTGCATTACGCTTTTATAGGATTAGATGTTGGGCAGTAGAGGCACTCTCCTGAAAGCAAGACATGGGGGCCGTTTACAGGAATGACCAGCGCTGATGAATCTGATAGTATTATCTAAGGCAGACCCGAAATGAGTAACAGACAGATTTGCTGGGGAAGAAGAGAGTACGGTTTATTCTGCATCTAAATGTGCTATACCTGAGCTGTAATTGCTTCATGCCAACATTGGGAAATTGTTCCATTCTCCTGCACTAATGTCCCCACTGTAATAAGCACAAAATTCACAACAGCAAAAATACATACATCATTCTTACCTGGTACCATCCTGTGCACTGCAGTTTACATCTGCTCCATGCTCCAGGAGCCGTGTGACGATGTCAAGCCAGCCACGTGCGCAGGCTTCATGCAACGCTGTGTAGCCTGCATTATCCCGGTGATTGATGTCACACACTTCATTCTCCAAACAGTAGATAACTACATCCTACACGAAAGAGATCAGATATGCAGTATTTATCATTTTTTAGGAAAAAAATCCATAGTGATAAGACAACAGAATAAACCCTGACCATTGCTCTTGCATCATTGGAAGCCAGATATAGATTTAAATGACACCAATTAATTAATTAATTAATTAAAATTTCTCTCCTCCTCTCCTGAACATGCTCAGTTATTTTGCTGGGGTAGTTACACAGGTACTGGCTGGATTTTAGTACATGACCCAATTGGCTATACTTTTATATGTGGTAGCATTCTCACCTCTAAGTGTGAAGGTCTAGACTTCAAGCCCCACTCCAGAGATTTGAGTATATATCTACCCTCTGAGGGACCGGTGCAGTGTTGAAGGTGCCATTTTTTGGATGAGATGCTAAACCGAGGCCTAGTTTGTCCTCTCAGGTGGACGTAAAAGATCAAATTAAAAGATCAAATGGCACTATTCGAAAAAGAGTAGTGGAGTTCTCCTGCTGTCCTAGCCAACATATACCACCGCTAAAACTAATTATGAGGTCATTTAATCTCCCTACTTATTGTGGGATCTTGCTGTGTGGAAAGTACAATGCTGACTATATTTCAAAAGTACTTCGTTGACTGTGATGCACTTTGGGATATCCTGAGGTCCTGAAAGGTGTTATATAAATGCAAGTTCTTTGTTTCTAGACAGAACGTATCGACTGTCTATTTAACTGTGAACAACATTACAGCTAAATCTAATCCTTTTCTCATCTGATGTCCACAAACGCTTTCTCCAGCAGGGATCACTAGACAGTGATGAGGGAAGGGAAAGGGTTTACTTCCCCCGTACCCCAAGGTGCTGAGGCAAATTATAGCATCCTGACCACTGCTGGTTAAATCAGCTAACTTTGCACAAATAGGGTACTGAACCTGGATGTTCTGGTCTGTATGGTGCTGGCTTTATCCACTATCCCATTGGAAAAAATTGCACATAATAGTTTTTACAGTTCCTCAATCTATTATTTCCTTTGTGTAATATGACCTTGTCAATTGGTGGATGACATACAGGGAACTTTGGTAACAGCAAACACTCAGGAACTGTACTGCATAAATTCATACAATTCTTCTCTGTACTTCCAGCGACCAAAATCATCATAAGAATTTTTAGGAACAGGAAATTACTTTTGGGTCTAACAAGTCGATCCTTTTTTCTACCTACCCACCTTCTCGCTATATGCCTCTATCCCTTTTCTCTCCAAAACATTTAGCTGTTTCTTGAGTCTATTTGTACTGCCCACCTCAATGTTAACTGGTAATTTATTTCACAACTCTAATTGCTTAATTAGAATTATTTTTTCTACATCATCTTCATTTTGCTTAAGTTCCAGTTCAGACATGTTTCCATATTTGAATAAAATGACCAAGTAAGTAATTCCAGACCATTTCTTATTTATAGCCAAACTGCTTAATAGCAGGTTTACTGCTGATAGTTTTAATTCTTTCATCCATCTTTTTTCAATTAGCTAGTCATGGGGCAGCTTGTTCTACCAGAGGAAAATTAATTCTTTCAAACATTCAGTGGATAGGAAATCTATAAAATCGTGGATAATAAATTCCTAAAAGAAACTGTGTAAGTTATAATTAATCTGGAAGTGTAAAACACCAGGGCCTTGAAATTCAGTGGGCCTTGCGCCCACTTAGCGCCTAAAGAGGTCTTTTGCGCCGGCGGGGTGGTAGCGCGGAAATTGAGTGCAGCGGTATTGGCGGCGGTAGCCGTTAGCGCTGCGCCGGGACCGATGAGGTCATCGGTGTGCGTGGTGGCCCGTAACGCCCTGAAACCGCGCCGATCCCCATATTTATTTGCGCCCGCCTCCTCCGAAGCGGGCGCAAACAGCGAACAGAAAACGGGGCCGTCCTGCTGCCATAGTGGGGCGCTTTAAAGCTGAAGGTGCGGCTGGCCGCTTTTTCGGCGGCCGCCTGCCCGCACCTCCTTCCCCGGCCTCCTCCACCCCCCCCGCGGCATTGTCGGCTGGTTTCCGTGGAGCCCGGCACTTCTCCGTTGTGCCGGGCTCTTTTGCCAGCACTCGCGATCGGGGCTCCGGCCGTTGCAGGCACCTCCCCCTTAATAGAAGGAGGAGACCTGCAGTACCGCAGCCTGCCGCACCGCATCGGGTGGCGCTGCGGCAACTAGCACGCTGATATTCAGTTGCAGCGCCCCAAACGGAGGCGGGCACACCCTGGTATAGCGCCCGCTTCCGAATTGGGGCGCAGAAGACGAATATACGGCGTGCGCTAATGCCTCCCCGCCCAGCACCAACTTTTGGGCGCGAGCGAGCTGCCCGCGCCCAAGTGAATTTCTAGGCCCAGGAATTAAAATTTGTACAATAGAAATTCCAGATTACAAAACATGGGCCAGTTGAAGATCCAAAATCGTGTTGGAAATGTATACCTTTCTGTGAATATCACAATTAAAATTCTGGTGGAAAGTTGAAAAATGTGATCTTCGCGATAAAGCAGAAGAACATTACTTTACACGCACGGCTATTAGAATCATAGAATAGTACAGCATAGACAGAGCCCATTTGGCCCACTGAGTCAGTGCCGGCTCTTTCGAACAGCAATCCAGTTAGTCCCACTCCCCCGCTCTTTCCCCATATCCCTGCAATTTTTTGTCCTTCAAGTACCTATCCAATTCCCTTTTGAAGGCTGCTATTGAATCTGCATCCACCACCCTATCAGGCCGTGCATTCCAAATCCTAACCACTCGTTGCGTCTAAAGGACATGAGTGAACCAGATGGGTTTTTACAATCCATTAGTTTCCTGGTCACCATTACGAATACTAGCTTTTTTAAGTAACAGATTTATTTAATTAACTGAATTTAAATTCCACAGCTGCTGTAGTTGAATTTGAATTCATTGTCCAGATCATAGTCCAGGCCTCTGGATTACTAGTCCAGTAACATAACCACTATGTTACCGTTCCCAAGAGTGCGCTATTATTAATACGTAAATGTTGGAGTGAGCATAGCGTCACTGGTCTGTGATTTGAACACGGGACCTCCTACTACATATCAATCAGTGAAAGGTACTATAAAAATGAAAGATGTCTTTCTTTTCTTCAAGTTATCATGTATTACATGAGAGACTGACTACCATGAATGAAGCCTTTAAAAAAGATAGTGTTCTGTGATTCTCCATCCGCACTCCAATTTAGCTGATTGACTAATTCAGCTGTTTTAAAAGGTACACCATGCCTCTCAACTGCCCTCTTTTAATCAGGATAACCTGACAAACAGCACAGCTGAGAAGAGGCAGCAGCACACAACACTCTCAAGCTAACAAAACTTTTCCAGTTCTACAAAAACCATGCTGCTGCCCAAATGGTAATTCGAGTTGTCACCCATTTTAACACATTGCACATTGAGGGGGAGAAATTCGGTATTGCCCCGATTGGGGTGCAATTATTGGGCAGGCGCAAAGTTTAGCACCTGCCGCTAATTATCGCCTCTGACTGCAAACTTAGCTTCTATCGCCCCTGGAGGAGATTGGAGCGCTAAATCAGGCACTACACACCTCTCTTAAGGCGCTAATGCCGAGGAGCGAGGCGCTACCTCAGAGCGCTGGCGAAACTCATGTGATGTCAGTCAGCAATGGAACATAGACACACTGGCGCCGGCCAGTTCTTAAAGGGGAGGGTTGATCTTGCTCTCCATCGACACTCTGCTCATTGCAGCCTTGAATCTCAGCCTGGAGAGACCTGTACATCAAATCTGCTGGAAAGAACAATGGAGAGGCCCAGGGAAAGAGCTCAGAGTGCAGCCCCCATAGTCTCTTCTAAATCGATGCAAGGAAGGTCAAATCAAAACTCCTTCACACAGCGTGGTGCAAAAATGTCGCCGACAAAAAAAGGCAGGAAGCGGTCGCCTTTAAATAGCACTCCCCCAGTCCCTTCCCGACTGCAAAACGTTCCCCTCAACCTGTCGTTGTTAGCGGTAGGCGGAAAGGCAGGGGGCACCACTCAATATCCGGTCCGGGGCGTTGCACGCCCGACTGACGTCACGATCTGCAAGCGCAGGAGAATCGTGGCGGTAGTGTTTAGCGCCGCCGCAAAATGTCTGGCCAATTACGTGAGCGGTGCAAACATCGCCGCGCCCGGGCGCAAGTTGCTTTGCGTCCCATTAGCGATCTCTTAGGACGCTAACGGGAGGCACCAAGCAATCGAATTTTCCCCCGAGTGTTTTGGAATACACAAGGAAAAATACAATTGCAAAAAAGGGCATTCCGGATTAGAATCCATTCCCCATTCTCGATTTTCTGTATATTTTTATATATTTAAAAATCATAAACTTTGCTGAAGTGCTTAAGGGGCAGCACGGTGGCATAGTGGTTAGCACTGTTGTCTCACAGCGCCAGAGACCCGGGTTCGAATCCGGCCTCGGGCGACTGTCTGTGTGGAGTTTGCACATTCTCCCCGTGTTTGCGTGGGTTTTCTCCGGGTGCTCCGGTTTCCTCCCACAGTCCAAAGATGTGCGGGTTAGGTTGATTGGCTATGATAAATTGACCCTTAGTGTTAGGGGGATTAAATACGTGGGGTTACGGGGATAGGGTGGGATATGTGTTGGTGTAGGGGTTACGGGGATCGGGTGGGATATGTGTCGATGCAGGCTCGATGGGCCGAAATGGCCTCTATCTGCACTGTGGCGTTTCTGTGATTTCTGTGAACACTAACATCATTCTTACTGACCTATAATAGCTCTAACCTGAGGTTTAAGCCAGGCATTACTGAAATATTTATCAATGCAATAGTGATCCCCTGTGGCAGTATATGGGTACTGCAACAACAGTTAAAACTAGTTCATCAAGATGCTTCAGTGGAAATGACATTGGCCCGTAATTTGCGGTCAGCGGCGAGGCAAAGGTTGCTGCTGGCCCCAAAGTAAGCTTCCCACAAAGACCTCGCGATCTCTGTGGCAAGCAGTTCGGCTTTTCCGACGTGCAGTTGAAATCAGTGCAAGTTAATGGGGAATCCCTAACGTGAACTACTGTGACGTCAACAAGCTGTCTAAGCAGGCAATCACAATGCAGAATTCTCTCAGACCAAGAACCAGGAAATGAGTAAGCTCTTTTGATTCTAACTTTTTAAAAATATTATAGAGAACAAAACAAAGATTGGGGTTCTCACATGGGGAAAAGGTAAACCTGAAATAAGGATGAACAAACTTTTTTTTAAATTTAAAATTAAAATTTCTTAAAAATTGTAATTTTTATTAAAATGGATAAATTTGACACAGCAAAATTAAAGTGAGTTTTTCAGGGCCATAACGTTTCTTTAGCAGTTAATACACTGTTAAAAACTAATCTAAAAGGGTCTAACTTTTAATGGGGTATTTAACAGCGATATTACCGCAGAAGAGCCTAAGGTTTCATCAGTTTCCCTGTTGGTCGGATGGGGGAAGCCAGTGTCGGAGCAGTGAATGACTGACCGCAACTTCAAGATTTCCGTGTTAGGATGCACATGTACTACATGTGGTAGATTGGGAGACTACACTAAAAGGTATGAAGGTGGACATACAATGGCTAACATTCAAGGAAATAATGCATAATTTGCAACAAACATATATTCCCCTAGGGCATAAAAACCCAAAAGGAAAAATGATCCAACAATGGCTAACAAAAGAAATTAAAGCTAGTATTAAGTCAAAAGAGGAAGCTTATAAAGTTGCTAGAAAAAGCAGTCATCCGGAGGATTGGGATCTTTTTAGAAATCAGCAAAGCAGGACCAAGAAATTGATAAAGAAAGGGAAAATGGAATATGAGCACAAACTAGCGAAAAATATAAAAATGGTATGTGAAAAGGAAAAGACTGGCAAAGGTAAATGTAGGACCTTTACAGTCAGAGACAGGAGAATATACAATGGGGAATGAGGAAATGGCAGAGAAATTAAATAAATACTTTGTTTCTGTTTTCATGGAGGAAGACACAAAAAAACTCCCAGAAATACGAGAAAACCATGGGTGTGACGAGAATGAGGAACTTAAAGAAATTATTATTAGTAAAAAAACAGTACTAGCAAAATTAATGGGACTAAAAGTCGATAAATCCCAAGGACCGGATGACCTACATCCTAGGGTTTTGAAAGAGGTGGCCATTGGGATAGTGGACGCATTGGTTGTCATCTTCCAAAATTTTATAGATTCTGGAACGGTTCCTGCAGATTGGAGGATAGCAAATGTAACCCCACTATTTAAGAAAGGAGGGAGAGAAAACGGGGAACTACAGACCTGTTAGCCTCACATCAGTAGTTGGGAAAATGCTGGAATCTATTATAAAGGATGCACTTAGAAACTAATAGTAAGATTGGGCAGAGTCAATATGGATTTATGAAAGGGAAATCCTGTTTGACAAACCTATTGGAGTTCTTTGAGGATGTAACTAGTGGGGTAGACAAAGGGGAACCGGTAGGTGTGGTGTATCTGGATTTTCAGAAGGCCTTCGATAAGGTCCCACACAATTAGGTGAACAAAATTAGGGCACATGAAATTGGGGGCAATATACTAGCATGGATTGAGAATTGGTTAACAGACAGAAAATAAAGAGTAGGGATAAATGGGTCTTTTTCAGGATGGCAGGCTGTGACTAGTGGGGTACCGCAAGGATCGGTGCTTGGGCCCCAGTTATTCACAATCTATATCAATGATTTGGATGAGGGGACTAAATGTAACATTTCCAAATTTGCTGATAATACAAAGCTAGGTGGCAGTGTCAGTTGCGAAGAGGACGTGAAGAGGCTCAAGGGGATCTAGACAGGCTCAGTGAGTGGGCGAGAACATGGCAGATGGAATATGATGTGGATAAATGTGAAGTTAACCACTTTGGTAGAAAAAACAGAAAGGCAGAGTATTTCCTAAATGGTGAAAGATTGGGGAATGCAGATGCTCAAAGGGGCCTGGGTGTCCTTGTACATGAGTCACTGAAAGTGAATGTGCAGGTGCAGCAAGCCATTAGGAAGGCAAGTGGTATGCTGGCCTTCATTACAAGAGGATTTGAGTACAGGAGTAAAGAAGTCTTACTCCAATTATATAGGGCCTTGGTGAGACCACACCTGGAGTACTGTGTACAATTTTGGTCTCCTTACCTAAGGAAGGATATACTTGCTACAGAGGGAGTGCAACGAAGGTTCACGAGATTGATTCCTGGGATGGCGGGATTGTCGTATGAGAAGAGATTGAGTAAACTAGGCCTGTATTCTCTTGAATTCAGAAGAATGAGAGGGGATCTCATTGAAGCATACAAAATTATTACAGGGCTTTATAGGATGGATGCTGGGAGAATGTTTCCCTTGGCTGGGGCGTCTAGAACCAGGGGCCACAGCCTCAAAATAATCCATTTTATAGCAGGCTTTATTACAGAGATATAAAAGGTCATTTTACTCCCTCTGCCCGATGGAAATGGGGCGGCACCAGCGTTAAAATCGATGTGGTGGACTTCTTGGTCCGTTTCTGCTTTGCCACTGTATTAGGGAACTTCATTGATCTAGAACATAGGACACCGATGTACTTTAGAGAGTCAACTAGGCGGAGCCTACGCCATTGCATGCTCCACTCAGTTGAACCCAGCAGTGAAGAGGAAGAGGTCCCATAAAGATATGTGAAAAGTTATTTTTGTGGGGCCAGGAGGAGCCTGGAAAGATAATAATTGGCAGTCCTGACAAGATTAATAAAATGAAACAGATCAAGTACTATGTTATTACAGATTTTACCTCATAGCCTAATCGTGCTGCCTTCTGCAGCAGTGTTTCGCCAGCATTCTTATTTACTATTAGCTTTCGTGTTTCAGATTGCGACTGTTGCCCTGTGGATGTTGCTGCTTGAGCAGATGGTGACCGTGACACTGTTGCATGTTTAACAGGAGTAACTGAGGATGTCCGCTTTTTCCAGCGGGCTGAATAATCACGTTGCTTCTTTGGTGATGGGCTCCAATCAGAATCCAGCATTAATGCTGAGCGCTTTAGGGAGCGGTTTTGCTTTACTTTAATCTATTACAAAACAAATATTTAACAGATCAATCATTGGGACAAATAAAAGAATTACATACCATAACCTTACTAGACAACTCAACTCAATTTGTTCCTTTTCATCGTATATTTTAACATGTGGGAACTTGTATGCCTCATGCAATAGATATAGGCAGCTATAACTGGCTTTAATACTGAATCTACCATCTGATGACATTAAATTGCTTCATTTATTAGAGACTTAATCTAGTTTACAATAAAAAAAAGTGCAATTAAAATAATAGGCAAAATAATTACATTCAAACATGCTTAACATTTGTATACTAATATTGCCCAGCATGATTATAGGTTTAAATCTCACAAACATTTTTCTTTGTTTATTCATTAACACATCAATGCTTTAACATAGTGTAACCTGATGTTTTATTTCAAAGAGTGGTGTGGGAAGAAGGGGTTTCAGTTCATGGGGCACTGGCACCAGTACTGGGGAAAAAGGCAGCTGTTCCATTGGGAAGGGCTCCACTTAAACAGGGCTGGGACCAGTGTCCTGGCAAACCAAATAACTAGGGCAGTAGACAGGGCTTTAAACTAATGAAGGGGGGGGGGGGGGCGGATTCAGGAAAGAGTAAATTTAAAAGCAGTGAGAGAAATGTCAAGGCTCCAGAGCAGAGTTTAGGGTAAAAATAAGCAGAGTGGGTCAGGAAGGGACAGAGAGAGTAACAAAGGTAATAAGGCATCAGTGACTAAGGTGACATCAGGGAAAAATAGAAATAAGTCAAAGCTAAAGGCACTATATCTGAATGCGTGAAGCATAGATGAATTATTAGCGCAGATAGAAATTAACAGGTTTGATCTAATAGCCATAATGGAGACATGGTTGCAAAGTGGCCAAGATTGGGAACTAAATATTCCAGGATACTTAACTTTTAGAAGAGATATGCAAAATTGAAAAGGAGGGGTAGCCCTGATAATAAAGGATGGGATAAAGACAGTAGTGAGAAAGAATCTTAGCTCCCAAAATCAAGAAGTAGAATCAGTTTGGGTGGAGCCGAGAAACAGCAAGGGGCAGAAAACATTGGTGGGAGTTGTTTATCGGCCCCCAAATAATAGTTGTAATGTAGGGCAGAATATACAGAAAAAAACAGAAAAATAGGAGCAGGAGTAAGCCATTCGGCCCTTCGAGCCTGCTCCGCCATTCAATATGATCATGGCTGATCCTCTACCTCAATACCATATTCCCGCTCTCTCCCCATATCCCTTGATGCTTTTTGTGTCCAGAAATCTATCTATCTCCTTCTTAAATATATTCAGTGACTTGGCCTCCACAGCCTTCTGTGGTAGATAATTCCACAGGTTCACCACCCTCTGAGTGAAGAAATTTCTCCTCATCTCAGTCCTAAAAGTCCTACCCTGTATCCTGAGACTGTGACCCCTCGTTCTAGACCCCCCAGCCAGGGGAAACATCCTCCCTGCATCCAGTCTGTCTAGCCCTGTCAGAATTTTATACGTTTCAATGAGATCTCCTCTCATTCTTCTAAACTCTAGTGAATACAGGCCTAGTCGACCCAAACTCTCCTCATATGACAATCCTGCCATCCCAGCAATCAGTCTGGTGAACCTTCGCTGCACTCCCTCTATGGCAAGTATATTCTTTCTTAGGTAAGGAGACCAAAACTGCACACAGTACTCCAGGTGTGGTCTCACCAAGGCCCTGTACAACTGTAGTAAGGCATCCTTGCTCCTGTACTCAAATCCTCTTGCAATGAAGGCCAACATGCCATTTGCCTTCCTAACTGCTTGCTGCACCTGCATGTTTGCTTTCAGTGACTGGTGTACAAGTAGATCCAGGTCTCTTTGTACATCAGCATTTCCCAATCTATCACCATTTAAATACTCTGCCTTTCTGTTTTTCCTACCGAAGTGAATAACTTCACATTTATCCACATTATACTGCATCTGCCATGTATTTGCCCACTCACTCAACTTGTCTAAATTGCCTTGAAGCCTCTTTGCACCCTCCTCTCAACCCACAATCCCACCTAGTTTTGTGTCGTCAGCAAACTTGGAAATATTACATTTGGTTCCCTCATCCAAATCATGGATGTGTATTGTGAATAGCTGGGGCCCAAGCACTGATCCCTGCGGTACCCCACTAGTCACCGCCTGCCACCCCGAAAAAGACCCATTTATTCCTACTCTCTGTTTTCTGTCTGTTAACCAATTTTCAATCCATGCCAGTATATTACCCCCAATCCCATGTGCTTTAACTTTGCACACTAACCTCTTATGTGGGACTTTATCAAAGACCTTCTGAAAATCCAAATACACCACATCCATTTGGTTCTCCCTTATCTATTCTACCAGTTACACCCTCAAAAAACTCCAGTAGATTTGTCAAACACGACTTACTTTTCATAAATCCATGTTGACTTTGTCTAATCCCATTGATATTTTCTAAGTGTTCTGTTATCACATCCTTTATAATAGACTCTAGCATTTTCCCTACTACTGATGTTAGGCTAACCAGTCTGTAGTTCCCTGTTTTCTCTCTCCCTCCTTTTTTAAATAGTGGGGTTACATTTGGCACCCTCCAATCTGCAGGAACTGTTCCATAATCTATAGAATTTTGGAAGATGACAACCAATTCATCCACTATTTCCATGGCTACCTCTTTTTTAGTACTCTGGGATGCAGATTATCAGGCCCTGGGGATTTATCGGCTTTCAGTCCCATTAATTTCTCCAGCACTATTTTTTTACTAATACTAATTTCCTTTAATTCCTCCTTCTCACTAGACCCTTGGTTCCCTAGCAATTCTGGGAAGTTATTTGTGTCCTCTTCCGTGAAGACAGAACCAAAAGTATTTGTTTAATTGCTCAGCTATTTCCTTGTTCCCCATTATAAATTCTCTAATTTCTGACTGTAACGGACCTACATTTGTCTTCATGAATCTTTTTCTTTTTACATACTTGTAGAAGCTTTTACAATCCACTTTTATGTTCCTTGCAAGTTTACGCTCATACTCTATTTTTCCCCTCTTCATCAATCTCTTGGTCCTTTTTTTTATAAATCAGGAAATTAGAGGGGCATGTAACAAGAGTAATGCAGTGATCATGGGGGTTACTCTACATATAGACTGGGCAAACCAAATTTGCAGTAATAGTGTGGAGGATGAATTCATAGAATGTATGCAAGACAGTTTTCTAGATCAGTATGCTGAGGAACCAACTAGGGAACAGGTTATTTTAGATCTAGTATTGTGCAATGAGAAAGGGTTAATTAATATAACCTTGTAATAAAGGGGCCTTCAGGGAAGAGCGACCATAATATGATGGAATTTTATATTGAATGTGAAAATGATTTAGTTAAATCCAAACCTAGTCTCTTTAAATCTAAACAAAGCGAACTACATAGGTATGAGGGGCAAGTTGGCTACGGTAGATTGGGAAACTACAATAAAAGGTATTATGGTAAACAAGCAATGGCTAGCATTTAAAGAATTAATACATCATTTACAACAAATATACATTCCTTTAAAGCACAAAAACCCCACAGGAAAAGTGGTCCATCCGTGGTTACCAAGAGAAGTTAAAGATAGTATTAGGTCAAAGGAAGAGGCTTATAATGTTGTCAAAAAGAGTAATAAGCCTGAGGATTGGGAGGATTTTAGAATTCAGCAAAGGAGGACCAAGAAATTGATAAAGAAAGGGAAAATAGAATATGAGAGTAAACTAGCGAGAGACATAAAAACAGACTGTAAAAGCTGCTATAGGTATGTAAAAAGGAAAAGATTAGCGAAAGTAAATGTGGATCCCTTACAGGCTGAGACAGGGGAAGTTATAATGGGGAATAAGGAAATGGCAGAGAAATTAAACAAATACTTTGGCCGCGATTTTGCTGGCGCTCAGAGGGCGGGTTTGGAGGCAGGTCAGAGGTTAATTTCGTTTCGATTGACGGCGGGTTCCGATCCCGCCGTCATCCCGCCTCCAAACAGCTTTCCCAAGTGTCGGGTCCCCAATTTGCAAATGGACCCGACACCTAGCGGCGGAAAGTGGATTAAAGGCAATTACCTGCCTATTAACAGGTACTTGCCAGTTATTTTTAGCCTATTTTTGGATTTTCCCATTTCTGATTCGGCTTTCCTGACGTCCGGACACCACGCCAGGTAAGTGTGGCATGTTGTGAGTTTGCTGTAATGTTTGCGGAATAATGACAGCTGTAGAAGTGGCGTGAAGGATCCAATGTTGCACATGGTGAGTTTCAGAGGAAAGAAAATGTTGGGTACTGATTTCTTTAGCTTACAAATTTTTTTAATCCATGTCCAGTGCCACCTCATTGGGCGAACCTCACTCACCATTGACAGATCGCTTCTGTCACCTCACCTACAGCTGCCATCTATTCCAGCCTATGGAGGGAGTCATTGGAGAGGCTGGGTGCAAGAGGTCACCTTTATGCAGTGATTATCAGTCTTTTCAGCACCTCAATACGGTCAAACACTGAGAAATCAACTGTGAAAATGAAATTGTGTGTGGTCCCTTTAAGGAAACCGGCAGATGACGTGTCATCAAATGGCATCATCAGGCCCACTTCCTGTTAATTGGCCGGCAAGCTCAACAAGGTCAATCAAGGCAAAAGCAGCTGGGGGCAGGACTGGAAGCCGGAAACCAGCTGACCTGCACTCAACCCGCCTCCATTAATAAAGTTGCGGTCTTTGTGTCTGTCTTCACGGAAGAAGACGCAAAAAACTTCCCGGACATAGTGGAGAATCAAAGCTCTAGCAAGAATGAGGAACTGAAAAAAAATTAGTATTAGTAAAAAAAAAGTACTGAAAAAATTAAATGGGAATGAAAGCTGATAAATCCCCTGGACCTGATGGTCTACATCCTAGGGTTTTGAAAGAGGTGGCTATAGAGATAGTGGATGCATTGGTTGTCATTTTCCAAAATTCCATAGATTCCAGAACGGTTTCCGCAGATTGGAAGTTAGCATCTGTAACCCCACTATTTAAGAAAGGAGGGAGAGAGAAAACGGGGAACTACAAACCAGTTAGCCTGACATTAGTAGGGAAAATGCTAGAATCTATTATTAAGGACGTGGTAACAGGACACTTAGAAAATAATAATAGGATTGGGCAGAGTCAACAGGGATTTATGAAAGGGAAATCATGTTTGACAAATCTGCTAGAGTTTTTTGAGGTTGTAACTAGCAGAATAGATAAGGGGGAACCAGTGGATGTGGTGTATTTGGATTTGCAGAAGGCATTCGATAAGGTGCCACACAAGAAGTTATTAAACAAAATTAGGGCTCATGGGATTGGGGGTAATATACTAGCATGGATTGAGGATTGGTTAACGGACAGAAAACAGAGAGCAGGAATAAACTGGTCAGTTTTGGGTTCGCAGGCTGTAACTAGTGGGGTACCGCAAGGATCAGTGTTTGGGCCTCAGCTATTCACAATCTATTATCAATGATTTGGATGAGGGGACTAAATATAACATATCCAAGTTTGCTGATGATACAAAGTTGGGTGGGAATGTAAGTTGTGAGGAGGATGCAAGGAGGCTTCAAGGGGATATAGACAGACTAAGTGAGTGGGCAAGAACATGACAAATGGAATATAATACGGAGAAATGTGAAGTTATCCACTTTGGTAGGAAAAATAGAAAAGCAGAGTATTTTTTAAATGGTGAGAGATTGGGAAAGGTTGGTGTTCAGAGGGACCTTGGTGTCCTTGTACATGAATCACTGAAAGTTAACATGCAGGTACAGCAAGCAATTAGGAAAGCAAATGGTATGTTGGCCTTTATTACAAGAGGATTTGATAAAAGTAAAGATGTCTTACTGCAATTATATAGGGCCCTGGTGAGACCACACCTGGAGTATTGTGTACAGTTTTGGTCTCCTTACCTAAGGAAGGTTATACTTGTCATAGAGGGAGTGCAACAAAGGTTCACCAGACTAGTTCCTGAGATGGGGGGATTGTCCTATGAGGACAGATTGAGTAGACTAGGCCTATATTCTCTAGAAATTAGAAGAATGAGAGGTGATCTCATTGAAACATACAAAATTCTTACAGGGTTTGACAGGGTAGATGCAGGGAGGCTGTTTCCCCTGGTTGGGGAGTCTAGAACCAGGGGTCACAGTCTCAGAATAAGGGGTCGGCCATTTAGGACTGAGATGTGGAGAAATTTCTTAACTCAGAGGGTGGTGAATCTTAGGAATTCTCTGCCACAGATGGCTGTGGAGGCTCAGTCGTTGAGTATATTCAAGACAGAGAGTGATAGATTTTTGAATATTAAGGGAATCAAGGGATATGGGGATAGTGCAGGAAAGTGGAGATGTAGAAGATCAGCCATGATCTTATTGAATGGTGGAGCAGGCTCGAAGGGCCAAATGGCCTACTCCTGCTCCTATTTCTTATAATCTTATTTTGTTAAAATCAATTCTATTCTCCAGGTCAAATAAATAACCTGAAACCCTCGTCTATGCTTTTGTCACACCACACTAAACAATGTCGAATGCTCTCCTAGCTGGCCTGCCATCCTCCACTCTCCATAAACGTCAGCTCCTCTATAACTCTGCTGCCGTATCCTAGCTCACATCAAGTCCCACTCATTCATCCCCCCTGTCCTCAATGACTTGCACTGGCTCTAGGTCCCCCAGTGCCTCAAAATTAAAATGATCATCCTAGTGTTTAAATCCCAACATGGCCTTGCCCCTCCCTATCTCTGGAACATCATCCAGCCCTACAACCCCCCTGAACTCTCCATTCCTGAGAGTCTGGCCTTTTGTGCATTTCCCACTTCCTTCACCCCGCCATTGGCGGGTCTGCTTTCAGTCACCTAGGCACCACGCTCTGGAATTCCTTTCCTTAGCCCCTCCACCACTCTCTCCTTCTTTCAGACTCTCCTTAAATCCCACATTTGACCAAGCTTTTGGTCTGCCTTCCTAATATCTCATTTATTGGCTCAGCAGCCTTTTTTTGATTAAGCACCTGTGAAGTACCTTGAAACATTTTTCTACTTTACAGGCACTGTACAATGTAAGGTGTTGATGTTGTAAATTGTTTACCTTGTGTTTTCCTTGGTTGTTTGCATCTTCTTCTGATGACTGGGGCCCACTAATGTGCTTTGTCTTACATTTACGTTTTCCTGATGGTTTTTCTGACTGGTACTGACTTGGAGATTCTTGTGTGTGGCTCAAGTCGAGAGCTCCTGGGCTGCAAGATTCTTTACGTTTCCGTAAACTTCCTGACACAGGAGTGCTGCGTCTGACACTCAGATTCCAGTCGGTACTGGGCAATTTGCCCGAAGGAGCTAGCCTCTTTCGTGGTGAAATGGGAGGAGTCCATGTGCCTAAAAAGAAAACTGCAATATAGTTAACTTGACTAGACTCCAGCTTTGCTCTACATCCGTAAGCTCCTATGAAACTGTATCCTGGCTGGAACACAAAATTCCTCAGTTACAATCCATGCTTGGCATCAGTGCAGCATGATCTTTTGTAACACCAATTGTGTAGTATGATGTTGTACAAAACTGGTCTAATAGATCAACTACAACATTCTTACTTGCCCCAGGAGATGCTTGCAGTTGGACGCCAACTGAGAAGCAATGCTGGCATTATACTCTTCAAGTGAGATATGAGCTGTCAGCACACTACAAGGACACCATTAAGTCATGAAGGAATGTCTGAAATTGCCATATGTTCCTCCAGTTGTCTCTCTTCTTCTTCCTCCTCCTTCTCTTGATAAAACGGGGCCAGTGTATCAGCACTTCTGCAAAGCAATCACTTGTCTAAGACAACTCAGTCAAAGCCACAGAACCCAAAGTTGCCCTAGCATCTACCAGTGCCTCAGCTAGTACTGGGGTTGAATCCTATGAAATTATGCTGCATGGGGTGGTGTTGTGGCTAGTGGGGAGAGGTAGATGATTCTTTAAGTTGTGTGCGTGTCAGGGCAGGTTTTCAATGGCTGAGGATATAATACAAAATACGTCCTTGAGGAAATCTTTCAGAGATTTCTCAAACAATACTTTGTCCTTTCTTGTATGAGAAATGTGGTTGTGTTAGTGGTTTGGTTTTAATTTGCTGTTGTTTGGTGCCAAGACTCAACCTATGTAAGAGTTAGTTCTGGAGCTACGGAATCTGCTTTAGGTAGCAGCAGACACTGTGGCCGGAATTTTCTCCAGGGAGGCGGGTGGCCTCCTAGGCGGGCAGGAAACCTGGGAGGCCGGGTTTCCTGCAGGCCCTGCTGTCTTTAACAGCAGGGCCTGATTTGCATGCGAGGCCTCGAATTCTCGCCCACAGCCATCCAGATTGAAAGGCTGGCTGGCTGCGGGCGGGTAGGCCTGCAGGTGCGAGGGGTCGGTCTGGGGGAGGGATGGTGGGGGCTCCATTCAGCATCAGGGATTGCGGGAGGGAGAGGTCGGCATCGGGGATCGCGGGTGGAGGGGTCAGCTGAAGCATCGGCGGGGTGCAGAGGGGATCGAGGCCGGCCACCGGAGGATTGTGGCCAGCTTCAGCATCATCGGTGGGGGGGGACTCGTGGTAGGGATTGGAGGCCTAGGATGGCGATTGGAGGCCTTGTGGAAGTGTCTCCGATCGCAGGGGGTGGGTTAGGTAGGGACCCTGGATCCAGGAGGTAGGTATAAAACCACTGATGCAGCAGTCCCCGCCTCGGTTTAACTGCCAGGCTCACAAATTGTGTGAAACCTATCCACATGCAGTTAAAAACAGAATGGAGTGAAAAAAAGGCTTCAGCCTCATTATAATATTTAAATTGACGTTCTGCCCTCTGGGAGCGAGTTGGCTGTCTGCCCCCTGCACCGCCTCCGTTAAAAGCAGAAGTGGGCGGGTTGGAGACGGGATCAGGTCAGGGATCCCATTATTAACAATTTTACTGCCTCCACGCTCCAAACCCACCATTTTTTATGGGGAAAATTCCAGCCTGTGTCACTGGTTGGAAGCAATTAAATTGCCTGAATGCCACTTGGCAAATGGACAACATGGTCTCTTACCCAATATCATACCATAGAACTACAGAACGATACAACAAACCCAAAGGTTGGGCCAATGCTGGAAATGGATGCACATAGTTCAGAAGCTCCCAAATTTTCCCCAGCCATATAAGCTAACAAGGTATGCAGCTCAACTGTTGCATTTTGCATGCTACTGAAACGCTCCCTGCCACATGCAATTCTGTTTGACCTGGGAGCGGATGAGTGCTGAACTCCAAGGTCTCACTATACTGAGAAAATTGAGCGTCAACGTTTTTGTAGCCAGGATCATTTCCCAGCAAAGAAACATCTCATTAAACTTTTATGTTGAGTTCTGAGCGAACTTCACTGTTTGAAGAATCGTTCGTCAATAGAAGACAGTAAAAACAAGGATTGTGTTAATTGGTCACCAATAAGGATTAGCGACATTCCATACAGATTTTAAAACATACGTTTCTAAAAGTGGTAAGGCATACAATGCTCAAAAGACACTGAACTTTACCTGCAGTAACTGTTTTCCGCGTTTGTATCCCCGTGCTATCTTGATTTTGCTCCCCTTTGTGTAAAGATATTTCAGAATCCGCCTCACTCTGGAGCTTCTTCCTACTGCCTCTTGTTTGTGTCTTGATGGTAGAATTTTGCTTATTACTATTTTTACAATTTCCATCAGTCTCTGCTATACAACTCAAGTCATGTGGTTCCAATCTATCCTGTTCACCCACTTCAGCAATCAAGTTGTCAGTCCTCCCCACCTCACTCTCTTCTTTGGTCTCTTTATCCTCCGTTGTAAACAGTTCCTGACCCCTTGAATTCTTTTCTTTTATATCATCTTCCACTTCCTCATGCATACGCTGACTTTCTTCCAATGTACTGTTCGTTTGATCACAGGTCACATGCACAGGTGAGCCACAAAAACTTTCTGCAACACACAAATTAAAAACTCCTTTGTAATATATAAAAACATTTTAATCATCCTGTGTTTTCAGATTATTATATGGTTGTAATCTGCAGGTGCCTATGTCAATCATTTTCCTATAACTTTGCACCAATGTAAAATGCCCATTAGGATATTGATGCTATTTCATCACACTGTTTTTCATTACCAGCTGCCCCTGCAACCTTAGAAATCAACTCACCTGGATGAAATCAAAGACTTTTTTATGCCAATTTCTCCCTTCTCTCGGAAGGTGCCAGCTCTTCCTTGAGTATGGTTTCATAGGTGCCAGCAGCCTTCCAACACCTTGACCAAGTGACCATTCTTTGTATGTGACTGGAGAGTGAATGTCGGCAAGTATGGGTAAAAGCAGAGGGAGATTTGTTCTGTAGTTGGCCTGTTATACCTCACTGGAAATTCTTCATTAAGGGCCCCAAATTCCACCATCCTTATTCCTCTGTCAGAAGTGTGTTGGGGCAGGACTTCCAGCTGCCTGTGCCCTGGAGTTGGACCCATCCCAAATGGGGAGTCAAGACCAAGTATAGTCTTCAGGCGAAGCACGGTTGGCAACTGCGGTATAATTTCACTAGGGAATGCAGACGTAATTCAATCCCCAATTTAAAAGTCATACATTCTGTTCTTTTCTCATTATAGATTCAAATGTCCGCATTTATAACGGAAATTACCTATGTAAATTTGTCACATTGTAATTACACCTTCGCAGCAGTTTGACTTTCTAAAGGATCTCTGTAAACACTGAATTTTGTGTTTTGTGACATGTATCTCTGTGCCTGTCTCTCTCACAAAAACAGGCACACAGCTATAAGACAGAGGAAACAATCTAATTATCATCAACAAGATACAATTTTAATGGATATGGTAATTACAGCTATCAAAATTCAACACATTAACTTTTTATTATAAAAAACAAATTTGGAAGACAGACATTCTGGCCGGGATTTTCCCATTTCCCACCCGCAGAGCGCGGGGTGGGCCCTGAAGTTTGATTGACAGGCTGGCTTCCAGTCAGGCGGGAAACGCTGGCTGACCAGGACAACACAGCAAAAAGTAGGTGCTGGGTCCTGGGGAAGGGGTTCGATCCCTGACCCCGGGGATGAGTCGCGATCCTCGTGGGAGTCCAATCCCCGACCCTGGTGGGGGGGGTGAGATCGATCCCCGGGGGAGGAGGGGGGCCCGATCCCAGGGAGGGGCGGGCTGCTGGTGGGTGAGCTTGGGGGCCAGGAAGAAGCACTCCTGCTCCTCCTAGCCCACAAGGATGGCACCCCGAGTCTGTGTCCGCCCCGTTGCAGCTACCGGGAATTGAGCCCCATGATCCCCAGCCGTCTGCAGTTAAACCTGCACAGCAAATTAAAGCAGAGGCTTCAGGCCTCATTATAATATTTAAAATGCCAACCTGCCTTCAGGCAGTGGGTTGGTTGCCTGACCCCGTCCTGCCTGAGTAAAAGGTGAAAGTGGGCGGATTGGAGGCGTGTTGGGGTTGAGTTTTAAATTTTTACAACTTTCACTTTCTCCCTCCACCTCCAACCTACCCGTTATTTCATGTGAAAATTCACTACTCTGTCTCTTTATCTGTCATTTCTAACTATGAGCACGAAGTCAGCGGCCCAGTTATGCCACCTATCCAAAGCCAGCGCTGGAAGCCCGAAACATTTTCAGGTTCGGGTCTCATCAGCATAATTTGGATGAGCTGCTGAATACTCAATGAGCGCTAGGGGGAAGCTTGCCACACCAGGAGAGGGGGAATCTGGCAGCTCTGTGAGCAAGCTGAGTTGGAAATCAGCACCAAAAGTCAGTGGGGGTGGGGGGCTCTAACCTGCGGCTAGCAGCGAGCCACAGTATTTTTATAGAGCACCCATGCCCCACAAAATGTTCCAAACTGTTTTTGGAGTGGCCTCCAGTGGTCCCTTTAAGAGCTGCTGTTTAGACTGCTCACCATTTGGTACAAATGAACAGAGCACACAAACGAGGAACTACAATCCATGTAGGGCCACAATTTGTAAATGTAAAGAGCCTGCCACCAGTTTTAGGAAGCCATTCTATGCACCCATTTACAGGCTCGCCTGAAAACTGCATTAAGTGGGAGCTGGGCGTACTAGAGGTGGCTGAGCTGCGCCCCTCCACTGCTGACCGCTCGTTTTTCAGTTGAGAAACGGGCAGGCAGCAGTTGGAAATCTGTTAGCAATTAGAATGTTTACATTTTCTAACTGTCAACACAACACAAGTGATAATTAGGTGAGATAATTAGAGGCTGACGCCTTCAAAGTTCAATGCCTCAATTTTACCTCTACCTCTCCTCCTTTAAGTCGCTCCTTAAAACCCACCTCTTTGACCAAGCTTTTGGTCACCTGTCCTAATATCTCATGTGGCTCAGTGTCAGATATTGTCTGATAACACTCCTGTGAAGCGCCTTGGGACGTTTTACTACGTTAACGGTGCTATATAAATGCAAGTTGTTGTTGTGGATTAAAAAAAAACCCAGTTACAATAAAGAAAGAAAATAAGGGAATTTTAAATTCTCTCCAATCTCTGGGAAAGGAGCAGCGTTGCAGTTAAAATGGAGTGCCTGCATTTCCCACGCTATTCCCCTTTTAACTTTGTTGGTTTTGGCAGTGGATAAATGCAAATCAAGGCCCCATGATGTACATGGGACCCCGATGGCGCTTCAACACACCCCTGAGTGGGGCGTCCATGTGGCCGCCCGTCGGGTAAGGTTGTCGCAAGGCCAGCCAGGCCCTCTAACTTGGTGCTTGCTCTTCGTATGACCCCTCCTTGCTCCCCACTTCACTGTTCAATTTTTGCTTACTGCCCAAAATGGGTTAGAAGCTGAGCGGCAGCATGCAAATGAGACCTGAAAATTAAAATCTATCTGACCTTCGACGAAGGCATCCCTGCAGCGTTGCTGTCAACTCCCACTGTTTCTCTCTTAGCTTAATGCACTTTCTGAAGTGTATAGAACACAAAACTAAATTTATAACAATTATGTAATCAGTAGTCTCTTTTTCCCCCCACACACAAACAGCCCATGCAATCAGTAGATTTCCTGTCACACACAACAGTAACAACTTGCATTTATATAGTGCCTTTAATGTAGAAAAACATCCCAGGGCACTTCACAGAGACGGAAGACGACAAAAATAGACACTGAGAAAAGGAGGAGATAGTAAAATGGCTAACCAAGTGCTTGGTCAAAGAGGCGGGTTTTAAGGAGATCCTTATAGGAAGAGAGGGATGTAGAGAAGTTTAGGGAGGAATTGTAAAGTGTGGGACCTAGGCCCGAACACCAATGGTGGGGTAAATGGGTGGTGCATAAGAGGGCAGTCAGAGGGAGAGTTATGGGGAGGTTGTATGGCCGGTGGAGGTTACAGATACAGAGCGACAAGGCCATGATAGGATTTAAACACAAGGATAAGCATTTTAAATTTGAAGCATAGTGGGAATGGGAGCCAATGCAGGTCACCAAGGACAGAGTGATGGGTGAGTGTGACTTTGTGTGGGATAGGATAACAGAGTTTTGGATGAGCTGAAATTTATTGAGAGTGGAAAATGGGAGGCCAGCTAGGAGAATATTGGATTACGCAAGTTTGGAGATGACAAAGGCACAGCAACAGATGAGCTGTGGCAGGGGTGGAGGCAAGAGATGCTATAGAGGTGGAGGTAGGCAGTCTTTGTGATGGAATGTATATGGGGTCAGAAGCTCAGCTCAGGGTCAAATAGCATGCTAAAATTGGGAACAGTCTTGTTTAGCTTGAGACAATGGCCGTGGAGAAGCGTGGAATTAGTAGTGAGGGGTATGATGTTTCTGGTAGGGGCCAAAGATGATTGATTCCACGTTCTCACTGTTTAACTGGAGGAAATTGCGGCTCATCCAAGACTGGACATCGGGAAAGCAACCTGACTAGACAGAGGCACTGAACGGGTTGAGAGAGTTGGGGGAAGAGGTAGAGCTGGAGCTCATCAGTGTACATGTGCAAGCTGACTCCATGGGCTCAAATTTCCAAGCCCCGTGGAGGCGGGAGTGGTGGGAAAATTGCAGAATCGGGGGCAGGAACCCATCCCGCCCCCAACCTGCCTCCGTGACAATGTCCCAGGAGGTGGGTATCTGACCTGTGCTGGGAGCTGCCTCCCTGAGGCGGGAAGGGGATTAGTGCCAATTAACTGCCTGTTAACAGGTAGTTAACAGGCAGTTTTTTGCCTAATCCCTATTTTTAGCCCTGAAGTGTGGGCTTCCCGACGGCTCCGAACCACACCAAGTTAGCGAGGCGGACCGTCAGTCTGAAGGGGTTGGAGGGGTCGAGATGTCCATTGTGCAGGTGAGTGATGGGTGCATGTGTGAGGTAAGTGTAAAATGTTTTATTAAGTTTTACTTTACTTTCTCCTGCAGGGTTCCTTCCTTCAGTTCTCAGGAGTCCCTCAGTTCACCGGCACAGAAAGCAGAATGGCCGCTGAACTGTCAAAAGCTGCAGCCTCTGCTTTCTGGTCTGGAGAGCTCTCTAACTGAGTCTGAGTGGAAGGACTCAAGTTAAAAGACAGATTGTCAGTGTTTGACAGATGAAATATCAATCACTGACGTCACCAGTAACCAGGTGTCCCGTAATTGGCCTGCTGAGCCCGCTGGGCGGGCTTAACAAGGTCAATCAAGGGAAAATAGTGTGGGTTGGCCACAAGTCGATGGAGGCTGGACTACAACCCAAAAAGTGGGAGTCCCGCCTCCATCACATCCCCATTGACAAAATCCAGCCCCACGAATCCGTGATGTTACCAAGGGGCAACTATATAGATGATGAAAAAGAGGGGGCCAAGGATAGATCTTTGGGTGATTCCAGAGTTAACAGTGCAGGGGTTGGAAGAGAAGCCACTGCTGGAGAGGCTCTGGCTATGACTGTATAGGTAAGAGTGAAACCAAGCAATGGTAATCCCACTGATCTGGACAACGGAGGAAAAGCATTGGAAAAGGATGGTGTGGTTGACCATGTCAAAGGCTACAGAGAGGTCGAAGAAGACGAGGAGGGATAATGCACTATGATCACAGTGACAGAGAATGTCATTTGTGACTGTGGTTAGTGCCGTTTCAGTGCTGTGGCAGGGACAGAAACCTGATTGGAGAAATTCAAAATAACATGTTCAAGAATTTTGGAGAGGAAAGGGAGGTTGAAGATGGGGCTGTAGTTTACAAGGACAGAGGGATCAAGGGCAGGTTTTTTGAGGAGGGGTTGATAATGGCTGTCCTGAAATGGAGGAGTCCGTACCTGAACAGAGGGAACTATTTACAATGTCAGCCAGCATAGGGGGCAGGAAGGGAAGATGGGTGTTCAGTTTAGTGGGAATGAGGTCAAAGGGGCAGGAGGTGGGTCTCATGGACAAATGAGCTCCAAGAGAGCTTGAGGAGAAATAGGAGAGAAAATGGAGAAAAACCACAGGTCTAGACCTGGACCCTGGGGAGACATTTGGGTTGATGGGCATGGTAAAGAGGATGCAGCAGAGGTAGCTGAACAGATGGTCTCAATTTTAGAGATTAGAGATTCTAAAGTGTGAATTTTTCACACTTGCTGGATGTGAAGGTGGAGGGGGCAGGGGAAAAGGGTTTAATGAGATGATTGGTACTGGAGAAAAGAAGCAAGGGGTTATCTTTGTTTTCTAAGATGACTTTGGAGTAGTGTGTGGTTTTGGCAGAGGGGAGTGCGGCCTAATAGATCTTGAAATAATGCAATCAGAATTGGTGATGGATAGTTAAACCAGCTGTGTGCCAGATATGCTTAAATCTGCACCCCATGGACTTGAAGGGATGAATATGGGGGCCATATAAGGGGATCGACCAGGATAGGAGAGAGTGAAGGTTTTTTCTGGGGACCAGGGCATCAAAGGTGGACAAGGAAGTATTGTGGTGAATGGAGGGCCAAAGGCTCGGCAGTTGGAATTTTGAAAGAGCAGTGACCAGTCCAGAATACTAAGGGACTGGGAGGTAGTCACTTATATACCTGGAATAGTGGGAGGAGTCAGCCGAGGCATGTCCAGACCTGTACCTAGTGGAATACACATACAGACACAGACAGGTATGACAGTGGTTTACCACAAGCAGTTGTAAGGGATCTGTGGAAGAATTTTTTCCAGGGACAGATAAAGAAGGAAGTGAGGTTTGAAAGGGGTAGGGAAATGTGGGTGGTGAGGAATACCAGAGACGCAAACAGCCTCTGTATTAAAAAAAAGTATGCATGTTGAAAAATAAACTCCATAGAAATTTTAACTGAAATAAAGATTATGAAATTTGACGTCTAGCTTTTCTTCAAATAATTTTGAAAAATTTTAGAGCATAAATTTTTCGAATCTAAAGAAAACTAAACCACCAGTGCAGCTGGCTGAATAGTAGCAATGTATCCTGGGGCAATTAGGTGAACTGCACTTACTCAAACTGCACAATCCAAATTCAACTCATAGCATCAGTCCAAACTTTTGGAAGAGCCTGTGGCCTTCAAGTAAAAACTTTCATGAAAGCAATAAAAGACACAACAGACATTTCAATTGATAAATTTAAATCATGTTATTGTGAAATGTGCATTTTAAAATTTTTATTTAAACCCTTATTTTGTACATTAGAAATTTCAGTTATTGCAAAATAATGGCGGATGAAAAAAATTTCAGAAAGCACTTTGAGGGACTTGTGGGAATCTGATTGCTAAACTCACTATAAATAGCACCCATCGTGTCACACATGCATGATAGACAAATTGAAATGCTATTTCAGTTAACAGAGTAATAGGTACTGCAGGCATTTACAAACAAGTATTCAAAGAAGCTCATGGTGTCAGTCTTGGCTCAGTGGTAGCACTCTTGCCTCTGAATCAGAAGGTTGTGGGTTCAAGCCCCATTCTGAAGACTTGAGAACATAATCTAGGCTGTTGCTTCAGTGCAATACTAGAATATAAGACGTAGGAGCAGGAGTAGGTAATTTGGCTCCTTGAGCCTGCTCTGCCATTCAATAAGATGATGGCTGATCTGATCTTGGCCTCAACTCCACTTCCCTGCCCACTCCCCATAACCCTTGACTCCCTTACCTTTCAAAAATCCAGATTTTTGCCCAAGGGAGTGCTGCACTTTCGGAGGTGCTGTCCTTCGAATGAGACGTTAACCATGAGACATTCATTCCCTCAAGCCTGTTCCCTCTCCATTCAATTAGATCATGGCTGATGTGTACTTCAACTCTATTTATACATCTTTGCTCCATATCCCTCAATACCCTTTCCAAACAAAAGTCTATTGATAGCAATCTTGAAAATGTTGTTTGACCCAGCATCCACAGCCTTTTGGGGGATAGAGTTCCAGATTTCCACGACCCTCTGTGTGAAACAGTGCTTTCTGATTTCACTCCTAAATGGCCTAGCTCTAATTTTAAGATTATGCCCCCTTGTTTTCGATTCCCCCCACCAGAGGAAATAGTTTCTCAATATCTACCCTTTCAAATCCTTTTATCATTTTAAAGATCTGAATATGATCACCCCTCAACCTTCTAAACTTAAGGGAATACAAGCCAAGTTTATGCAATCTGTTCTCATAATATAACCTTTTAAGCCCTGGTAACATTCTGGTGAATCTGTGCTGTACCTCCTCTCGAGGCCAATATATATTTCCTGAGCTTCAGTGCCCAAAACTAAATGCAGTACTCAGATAGGGTCTGACCAAGGTTCTGTACAACTAAAGCATCACTTACAACATAGCCTTTTTGCTTACTTTTTTGTACCTTCTGGAAGTCCATATAGATAATATCTATAGACACTCCCTAATCCATCATGCTGGTGACCTCCTCAAAAAATTTAACTAAATTAGTCAGATATGACCTACCCTTCACAAATCCATGCTGACTCTCTTTAAGCAGCTCATACTTATCTAAGTACTCAGCCACTCTGGGCAGGATTTTGTCAATGGGGGTGCGTTGGGGGCGGGACTGCTGGTTGTCGGGTTTCAGTCCTGCCCCTAATGACAACCAGCCAACCCACGCTATTTTCCCTTGATTGACCTCGTTAAGCCCGCCTTGCGGGCTTAGCCGGCCAATTAAGGGAAAGCCAGTGACAGAGGACGTCAGCCTATGACGTTTCATATGTCAAAAACTTCTGACAGATGAATTGTCAGCGTTTGACAACTTTGAGAAGCTGTCAAACACTGACAATCTCTGTTCTAAGGTGAGCCCTTGCACAAAGACTCACCAAAACATCTTTCCTCAGCAGAAAGCAGATGGCTGCTGCATCTGAGAATGCATCAGCCATTCTGTCATCTCTGCCGTTGAGATGAGGCACCTCCGGTTCCCCAAGGGTTAATAGCAGCGCTGGCCCTGGACATGTAAATGAAGAGAGTGTGATGTAAGTCGGTGTACAACGTCGACTTAACGTCACCTCAGCAAACTTCAACCTTAGCGCTAAGTTCAGCGCTGGGTCCTAAGCTCGCTCTAAAATCCGAGCGTTCAGCAGACTGACAGAGACACTGGGGTAGATTTTCCTGGAGCCGTCAGGCGGGGTTTCGGGCGTGTGGGGGGGGGGGGGGGGGTGGAAATCCCGAATTCGGGGGTCCCGACACCATCCCACCCAAAACCCGCCTCCACGTAAGTTTCAGAGGAGGCGGGTACGCACTGGGACCCGCCGACCCGAGGCGGGAAGGGATTAGTGCCAATTAACTGCCTGTTAACAGGTAGTTAACAGGCAGTTTTTAGCCTGATCCCTATTTTGAGGGGTGTCGTGTGGGATTCCCGACAGCTCCAAACCACGCCAGGTTAGAGGAGTCGGGTTGAAGGACTTGGAGGGGTCGCGATGTCGATGTTCAGGTGAGTGACGGGTGCATGAGTGCAAAGGTAAGTGTGTTTGGTGTGTCTAAAGTGTGTAAAGAAGTTTAAATTACCTATACTTACCTTCACAGCCTTTCTTCCTCTAGGCTGTGGGAGTCCATCACTCAGCCGGAACTGAAAACTGAATGGCTGCAATCTGTCAAAAGTGACAGCCTCAGCTTTCATTGCCGGTGACAGTTCTAACTGAGTCTGTGTAGAAGGACTCAGGTTAGAAGTCAGACTGTCAGTGTTTGACAGCTTCAAACAGCTGTGAAACACTGATATTTCATCTGTCAAGAACTCTTGACAGATGAAATTTCAGTCTGTGATGTCACCTGTTGCCGGGTGGCCCTTAATTGGCCTGCTGAGCCCGTTGGGTGGGCTCAACTAGGTCAATCAAGGGAAAATCGCGCGGATTGGCCGGACGTCGATGGAGGCGGGACTAAAGCCCGAAAGTTGAAGTCCCGCCTCCTTCAGGAAAATCTACCCCACTGTCAGTACCTCTTAAAGGGACACAGGCATCTTTCAGGTATGTTTGCATTTAAGCTTTTGGACTGGATATTTTAAATTTTATTGAAGTAGTGGCTTGGTGCAATACATGTTAAACGTTTTTTTAATGTGTGCAGGGACTGCTGCTGGATGCTTGCAAGGCCTTGGATGGTAAAGGAAGGCCTCTAAGATAAAAAATGCTGAAAATACTCAGCAGGTCAGACAGCATCCGTGGAGAGAGAACAGAGTTCACGTCTCAGATCGAGATGCAGCCTGACCTGCTGAGTATTTCCAACATTTTATGCTTTCATTTCAGATTTAAAGCATCTGCTCGCATAGGGAAGAGAAAGGTGCAGAAGGAAGCAGAAGAGGAGGAAGCAAAAGAGGAAGACGCAGAAGGAGGGGTGCAACCCAGACAGCCCCTTTCTGGCTGGGATATCCGGGATGGAATCATCTGCCTGCGGTACCAGTGACCACAACCCCAATTCCACTTTCAACATTTGTCCTGCACCTTACCTTCCCTCTGTTACTGACCATCACAGCGTCCTCTTGGCTACAATGCTGAAATAAAAGCTACTACAAAGCAAACTTTCCAATCCAAAGTTTCAATAAAGAAATCAACTAATCACCCATATGTATTCCCTTAGTGACTGTCTTGTGTGCTTTTTCTATCCCACTGATGTCACGCAGTGCTTCCCCACTGGCTCCAGCATGGCTGATAGAAGGCTGCTGACTTTCAGTGGGGGACACTGCAAATGGCCTTGCTGGTCGACCTTGAGGAGCTGGAAGTGTGAAATCGAGTGCGAGATCAGTGAGAAGTGTGTGAGGCTTGTGGTGTAGTTGGTAGGAGACGGCTTTTGAAGATACATTCACTGACCTTGATCACTGGTCTGAGGTTGTAATGTCCATGTGTAATTGAGACACGGACTGCAGAAGTTGGTTATAACAGGCGTTTACTGAATGGAGACAAAACTGGAACTACTATACAAAGTTACTACACAGGCTTATATACAGGGGTGGTCACTACTGGTACTGCAGTATACAGGGGCTGCAGAATATAGTTCCTTCTTCAAGGTACATACACTACAATTCCTCCCCTTTTAGCTAAACAGTACATAACATTCGATTAATAATTAAATAACATATTTACAATTACACTTGCTATATACATTAGCTGAAGTTAATCAATTATAAATTCAGTCTTTGAGGAGGCTTCCTGATTCTGTCCGGATAACGCCACTTTGGGGTATCAGGTTCTTCTGGCAAAGTTGATTCGGGATCAACGTCGTTGTTTGGTTCGTCTGCTTCCAATATCACCAATTCTGAGGTAAATGCAATTGGTACTTCGGTTTCATCACCAGGTGTATAGGATCGTGGTGTAGATTTGACGTTTTCCAGTGACTCTAGAATCTGGTCAGCATGGCGTCTTACAATGCTCTCGCCAACGTCCACGGTATACATTAGAGGTCCTTGCCATGTGCAGATCGTTCCTGGCTGCCATTTCTCTGTGCGGTAGTCCCGGGCCAAAACTGGTTGACCTATCTTGAAACTCCTGTTGGCCTTTCATTCATATTCTGAAACTGCCTGTCCTCCACATCTCTTCTGATGTTTGGCTTAACCAAATCCAAGCGGCATCTTAGTCTTCGATTGAAGAACATCATGGCTGGAGTTTGGTTGGTAACCGCATGTGTCGCATTCCGGTAGGCAAACAAGAAGTTATCCACCTTGTGTTGTAGGGGTATGTCTTCATTACACATTGCCTTGATAGCCTTCTTGAATGTTTGAACGAGTAATGCTTAACACCATTGTTCTTTAAGAACCTCCGGAACTCTTCAGACACAAACTGTGGTCCATTGTCGGAGCAAATCTGTTCAGGCAGCCCATTTCTGGCGAATATGGTTCGTAAGACTGTGATAGTTTTTTCTGTGGTGGTTGAGGACATTTTTATTACCTCTGGCCACTTTGAATGTGCATCCACCGCAATTAAAAACATCGAGTCCATAAATGGACCAGCAAAATCAATGTGTACCCTTTGCCATGGAGATGAGGGCCACTCCCATGGATGTAGAGGGGCTTGTGGTGGGGCGTTTTGGACCTTCTGGCATCCTGTACAGCTCTTGGTCATCTCTTCGATTTCTCTATCGATTCCCGGCCACCACACAAACGCTCTGGCTAAGTTCTTCATTTTTACCCCTCCCAGATGACCCTCATGAAGCTCATTGAGCACTCTATCCTTCAATTTGGGTGGAATTACTACTCTGGATCCACACATCAAGGTTCCTCGGCACACTGACAGCTGTTCTCTTCTCGGCGAGAATGCTGGCAACAGTGGTTCGCCATGTGCTGGCCATCCCTTCACCGTTAAATCATAGACCCTGGAGAGTGTCGGGTCATTTCGTGTTTCCTTTTCTATGTTTGCATTCGTCACAGGTAGACATTCGACTATGGTCGAGTGGAATATCTCCACAGGATCCACTGCAGGTGCTTCTTCCACCGTCGGCAACGGTAGGCGCGACAATCCATCAGCATTCCCATGCTGTTTAGTTCCTTTGAACTCGATGTCATATTGGTGTGCCCCTAGGAAAAGGGACCACCTCTGTAGCCGTTGTGCTGTCATTATCGGGGCGCCCTTCTTAGGGCTGAAAATGGAGACAAGAGGTTGATGATCAGTTAGTAGAGTAAATTTCTGTCCGTGCAGGTAGTGATTGAACTTCTTCACCCCCCACACCAGGCTGAGGGCCTCTCTGTCAATCTGGGCGTAGTTACGCTCGGCTGCAGTTAACGAGCGTGACGCAAAAGCTATCGGCGTCTCTGAACCATCAAGGGATTTATGTGACAGTACCGCTCCAACGCCGTAGGGAGACACATCACACGCCAGTCTTATCGGTAGTGATGGGTTGTAGTGAGCCAATACTTCTCTTGAAGTGATCAGGCCTTTGCAATTCTGAAAGGCCTAATTCTGGGGAATGTAGCCGGGCAAGTGGTGGAAGTGTCAGTAGGAGAGCATTTTGGCGACAGTGACCATAATTCGGTGAGATTTAAGGTGGTCATGGAAAAAGACAAAGACGGCCCGGAAATAAGGGTTCTAAATTGGGGGAAGGCCGATTTTAATATGATAAGGCAGGATCTGGCCAAAGTGGACTGGGAGCAGCTGCTTATAGGAAAATCCACATCAAAACAGTGGGAGACTTTCAGAAGGGAAATAGAGAGAGTACAACGCCAACATGTTCCTGTAAAGGTCAAGGGTGGGACCAACAAGCAAAGGGAACCTTGGATGACAAGGGATATACAGAAATGCATTAGAAATAAGAGGGGGGCTTTTGGCAGTTACAAAAGACTAAAGACAGAAGAAGCCCTAGAGGAGTATAAAAAGTGCAGGGGCATACTTAAAAAAGAAATTAGGAGGGCGAGGAGGGGCCATGAAATAACACTGGCGAGCAAAATAAAGAAAAATCCTAAGATGTTTTATAAGTATATTAAGGGCAAGAGGATAACCAGGGAAAGGGTAGGGCCCATTAGGGACCAAAGTGGCAATCTGTGTGTAGAGCCAGAGGATGTAGGCGGGGTTTTAAATGAATTTTTTGCATCTGTGTTCACTATGGAGAAAGACGATGCAGACATAGAAATCGGGCAAGGGGACTGTGACATACTTGAACATATTAGCATCGAGAGGGAGGAGGTGCTAGCGGTTTTAGCGGGCCAAAAAGTGGATAAATCCCCAGGCCCGGACGAGATGTATCCCAGGCTGCTGTGGGAGGCAAGGGAGGAGATTGCAGGGGCTCTGACACTAATTTTCAGAACCTCTCTGGCCACAGGGGATGTACCAGAGGACTGGAGAACAGCTAACGTAGTACCATTATTCAAGAAGGGTAGCAGGGATAAACCAGGGAATTACAGGCCAGTGAGTCTAACATCTGTGGTGGGGAAATTATTGGAAAAAATTCTGAGGGACAAAATTAATCTCCACTTGGAGAGGCAAGGATTAATCGGGGATAGTCAGCATGGCTTTGTCAAGGGTAAATCATGTCTAACAAATCTGATCGAATTTTTCGAGGGGGTGACTAGTGGGGTGGATGAGGGAAATGCTGTGGATGTGGTGTACATGGACTTCAGTAAAGCTTTTGACAAAGTCCCGCATAGGAGACTGGTCAAGAAGGTAAGAGCCCATGGGATCCAGGGTGCCTTGGCGCGTTGGATCCTAAACTGGCTGAGTGGCAGGAGGCAGAGGGTGATGGTCGAAGGTTGATTTTGTGACTGGAAGCCTGTGTCCAGTGGGGTACCTCAGGGATCGGTGCTGGGTCCCTTATTGTTTGTGATCTACATAAATGATTTGGATGAAAATGTAAAAGGTATGATCAGTAAGTTCGCAGATGACACGAAAATTGGTGGGGTGGTAAATTGCGAGGAGGAAAGCCTCCGGCTACAGGACGATATAAACGGGTTGGTCAGATGGGCGGAAAAGTGGCAAATGGAATTTAACCCTGAAAAGTGCGAGGTGATGCATTTTGGACGGACAAATAAGGCAAGGGAATACACAATGAGTGGTAGGACCCTAGGAAGTACAGAGGGTCAGAGGGACCTTGGTGTACATGTACATAGATCCCTGAAGGCAGCGGAGCAGGTAGGTAAGGTGGTTAAAAAGGCATATGGGATACTTGCCTTCATTAGCAGAGGCATAGAATATAAGAGCAGGGAGGTTATGATGGAGCTGTACAAAACGCTGGTGAGGCCACAGCTGGAGTACTGTGTGCAGTTCTGGTCGCCTCACTATAGGAAGGATGTGATTGCTTTGGAGAGGGTGCAGAGAAGATTCACCAGGATGTTACCTGGGATGGAGCGCCTCAGCTATGAAGAGAGGCTGGACAGGCTGGAGTTGTTTTCCTTGGAGCAGAGAAGGCTGAGGGGGGACCTGATTGAGGTGTACAAAATAATGAGGGGCATAGATAGGGTAGATAAAGAGGAACTTTTCCCCTTAGTGGGGGGGTCAATAACAAGGGGGCATAGATTCAGGGTAAGGGGCAGGAGATTTAGAGGGGATTTGAGGAGGAACTTTTTCACCCAGAGGGTGGTTGGAATGTGGAACTCAATGCCTGAAAGGGTGGTGGAGGCAGGAACCCTCACAACATTCAAGAAGCATTTGGATGAGCACTTGAAATGCCATTGCATACAAGGCTATGGACCAAATGCTGGAAAATGGGATTAGACTGGACAGGGATGGCTGGGCGGCGCAGACACGATGGGCCGAAGGGCCTCTTTCTGTGCTGTAAAACTCTATGACTCTATGACTCTATGACATTCATCGCTCCATTTCCATGCTACTCCAGTTTGTAGCAGGGCGTTCAGTGGGTGCAGAATTGTGGACAAATTCGGCAAAAACTTATGGTAGTAATTCACCAATCCGAGGAATGACCTCAGTTGCGACACATTTTCAGGCGCTGGAGCCTTAACTACCGCTTCAATTTTGTCAGGGGACTTATGTAACCCCTCTTCATCAATCACGTGGCCACAATACGATATTTGTTTCTTAAAAAACTCGCACTTGGGGCGATTGGCTCGTAGCCCATGCTCTCTTAGTCTAGTGAGCACCTGCTCTAGGTTGGCAAGGTGTTCACTGTCATCTTCACCTGTCACTAGGATGTCGTCCAAGTAACACTGAGTCCCCGGAATCCCTTGCAGGACTTGTTCCATTGCTCTTTGCCATATAGCCGGAGCTGATGCTACTCCGAATACCAGTCGATTATACTGGTAAAGACTTTTGTGAGTGTTTATCGTGAGATATTTCCTAGAGGATTCTTCAACCTCCATCTGCAAATATGCTTGCGCTAGGTCAATTTTTGTAAAACGTTTCCCTCCAGATAGTGAGGCGAAAATATCTTCTATCCTCAGAAGAGGATACTGTACTGTGTGAAGGACTGGGTTCACAGTCACCTTGAAGTCCCCACAGATGCGAACCTTCCTTGGCTCCTCAGACTTATTGTTTAACGTTTTCTTCATGACAGGAACGATGGGTGTCGCCCACTCGCTCCAGTCTACCTTAGATAACACGCCTGCATTCTCCAGATTCTCCAGCTCTGCCTCGACGGCTGGGCGAATTGCATACGGTACCGGTCTTGCTTTGAAAAACTTGGGAATTGCATTCTCTCCTATTTTTATCGAGGCGGTTATGCCTTTAAGAGTTCCCAGTCCTTGTTGAAATACCTCTTTAGCGTTAGCTAAGATTTTTGACAATCGTCCAGGTGTGACGTCGTCATCCTTTTTACCAGCCACAGTCAGTGCCTGAATGGAGTGGCAGTCTAAACTTATCTTTCTGATCCATTCACGTCCCAATAACGGTGGTCCACCATCTTGCAGTATGTACAGATACAATTTCTGTATTTCCTTGCCGTTGTATTCGACAGGCACCCTTATTTTCCCTCTGGGGTATACTTTCTGCCCCGTATATGTCTTCAAGACAATGGATGTGTCTTTCAAGGGTATGTGTGAGAATAGCCGCTCGTAGTCTCGTCGATTCATGACGGTCAGGGCTGATCCTGTATCCAATTCCATTTTGACTTGGGACCCTGCTATCGTGAGGGTGACCCAAATGGTTCGGTGATCCTCTTTTGCGATTACGTTGTGTAGTTTGAGACAGCTTAGTCTCTTGTTCCCGGATTCACTATCGCTCTTCTGGTTTTCGGAACTACTGTCCGTCATCTTTTGTACTTTCCTGTACTTTTCCTTAGTAGTCTTTTTGTTGTCGTTAGTCTTCTTCCCGGACCTGCAAACTCGTGCAATGTGTCCCATCTTTCCACATTGCCTGCATGTTTTGTCCTTGAACCAGTAGTCCTTCTGGTCATGGGTTGTTCTGCCGCAGCGATAACATTTTTCAAATCCCCGTGTCATTTCACGGGTGCCGTATTCCTGTGGCTTTTGCTGTATTTCCGCAGCTCCCCTTGCTGCTGCTTCGTACGATACTGCCACGCTGAAAGCCTTATCTAGCGTCAGCTCTTTCTCCGAGAGTAACCTCTTCTGTGTTCCTTCACTCAGGAGTCCACAGACAAATTTGTCCCGTAGGGTATCTGCCAGTCCTGCTCCAAACTGGCAGTGCTTTGATAGCTTGCGTAGTTCCGTAAGGTAATCAGCATTGCTCTCATCTTTATGCTGATATCTCTTGTGGAATTTAAATCTTTCTGCTATCAGCAGCGGTGTAGGATTTAGGTGTTCCTGTAGGATATCAACAATTTCGTTAAAACTCTTCCCCATCAGTTTGACTGGAGTGATCAGGTTCCGCAATAGGCCGTACGTTCTTGCGCCCATTAAGTTTAGTAGTACCGATGCCTTTTTCTCATCGGCTACTTCAGTTGCCTTGCAATATACTTCGACTCTTTCCACATATGTGGTCCAGTCTTCTATTTCATTATCGAAGGCAGTGATATTGCCAGTCTTCGGCATCTTGGAGATCTAAGATGGCGCCTCCTGCGCTTTGCCTTCTTCCCCGATTAAACAAAATGGCGCCTCCCGCGCTTTCTGTCTTTTCCGCTGCTGCCAGCGCTGTTGCTGGCGTTTTTATGCCTTGATGGCGACGCCCTATGGTCTTCGCGCGCTTCCCCCCGCGCTGCTGCCAACGCCGCTTTCCGCGGTCCCCGTGGCAAACTGCAGCTCCTCGCGGCTTTCTGCGCTACTAACTTCTTTTTCCTTTATTTTAATTACTGTTCCCGTCGTCAGAGCAGACCCTATGGGACACTTTCCTCCCTCTTCTCAGGTCTGTACGCTGCCCGGCTTCGTAGCACCGGCCGCGCCCTGTGTGCTGCACCCTCTCTCTCTCTCTCCTCTTTCCCGACAACGCTGCTCGGCCCCGTTGAAAAGCCACCCGATCGAGCTCTAGCCCGCCGCAGCCCAGGAAGGATCAGTGTACTACCTGCCACCAGCCCGATTAGCTGGAACACCATAGACTGGAGAACCAAGCCCAGCTTTCGACAGCCTCTCCTGCAAATCTTTGAATTCGATGAATCAGAGGGCGGTTGCCAACGGTCGACGCCCGTTTCCTCTGTCTGTTTTTTTTCTTTTTGGATTTCTTCCTTCTGGCTTCGACCGCCAATAACTTCGCTTCAGGGATGGATCCCCGTGAGGTGGTGCAGAACTGTAGGTAAGTTCGGATCTGTTCGTCGCCAATGTAATGTCCGTGTGTAATTGAGACACGGACTGCAGAAGTTGGTTATAACAGGTGTTTACTGAATGGAGACAAAACTGGAACTACTACACAAAGTTACTACGCAGGCTTATATACAGGGGTGGTCACTACTGGTACTGCAGTATACAGGGGCTGCAGAATATAGTTCCTTCTTCAAGGTACATACACTACAGAGGTCATGAAGCTTCTTTGGTCACTGGACTCAGGTCGTGGGGGCAACACTGCTGGTTGTGACGGCCTCGGTGATCTGGCCCCACATTCTTCTTTCTGGAGGGACTCCTGGCCCCTGTGGGTAGAGGACCTCTCCTGCAGTGTTGACCCCTGCACAATGCTGGAGTACTGTGTGCAAGACCCTGGGTGCCCCTTCCCTGGCTCGCTGAGCCATTTGTGTTAGTGATGAAGCACTTTTCCCATTTTTCAAGGTTCGGCAGGGAATTCAGCTTTAAGAGCTGAAGACTCCCATTTGGGAATTCTTTTTAATGTAAATTTTTTTTCAGAAGGCAATTGAGCTGTAAGGGCTAAAAACTGCCTATTTTTACATGATTTTTTTTTTCATTTCAGAAGGCAGAGAGCAAACTGCTTTCTGAAATGACCGCCTCACTTTCAGGGCGGGCTGTTCTAGCTGCAATGACGCTACGGCCACGTTACATTGGGGCCTCCTGCTGGGACGAACGCCACCAGGACGGCGTTGCACAGTGAGTTTAGCGCTGGGCCAATGTTAATTAGTCCCCAGCGTCAATTTTTTGGTCCTGCCAGCGCCACCATTTTCGGCAGCCGTTACCATCTGCCCATGGTGACTCCGACAGTTTTTGTGGCATTCACGAATTTCTAGGCCACAGGCTGTTCTGCACTTCTTAAAGGGGAGGTGCTCTGATTCAGAAGGACCTCACTGTTGGTGGAGCTTGAGCAATATATGTCTCAACAGGAGAGAGAGTGAGTACCTTGGTTCTCCAATGCAGCACTGGAGGCCTTGGTGCAGGAGATGTACAGGTGGAGACAGGTCCTGTACTCGCAAGGGGGCTGGAGGCCTTTCAGGCACACTGTAAGAAGGTAGTGGGAGGAAACAGCAGAAGCAGTCAGTGCCACGAGTGTTGCCACCAGGACCTGGATCCAGTGCCAGAAGAAGTTTAATGACCTCACTCGAGTGGTGAAGGTGAGTGAATGCACCTTCAAATGCCATAACCCACCAACTGCACCAGTAGCCTCACACACTGATCAATGCACCACACCCCCATCACTCACCTACCAACAATCACGACTCATACCTCACAATCAAAGCTTCACCTCACCCTCACACACTTACCACTGCTGCAGGCCTCACACACATATCTCACACCTTGCATACAATGCAAGCTATTCATCCATGATAGGCACATCACCCACACATATTACACCACACTCACTGACACACTTCTCTTGCAGGCCAAGGTGGCTCACAACAGGAGAGAGCAGGAACAAACAGGCGGTGGGCAAGCACAGCTACACAACCTAACCCCCATGGAGGAGACTGTGCTGGAGATCGTTGGAGGGGCTGTCACTGAGGCCGTGGTGCAGGGCAAGGCTGAAATCATAGATGATGAGGGTATGCTCATACCTAATCCTTCTTCTCACATCCCACTTCCCCCTTATCATCCCACAATCTCTTCTCACTTACAGGCTAATGATGTTGTCTGCATGGACATCTTGCTTTCCACCCCTCCCCTCACCACAACCCGAACCTTGTGCCTTTTTCCTTTCAGATACCCAAGAACAGCCAGCAGCCCAACCTCTTCAGCAAGAAGTAGAGGAGTAGAGTGCTGCAGAAGAAGAGGCACCATCACTCTATCTGGCACTCCCAGGCACCAGCTCAGAAAATGGCACTGAGTGTACTTTAGAGGGTAGTATAGGGGCGGGATCTGCACATGGTGAGTCACTGGGCACGAGTAGGTGCAGCCAGACCGGGGCAAGGGGTAGCACAGGTGCCAGTTCCCCGGACGGTAAGGTTGCACATGAGTTCTGCTGCATAGGACTCAGATGAAGACTTCGATGGAGCAGCTTTCAGAAGGGTGATGGGCATGCACACAGAAATGCTTGGTGCAATGGCAGGCCCGCCAGAGAGCCTTTTGTCACTGTCAAGGAGCACAGAGGAGTTCGCCTCAAACATTTCACGGGCTCCATGTTCCGCGCAAAGCCCCATGATTTCCAGGATGGAAGTGATGGGCAACTCCATTAGAGAACTTGTGGACCCAACCATGATACTGGGTGTGATGGGCAATGTCACAGCTTCCATTGCAGCACAACTGAAAGCGACCCAACGTTCGAGTGCTGCAATGGAAGCTCAGACTTCTGCCATGCAGGCTCAGTTTGCTGCCATGCAAGCTCAAACTGCTCTCATGCAGTCTCCTCTTGCTGACATGCAAGCTCAGGCTGCTGCCATCATGGCTGGGTTTACAAGTGTGGAAAGGAGCTTGCAGGGTCTAGGAATGCTGAGGTGCCGTCCAGGGGAGTGGCAGTGGCTCTGTGAAGCAGGATTCTGCTGCCCTCTCTCAAGATGATAGGATTTATACTCCCACCCCTGCCACTCGGCCAGTGCCCTGGCTGTTACCTGTCAGCCAGCCAGTCCAGACTGCTGCTGCTGCCCATGCAGAGGTGGTACAGTCTACAGCCCGGCCTTCTAGGCCTAGAGCTGCTCAAGGTCGCCCTGCAAGGCCCCACGGGAAGTCAGCAACCTTCCACTAGCCATGCGGCAGTCACTGGGGTAGCACTGCATAGGAGCAGTGGAAATAGGCAAAGGAACACGAAAGACAGACATGAAGGCAATACACAAGGGTGATAAGTTGACTTTGTAATGTATATTGGAATTATTAATTCATAAATTATGTTTGGAATGTTTGTTTTGTGGTGGCTTTCATATCAGCATTGTGCCCAAGAGGATGCTGTGATGTTCTGTGACAGAGGGATGGTAAGTGGGGAAATGTTGAGCAACAGGGATCTGGGGTTTCAGTCAGGGCAACCGGAGTCTGATGATGTGCTCACGGACAGCCCGTCCGGAACGGGGATTTGCAGGCTGCTTCCTCCCTTTCTCCTCCTCTTCTTCTTCCTGAGCAGAAAAGGCAGCGGAACCGTTGCTTCAGAAACCCGGTGGTCTGCTCAATGAGGTTCCTCATGGCAGCATGGCTGTCCTTATATGATTGCTGGGCACGAGTGGTGGGGTTGCAGAAGGGTGTCATCAGCCAGGTGTAGAGCAAATATCCCTTGTTGCCAAGCAGCCACCCTCGGGTTCGACGTGGTGGCTGAAAGATTGCTGGCACACCAGACTGGTGCAGGGTGAAGGCCTAATGGCTGCTACCAGGATACTGAGCATTCACCATCATGATGTCCTGGGCTTGGTCACATACAAACTGCACATTAAGAGAGTGGTAGCCTTTGTGGTTACGGTACATCTCAGCATTGATATGCGGCGCCCGCAAAGTCATGTGTGTGCAGTCGATGGCGCCCTGCACCATGGGGAAGCCCAGTATCCTGGCAAAGCCACGTGTGTGCTCTTCCTGCTTCTCTCCTTTCAGAGAAGACAATGAAGTCCATTCTCTTGGAGTAGAGCCTCTGTGACCTCCCGGATGCAGCGATGGACGGCGAACAGCAATATGTTAGATATGTCGCCTGCTGCAGATTGGAAAGATCTGCTGCTGAAAAAATTTGTGGCCACGGTAACCTTGAGGGCCACTGGCAGTGTCGTCGTCGCCCTGCTCTGAGGCTGTAGGTCTGGTTCCAAGAGGTGGCAGTGTTCTGTGGCCACCTCCTTGGTGAAGCGGAGCATCCGAATACACTGCTCTTGCCTTAGGTGCAGGTTGAAGTGCTCCCTGAAGACTCTAGGTGGGTAAGGCCTCCTGCTGAGAGCGCTCCTCCTGCCTCTGCAATTAGCTTGTCTTTGCTGCCTCTGCTCCATCTCCCTGTCATGCTGCAGTGCATGGAGGACTGCAAGTAGAGCCCCCATGACTGGGAGCAAGTGGTGTAGTCAGAGGCCGCCTTTTAGGAGCCATACCTTCCCAACGTCCAGCACATCTCCCTGCACACTTTCCCAACTTTCTGAATATCTTACACCAAGGTACTGCTCAAATAAACTGTACAGAAACTATTACAAAAGCAAAAAGCAACTTACCTCAAAGTTGCATTGTTTCCCTTTAAGTAGCGCTGGTGGGGGATCCATCATGTAGCTGAACGCACATTCAGCTGCATGTGCTTAGGAGATGACATACAGTGGAGCGGCGACGTCCAAAATGGCAGGTCATGCGTCAAGTCAGCGTTACATGCTGATTGACGTCACAATCTGTCTCATTTGAATTTTCACCGCACGCAAGCAACGGCCACATTATCGCCCTTCCCAAGATGGCGACCAGCGCGACCCGCACCGGAAGCATGGCGCGTGCCATTTTTTCTTCAAACCAGCCATAACAGCCGGCGCTAAGCACGGGAATTCTGTGGCCTTTATCGTAATATATTTATAAAAACTGTGCATCTATTATCAATGTTCCCTTTAAAGGGGCCGCGCACCCAAAAAAAATTAAAGGGAACATTGCTTATTATTATTTTCTTTGTATGCTTTTGTTGCTTTTTATAGCTCTCAGTCTGCTGAATTTCCACGTTTCCTTGCATTTGTATTTTCATTTAGCTTGATACTGTCTCTTACCTCATTTGTTGACCATGGTTGCTTAACCACACAAGTGGAGCCATTGCCTTTTGTATGTACTGGTTTTGTATCACACCTAATATTTGTTGGAATATTTCCCAGTTTGTAGGTTTACCCATTAACAGTTCAGCCTAATTTACCGTAGTCAATTCAATTCATTTCTCATCCCTTCAAAGTTTGCCTTACTTAAATTTAAAATCTTGGTTTGTGACTCTCCCGTCTTCCTTTCAAACCTAGTATCAAATTCAATCATAATATGGTCAACTGTCAGATTGTTAACTAATTCTGGCTCGTTTCTCATCACTTAATCCAGTATGGCTGGTTCTCTTGTCTGTTCTAAAACATACTGTTCCAATAAAACTGTCCCGAATACATTCTAGAAATTTACTGCCTTTACTACTTAAGCTATTTTGCTTCTCGCACTTTGTGAAAATTAAAATCTCCCATTATAACCATATTGTTTTTGCTACATACTTCCATGATCTCCATATTTATACATCCCCCAGTCCATTATCACAATCAGGAAGTCGGTGGATAACTCCTACCAGAGTCTTGCATCCTTTGCTATTCCTTAACACAACCAATAGTGTTTCCCCTGCTTGATCACCCTTATTGAAATCTGTTCTTTCTACTGCTGTAATTGTATCTTTTATCAAAATTGCTGCTACCCCTCCTTTCCCATTTTCGCTGTCCTTTCTAAAGATCCTATAGCCTGGAAATATTTAGCTCCCAATCAAGCCCAAAAATAGATCTATGAAAATACTACCTTGTGTGTCTTCTCGTGGGCTGAAAGATACAGCCATTGCTATAATATAAAATAAAACTTACAAACATACTTTGCTACAATGGCATATAATGTCCCTTGTGTTGTAATTTTTATTATAAAACGAAGCTCTCCATCTAATTGTGCCTGTTGAGGTGTCCACATATTTCCGTGAAAATTTTTTCGATAATAAGGATCAAGAGTATTCTAGTGATTCGTACCTGGTCTGCCACAATTTCCTAATTGAAGAAAAGTTTACTCACCTGACTGGCTACGAGTCCTGGTTTTCAACACCACTGGAATGAAGTCCTTAAAACTATTTTTGCCTTTTCTCAGAGAGAGATCTGAGGGAAAAAGGAAACAGAAGACAACACTTAATAATGAACATCAAAATGTTTTCACATTTCATATAATAATTAACCTCTTCAAGCTCTGCAGGATTTCTATATTTAAAAGAAAATTTGTGATTTTTTGTACTCATCAAGTTAAGGGATGTTAGTGCTGGGGAATGGAACATTTTCTATTTCACCATCCATGTATCACTGTCTTGCTGTCCTAGGACATGTACAGCACAGCTAGGTGCAGAGTAAATCTGCTAATGCTCTGCCCCAGAAATGCACCCTAAATCCAACCACAAAGCTGCACCCTACTGTACCCCAATGTAGTATTTGTTGCATTTTGCATATTGTGCTGGTGATTAAAATGAGAAAGTAAACAGTCTGACTAAAATTTATTTTTGTCAAATAAATTAAAATCTAAGCTAAATTTCTTTTGATAACTGAAATTAGAATTGAGACTAAAATTCAAGACAAAGAGATGAGACTAAAAGTAAAATTATTCGTAGGATGTGAAGAACACAGTTTTTGGTACAGATGTTGGAAATTGAAGCAGGCATATGAAGTCTCAGCTGTAATTCAAGCATCAGTTTATTATTTCTTAATATTTGTCACGGTTTTGTGAGCTGTGTGAGAAATGAAATAATAATTAATATTATTTTGAAAAACAAAAATTTTGAAAAAGAATTCTGAAAGACTGGAACAAAACTGCGAAAAGCAAAAAGCATAATTTTGTCTGTATTTTTTCCAAAACTGAAACTAACATATGACTGGAAATTATGAAAAAAAAGACTGAACTAAAATTAGCAGTAAACTTCTTCTGACGATTACATAGAATTTACAGCACAAAAAAATGGCCATTTGGCCCAACTGGTCTACGCCAGTGTTTATGTTCCACGCCTTTCCCCCTCATGTACTCATCTAGCTTCCCCTTAAATGCATTTTTATACTATTCGCCTCAACCAATCCATGTCGTAGCAAGTTCCACATTTTAACCACTCTCTGGGTAAGGAAGTTTCTCCTGATATTTATGACCCGCTAGTTTTGGACTCTCCCACGAATGGAAACATCTTCTCTACATCTGCCCTATTAAACCCCATCATAATTTTAAGGACCTCCTTTAGGTCACCCTTCAGCCCAGCCTGTTCAGTCTTTCCTGATAGTTATAACATCTCCATTCTGGTATCATCCTTGTAATTTTTTCTGCACCATCTCCAGGGCTTTTATATCCTTTTTGTAGTATAGAACCATAGAATGATACAGCACAGAAGGAGGCCATTCGGCATACTGTACCTGTGCCGGAGACCAGAATGTGTACAGTACTCTAAGTGTGTTTTAACCAGGGTTCAATATATGTTTAACATAACCTCTCTGCTTTCAATTTTATTTCTCTAGAAATGAACCCCAGTGCTTTCTTTCACATTTTATGGCTTTGTTAACCTGTGTTGCTACTTTTAATGATGTGTTGCTACTTTTAATGATTTGTAAGTCTGTACCCCTAGATCCCTTTACTCCTCTACCCCATTCAGACTCTATTTTCCAAGGAGTATGTACCAAACTTGAAATCCAGAGGCAAGACTAAAACTAAATTTAAAAAGGATTTCTCAGACTAAAATGTTCTCCTCCACACAATCCTTGTTGCCTTTCTTCGTGAGATTGTCAAATTAATGCCAAATTTGACACCCAAAGGCCTGTCTTGTGTGCTTAATACCTATCCTAGTGCTCCAAAGTGTCATTGGAGAACCTGGGGGCCCAAACTAGAAGTCTTTCAGCTATTTCTCTGTTCGCAAGCAATCCCTCCTGTCTGCAGCCAGAGTGCACCTCCTCTTAAGGAGTTCTGGCTGCCTTTAAGTGTCAGTAACACCCAATTCCCCACCTCCCCCAAACAGGCGTGCAGGTAATAAGCAGCATGAGTAGCACTAGCTGCACACTTAACTGATTATAATCAGCTGCCAGCACCAGTTTCATGTGCTCCCCGCACCCACATAAATAGATGAGAGCAATGCACGCCCTGCACGCCCGTTTTCAGCACAATCAAATTTCTAGGTCACCATGTCACTTTTGGATCAATGCACAGCTGCGAAACAGTGGCAGTATAACTGCAGTCTAAGTAACATTGAAATTCAAATACTTTTATCCCCATGAAAATTTTTATTTAACAGCTGAAATTACATTCCAATATGGTCTATCGCAGTTCCACTCCTGCCTGATTCAAAACTGACCACCACATTGAAAATCTACTGAACAAGCACTTAGGTAGAATAAAATAGGTACTCACATACATAAATCAAACTGTGCCACTTTCATTCATCTCCCAGAAACCAGCTCAAGTGAGTTCTCAGAACAGGTTAACTGTCCACTTTTTTAGTAGGGCAATAGTAACATGTGGGTGTGTGTTCTGTACAGGGAGCTACAATATAGGTGCAAAGGCTGTAGTTACGTAACTTTTTCAAGGACAGATATCAAAATGAATGCTGCCCAGCCTGAATCTAAGAGAGAAAGGGATTAGGGGCAGAGAGGGAAAGATTTAGCAGAGGACAACAACTTGCATTTATATAGCATCTTTAACATTGTAAAGCCTCCCAAGGTGCTTCACTGGCGTGTTATCAAACAACATTTTGTTTGATACTGAGCCACATATTAGGACAGGTGACCAAAAGCTTGGTCAAAAAGGTAGGTTTTAAGGAGCATTCTAAAGGATGGGAGAGAGGTAGAGAGTTTTAGGGAGGGCATTCCAGAGCTTAGGGCCTTGCCAGCTGAAGGCATGGCCAATAGTGGAGCGATTAAAATCAGGGATGCCCAAGAGGCCAGTATTGGAGGAGTGCAGAGATCTCAGAGGGTTTTAGGGCTGGGGGAGGTTACAGAGATAGGGGCGAGGGATTTGAAAACAAGGATGAGAATTTTGAAAGTGAAGTGTTGCCGGACCGGGAGCCAATGTAGGCCAGCGAGCACAGGGGTGATGGGTGAACGGGACTTGGTGCGAGTTAAGATATGGGCAGTAGAGTTTTGGATCAGCTCAAGTTTATGGAGGGTGGAAGATGGAAGGCCGGCCAGGAGAGCATTGGAATGGTCAAGTCTAGAGGTAACAAAGACATTGATGAGGGTTTCAGCAGCAGAGAGATAGAGGGATTAGGAGTGGGAGAGGGAGAAAGTGAGACATATTACAGAGACATTAGGGAGACAGAGAAATAGTGGGAGGAGAGAGAAAATGGAGACATTACGAAGACAGATCAGTGATGGAAAAGAGTGAGTTTGGGGTAGAAAGGGAGATGGAGAATCAGCGAGGTCACAATGACAGAATAAGGAAGTCACAAAGCTCAAAAGGATAAGAGGAATCACATAAGCATCACCACGGGAGATCTACTAGTTTGTTAATAACTGCAGCAATTACACAAATAGCCCAATTGTCTTTGGAAACATGCATGATTATTGCCTGCCTTACTTATAAACAAATGCACGTGCACATAGACACACACCCTCCCTCTCTAAACAGCAGCTGAATTGTAAGCTTCCTGATGTAATTTGCCCTGTAAAGGGAAGGCAAAACTTCCTCCCCCTTACAAGACCATCCAGAAAATCCTGGAAAGGCAGGCACTCAGCAGAACCAGCTCCCTGCCATTTTTCAGAGAATTCTTCTGGACTCCTGCCAGAGTTATGCTGGGGGTTCAGCGGAAAATCCCTGAGGCAATTTAGGGTCAGAATGTCCTGATGTTCCATCTAATGGTTTGGTTGAGAACTAATAAAACTTCACTTAATATAGCAACCTATACACCCTATACCAGCTTAGCTTGGTAGTATACTCAAAAAAATACGAGAATTACAGAGGAAGACCATTCAGCCCAGCACAGTTCATTTACCCAGAGAGATCCTACCCCACCTACAGTATAATCAAATTGTTTTTTTAAATGATTCCAGGGTTTTTGCCTCCACTATTCCATCCAAAGGTTCATTCCATATGTTGATCACTCTTTGTCTGAAGAAAAATGTCCTATATCAGTCTTAAAATTTCCATTTACTAGTTTGAACCTTTGTCTCCTGGTTCTAATTCTGTTGTTTAATTTAAAGTAATATGCTGGGTTAACTTTTTCTGTAACCTTAATCTTATATACATGTGTAAGATCACCTCTCCGATGCCTCCTTTCTAGGCTGAAAAGTCCAAGTTTCTCCAGTCTTTTCGCATAACTCATAACACGGAGGGTCAGCCTAGGCGCTTTTCTCTGCAATGTCTCCTGCATGTGACCAGAGCACTATAAAGTTTGAGCATTAACTTCTCTGACCTATATTTTACTGTTTCGGCTATGTAGAATATAGGTCAGGACTTCTAGGGCTGAACCTTAACCCCCAAAAACGGGTGGGTTGGAGTTGGGTGAGAAGTTAAAACTTTAAAAATCTCAAACCCGACTCCAACCCGCCTATTTCCAGGTTTAACAGAGGCGGGACGTGCAGCGGGCACGATTGGCGCCCTAAGCTTTTTCAGCTTCATCTTTAGCTATTTCAACACCATTCATTAAGGACATGTGCCATCTATTTTTCTTTCTAATATGTAGCATTTTACACTTCTGCCATTGTTCTGCCAACTTACATATTATGTTCAACTCATTCTGTAATTTAAGCACTGTCTCCAGTAATTCAACTGCCCCTTCTAGTTTGGTATAATTGTAAATTTGGTCACTTTGCATTAAGTTTCTAAATCCATGCAAGTTAGAAACAGTAGTGGTCCCTCACCTCCCTGAAGCTCAATACCCCACTCTGACATAACTCTTCTAATAAGAATGTTTTATTTCCTACCCTTTAGCAAGTTTCTCATCTATTCCTAGCTTTTATCCTGAATTCCCACAGCTTTGAGTTAATTAAAAGCCTTTTGTGTGGAACTTATCAAAAGCATTTTGAAAGTCGAGGTACACTACATCAGAAGGCTCACCACAGTCCACTTGGGTTGTCACTTTCTCAAGGAAGTTAGGGATCTTCCCCATCTGGATCCATGCTGATGCTGTAAACTAGGTTACTGTTGTACAGATGATCCTCAAGTTTACACCTGATAACTGTTTCCATCATTTTACATGAAATTGAAATAAGACTAATGGGTATGTAGTTGTCAGTGTTTGTTTTTCATCCTTTCTGCATATGGGTACTATAGTAGGCTGTTTTCAATCTACTGATACCTCCCTACTGACTCCCTTGTGATTGTCAGTGCCTCGCAGATCTTCTCCCTAGCCTCTCTAAGCACTCGGGTTAAATAGCATCTAACCTTTGGATTTGTTTGTTTTGAGCCCATTCAGCCTCTCTATGACTTCTATCTCATTTACAATGAAGTCATGATTTTCCTTGGGACATCTTTATGTGGACAAGGCATATTGCTCATGTCCTCCCTTGTGAATACATGGAGGAAGTAGTCATTCAGAATATTTGCTATTTTAAGCTCCTCCTCAGTTTTAAGCACGTTTATGTCTTTTATGGTTTTCACCTCTTCTCCAACTGCCCGCTTGCTGTTGTATGACCTTTTAAAATTCGAAAATATTTAAACAACTGAATTTTTGGTTCTCATCTGAATATTAAAATCAAAATAATTGAATAGTTGTACGAGATCATAGTTACGACTAGTGATTTGCTGCTACTCAGATATCACCAGTTTCACTACCTCTGGGACTTAGTATACAAAATTAGTCTCGGACAGCAAATTGCACAGGATATGGATAGCCTAATGTTATGGTACTGGACTAGCAACCCAGAGTTCATGAGTACAAATCCCAGCACCTCAAGTTAGGAAATTGAATTTAATAAATCTGGTAATTTGTGGGGTGGCACCAGAAAAAAAATGATCAAGAAAGCAGCCAGATTGTCATTTAAAACAAAATCCAACTGGTTCACTGATGTCCTTCAGGGAAGGGAACCCGCCACCCCTACCTGGTCTGGTCTATATGCGACTCCAGTCTCACACTACCTTTCACAGCTCAAGTACAAATATTTTTTTTAAATTGCGCTGTATGTGGAAAGTGTTGAATTTCATAGTATTTGTCGTGGGATGTCACACTGTGCCAAATCATTAATCAGGGTTACTTCATGAGAAATGCATTTACAATTTTGCTACATGTAATGCACATTAGAAGTCTTACCCTAGGATGTATTTTAGACATTGACAATTTAAAGACAGGACCCTGTATCCAGTAATATTGTTAAACTAGAGCTAAAAGAAAATTAAAAAGCAGAAGCGTTTATCAATATCACTGAATTTCTAGCATTTGGGGTCCACATACATTTTGGTGGAATATTTGAAACAAAAACACTGCAAAGCAACTACAAAAAGACAACAAGCACCAAAATCCCTTTATTCCCTAGTTAGTAAGTTTCCAATATCAATCAAACCAGCAGAAAGACTACAAGATCTTTTAAAACTGAAGCTTGGCATCACCGAATACCTCCTAATTTACTTTATCTTGTTGCACTATGGGCTTTGGCCATTAACTTTAGCTATAAAAAGAGAGAATGATACATAACCCAGAGTACCTATAAAGGCAGAAAGAAATAAGCTTGCAAAACAAAAGAAAAACTGAATTAAATAATGTCTGGTTAAATGGCCTCCAAGAACTTTTTGCATTCTTAGATAATGTAGACATAGCACGTACCCAGCCAGTGGCAAATGGAATTTAACCCTGAAAAGTGTGAGGTGATGCATTTTGGGAGGACTAACAAGGCAAGGGAATACACAATGAATGGTAGGATCCTAGGAAGGACAGAGGATCAGAGGGACCTTGGTGTGCATGTACATAGATCCCTGAAGGCAGCAGGACAGGTAGATAAGGTGGTTAAAAACGCATATGGGATACTTGCCTTCATTAGCCGAGGCATAGAACATAAGAGCAGGGAGGTTATGATGGAGCTGTACAAAACGCTGGTGAGGCCACAGCTGGAATACTGTGTGCAGTTCTGGTCGCTACACTATAGGAGGGATGTGATTGCATTGGAGATTCACCAGGATGTTACCTGGGCTGGAGCGCTTCAGCTAAGAAGAGAGGTTGTTTTCCTTAGAGCAGAGAAAGCTGAGGGGGGACCTAATTGAGGTGTACAAATTTATGAGAGGCATAGATAGGGTAGATAGAAATGAACTTTTCCCCTTAGTAGAGGGGTCAATAACCAGGGGACATAGTTTCAAGGTAAGGGGCAGGAGGTTTAGAGGGGATTTGAGGAAAAGCTTTTTCACCCAGAGGGTGGTTGGAATCTGGAGCTCACTGCCTAAGAGGGTGGTAGAGGCAGGAACCCTCACAACATTCAAGAAGCATTTGGATGAGCACTTGAAACGCCACAGCATACAAGGCTATGGTCCAAGTGCTGGAAAATGGGATTAGAATAGATAGGGCTTGATGGCCGGCGCGGACACGATGGGCCGAAGGGCCTCTTTCTGTGCTGTATAAATCTATGACTCTATAGGGGAGAAATTGGGTATGTAGCGCCACTTGTTAGCGCCTAAAGAGGGCAGTCAGTGGCTGTAGCGCCACTGGCCGCGCCTCCCACGATATTCAGCGGGGGCACTAATGCTGGCATTAGCCTGTTGCGCTGCGCCGCCACCGATGACGTCATCGGTGTGCACAGCGCCCCATTAGCGCCCCGATCGCGATATTTGGTAGCGAACGCCGCTGTAGCGCCGTTCGCTACCCGCGCCCGGTTCACGGGGCCTTGCTGTGCCGGCAGTGGCGCAAGTTAAGGTGGAGGTGCGGGGCGGCCGCTTTTCTCGGCGGCCGCCTGCCAGCACCTCCGTCCCCGGCCTCCTGATCCCCCCCCCCCCCCCCCCCCCCCGCGGCATTGCTGGCTGTTTCCCGAGAGCCCGGCACTTCTCCTCGGTGCCGGGCTCTTTTGCCGGCACTTGCGATCAGGCCCCTCCCCCTTAACAATGGGAGGAAGGCCTGCAGTACCGCAGCGTGCCATGCCGCAGCGTGTGGCGCTGCGGCACGTTGCGCTGCGATATTCAGTTTCAGCGCCCTAAGAGGGACACGGAGCGCCTCGAGCCTCGCCCAGTCTCCCTCTAGGGGCGCTGAAACGGAATTTCTGGAGATCGGTATTACTCCGAACGCTGCGCAAAAATCAGCGCCCAGGCGAACTTGGCGCCACTTTGGCGCCTCAACCGAATTTCTAGGCCTTTGACTCTATGGATGACTAAAACGTGAGGAATGGTCAACTAAATTATCATTCACTCCAGTATAAAATATGCAGTATCACACATTTATCATTTTTAACACTCTCAAAACAGCACACTATCACAAGTTCTAAATATACATCTCATTTCAAGAATACAAGACTCAATTATGGTTGTAATTAAATCTCAGCATGTTTTATGCAGGAATATAAGACAAAGAGTTGACTGCACCTCATGGTTATAAACCACTTTGGTGTACAGGAGTACCCACTATTACATAGATAATTTTAAAACCTATTCTTAGACACAGAAAGTGTGTGGGTTGGGTCTTGAGCTAGACCTAGAAAACACAAGAACAACATTAACAAGTCTCAAAAGAGACTAGAGATCAGAAAAAAAAAATTCCTCGAGAATTGTGAACATGCAGAAGAAAATCCAAACAAAAGCAGTTGAAGGTGCGTGGATTAACAAAATAAAACTTTCTAGTTTAGAATGAGAATGAAGTTAACAGGGATAAGTATATGCAGATGTAATCAAATATTCCATGGAAACAATGGTCTCTGTCCTCCTAAAACCAAGAAAGTGTCATTTTTTTTTAAAGCAACTGGCTAGGATTGAATAGTGAAGATAGGGGATGGATATTCTGGAGTTCCACTTGATTATCTTCAAGACCAAGCAAAGATTACTGGGAACTCCCCCTTAAGGAATTAATTATGTAGGGTATAATATAGAAAAGAATACATTGCACAGCGTCCATGTAAGGAGTGGGCTTGATGGTCTGAGTGTCTTTTTCTCATTCCATGCTTTAAGTTCTTATCACAACCACATACGTGCACATTCTTTTTACCATCAGTTAACTTCCATTCCCACTTTTTTGGCCAACTGATTCATTGATTTAATGAGCCTATTGACAGCAAGCAGAAGGAGGAACTTTGGCTGATTCTTCCCCACTACTTAAACGTGAGGTGTTGATGCCAACTGCAGTGTCCTAATCACTGTCCTTTCTGAGATCAATTTAAGTATCTGGATCTTAAGGAAATGTATCATCAGGGCATTTTCTGTTTAGAACATTTTCTCTCCGTGTTGGTCATGTCCTCCGCAGGTAAACCATGGATTTCTTTATTAATGCCTCTTTGAAATTTTGTCGTATAATTGCAGGGGGGATTTTAATGCCACCCGCCTGGCAGAAACTGGGCAGATGAACAGTTAAAATGCCCCGGTTTACTTACCCGCCTGGATCCTGCCGAGACCTAGGGGTAGAAATTCGGTATCGCCCCGGTTGGGGCGCAATTATCGGCCGGGCACAAAGTTTAGCGACTGGCGCTAATTATCGCCTTCGACTGCAAACTTGGCTTCCATCGCCCCTGGAGGTGATTGGAGCGCTAAATCAGGCGCTACACACCTCTCTTAAGGCGCTAACGCCGAGGAGCGAGGCACTACCTCAAAGCGCTGGTGAAGCTCATGTGATGTCAGTCAGCAATGGAACACAGACACACTGGCGCTGGCAAGTTTTTAAAGGGGAGGGTCGATCCTGCTCTCCATCCACACCCTGCTCATTGCAGCCTTGAATCTCGGCCTGGAGAGATCTGTACATCAAATCTACTGGAAAGAACAACGGAGAAGCCCAGGAAAAGAGCTCAGAGTGCAGCCCCCATAGTCTCTTCTAAATCAATGCAAGGAAGGTCAAATCAAAATGAACCTGCAAAGTGCTGCTCAGTACCCAAAACTCCTTCACACAGCGTTGAATCTCTCCAGAAGTATGTGTCTCTCACTCTCTCTCAGAATGCGTGGTGCAAAAATGTTGCTGATAAAAAAAGGCAGGAAACGGTCCCTTCCTGACTGCAAAATGCTCCCCTCAACCTGTCGTTGCCAGCGGCAGGCGGTAAGGCAGTGGGGCGCCACTCAATATCCGGTCCGGGGCGTTGCACGCTCGCCTCACGTCATGATCTGCGGGTGCAGGAGATTGTGGCAGTAGTGTTTAGCACCGCCACAAAAACTCTGGTCACTTTCGCGAGCGGCGTAAACATCGCTGCGCCTGGGCGCTAGTTGCTTTGTGCCCCGTTAGTGCCCTCTTAGGGTGCAAACGAGAGGCGCTAATCAACCGAATTTTCCCCTCTACTCTTCGGAGTAATTGCCAAAGGCACCCCCCTGAAGTCAGCGGGGCCCTTTTTAAAATATGCTAATTGGGGTCAGATACAGCTTTCCTGCCAGGCGGAAGCAAATCAGAAGAGGAACAGGAGGCCGTCCTGGACGCACAAGAAAAGTTTAGGCCTCCCATACCCCAGGCTCCTCTCCATCCCTCATTTCCTCCTGCAAGACCCTCTCAGAACCCCCTTCCCTATCCTCTTGCCAGCGGGCAGGCATGGGTAGTCGTGGGCGAGTGGTTAAGGCGATGGACTAAAAAGCGATTGCGGTTTTTGGGCAGCACGGTGGCATAGTGGTTAGCACTGTTGCCTCACAGCGCCAGGGACCCGGGTTCGAATCCGGCCTCGGGCGACTGTCTGTGTGGAGTTTGCACATTCTCCCCGTGTTTGCGTGGGTTTCCTCCGGGTGCTCCGGTTTCCTCCCACAGTCCAAAGATGTGCAGGTTAGGTTGATTGGCTATGATAAATTGACCCTTAGTGTTAGGGGGATTAAATACGTGGGGTTACGGGGATAGGGTGGGATATGTGTTGGTGTAGGGGTTACGGGGATAGGGTGGGATATGTGTCGGTGCAGACTCGATGGGCCAAAATGGCCTCTATCTGCACTGTGGGGTTTCTGTGATTTCTGTGACATGGCAGGCCTATTTTCACAAGGCTGTCAACCGCATCCTGCCTGGATTGGTGGCATGGTAAAAAGGCCTGGCAGTTAAAATCAGCATGGACTCAAGCTGTAAAAGGCAGGTGGGAAACTTCATGACTCCCGCAGTTTCCCGCTGGGAGTTAAAATCGACCTCATGCTGTTCGAGTAACCCAAGACGGGGTCAATTTGTCCTTTTTGTCATGTTATCATTGTTACCATCCTTCAGCATTTCATGTAGCAAGCTAATTGCAAATTAACCCAAACTCAAATTACCACCAAAGCATGTTATATGATCAGTAATCAAAGGGCTCAGACTTGTAACATTCTCTTCTCCTGTTTATACAAATGAATGACTCTCAAATAGAAGAATCACTATATACACTTATTAAATCTGCATCTCCTCACTAAATCAGGCGCTACACACCTCTCTCAAGGCGCTAACGCCGAGGAGCAAGGTGCTACCTCAGAGCCCTGGCAAAGCTCACGTGATGTCAGTCAGCAATGGAACACAGACACACTGGCGCCGGCCAGTTCTTAAAGGGGAGGGTCGATCTTGCTCTCCATCCACACCCTGCTCATTGCAGCCTTGAATCTCGGCCTGGAGAGACCTGTACATCAAATCTGCTGGAAAGAACAATGGAGAGGCCCAGGGAAAGAGCTCAGAGTGCAGCCCCCATAGTCTCTTCTAAATCGATGCAAGGAAGGTCAAATCAAAATGAACTGCAAGTAATTAGTATGATACTACATACCAGTCCCTCCTTTTTCTTGTATTGCTGTTCTGGAAGGGAATTCAGTCTTTGGTGTCCTCAGCCGTCTGCTTCTTCTTTCCCCATCATGTCCTTTGGATGAACAGACATCTTCTTCACTATCTCTCCGACTCACTTCGAGACTGCTTGACCGTCTTTTGGATCCCTGCAATTTAGATTCCACTGCTGTCAAGTTTACCTTATGTACAATTGTTCTTTTCAAATGTGTATCAGGCACACCTATGATTCCAATTTATTTTGTTATCACTTAAAATTTACTTCTGCATTTATTCCCCCTCACAAAATAATAAACAAAATAATGAGTTAACAACTAAGAACATAAAGAATATGGCTGTAGTGGCTGCTTCCGCTGTTCCATTTACTATCATCACATTGAGGACTGTAGTTCTTGAAGTGGTTCAGCTGTCTACTGAAACAGAGAGAGTGCAGCACTGTCTCACACTACTGGTGTTGATCAACTATGAATCTTGTCACCTCTTATCCTCCTATTTCTCACCCTTTCTTTTTCTTCCCAGTTCCATGATGACACTGGCAAAAACATCTCAATCAAGGGTTGTGTTTTCTACATGAATAGAAAGCAAAGCTAAGGGTGGTTAGAAAGAAAGAACTAGTTCTTTATTGTGTACTAAGGATGTCACCAAACACTTCAAATCCACTGAATTTTCTGAAGTTCAGTCACTGTTATTATGTAAGCAATTGTGGCAGTTAATTTATTTTGATGGTGTTGGTTGAAAGAGAAAAATTATAGCCAGGAGAAATCCTTGTTCTTCAAATAGTGCAATGGGATCTTTTATGTCCATCTGAACAAGAAGTTAGGGCTTTGGTTTAATATCTTATCTGAAAGACAGCACCCCCAACAATGCAGTCATTCAGTACTGCACTGAAGTATCAGCCTAGATTATGTACTTTAGTCCTGGAGCGAGCTTGAACCAATGACTATGAGTCAGAGGTGAGATTCATACCATCAGAGCCAAGCTGACACTTAGTGGTTGAAATCTGCCAACTCTGCCATCCTTGGAGGAGAGTTATAGTCCACCTCAGACCTTAACAGATTATTTTCAACTACATGGCTATTAACTTAATCACCACTGATACTCATGAGTGATTCTTGGCAAGAGGGAAAGGCAGGATGGAGATTACAATTGCACCCTTGGCTTGACCTCATCAATAGGGAACATCATACCTTTAATGTAGGAAAACGTCCCAAGTTGCTTCATTACGTAATAAGACCAAAATTGACAATGAGCCAAAGGAGAGATTAGGATGGGTGACTAAAAGCTTGGTCAAAGAGGTAAGTTTTAAGGTGGGTTTTAAAGGGGGAAAGAGAGGGGGAGAGAGGGAGAGGTTTAGGGAGGGAATACCAGAGCTTAGGTCCTAGACGACTGAAGTCATGGCTGCCAATGGGGTGGGCGAAGGGAGTGGGGGACGCAGGGGTGAAGCCATGGAGGGATTTTAATACAAGGATGAGAATTTTAAAATTGAGGCCTTGGTGGACTGGGGGTGGGGGAGGCCAATGTAGGTCAGCGAGCACAGGGGTGATGGTTGTGCGGGACTTAGTGCGGGTTAAAATACGGGCAGCAGAGTTTTGGATGAGCTCATGTTTATGGAGGGTGGAAGATGGGGGCTGGCCATTGGAATAGTCGAGTCTGGAGGTAACAGAAGCAAGGATGTGTGTTACAGCAGCAGATAAGCCAAGGCGGGGCAGAAATGGATGATATTACAGAGGTGGAAGTAGGTGGTCTTTGTGATGGACAGGATATGGGATCAGAAGCTCAGCTCAAGGTTAAATAGGATGCCTGGGTTGCAAGCTGTCTGGTTCAGCCCAAGACAGTGGCCAGGGAGGGGGGATAGAATAGGTGGCTAGGAAACAGAATTTGGGGCCAAAGACAATGGCTTCGATCTTCCCAATGTTTAACTGAAGAAAATTGCAGCTCATCCTGGGACTGGATGTCGAACAAGCAGTCTGAAAACATAGAGACATTAGAGGGGTCGAGAGATGTGGTGGTGAGGTAGAGCTGGGTGTTGTCAGTGTACATGTGGAACCTGATGTCATTTTTGGATGACGTCGTGAGGTGAACCATGTAGATGAGAAATAGGAGGGTCCAAAGATAGACCCTTGAGGGGCTCCAGAGATGGTGGTGCGGGGGGTGAGAAAAGAAGCCATTGCAGGAAATTCTCTGGCTACGACTGGATAGACAAGAGTGGATCCAGGCGCAGACAGTCACTCTCAACTGGACAATGGAGAGGCATTGGAAGAGGATGTTGTGGTCAACTAAGTCAAAGGTTGCAGAGAGATCGAGAAAGATAAGGAAGTATAGTGCACCACGGTCAAAGTCAAAGAGGGTGTCATTTGTGACTTTCATTAGGGCCATTTCAGTACTGTAGCAGGATGGAAACCTGATTGGAGAGGTTCAAACATGGGGTTGAGGGCAAGATGGACAAGAATTCAGGAGGGGTCAAGATTGTTTTTTTTGAGGAGGGACAAGATGATGGATTTGAAAGGGAGGGGTCAGTACATAAGGAGAGGGAACCATTTACAGTATCAGCTAGTTTGATTGGCGCTATGTTAATGCTGACAGTGATAAATTTAAAATAGATGGGCTACTGCTGGCATTAAAATATCACCAATCAGAAAATGTAGGCTCAAATGCCCAAAACAGAGATTTTACCTGTTTAAACAATATCTTCTGAGATCTCAGTTGTCCAGAATTAGTCCAGTGTCTTTCACAGTCCACTATCTAGTGTCTGTGCTGGGATGGGATCAGGGTAAGGACATTTTAATAACTCAGTTTTAAAGGACATGAGGTATTTACACTTATATTGGTTAATCTTGCGCTTATCAGGTTATAGCATATTAGCGCTGGGAAATAGAACACTTCCCATTTCAGGCACAGTGTCAGTATCAAGGATTCCCACATCAGGTACAGCGCAGTAAAGCTCCATAAACTCTGCCCGACAGTATGCCCGAGTACTAACATCACACTGCAGTACACCATGCCATTTTTTTCTATTTCCTACACCAGCAATCTTCTGCCCTCTCGCAGTGAGATTGCAAATTTAGTGCCACATTTGGGACAGTTTTGTACTGCAAGTCTGGATTAAGGAATGTGATAAGTAATTTCATATAGGACCCTTAAAGCCAGCAGACAGTGGAGTTTCTCTGGTCTGGATTTGAATCCAGTGTCTAGGCAACTGCACCACCAAGCCTCTTATCCATTAGTTATGTAAACTGGACTCTGACAGGATTTGAAATACTGTGACATACTTGAAGGAGAGAGAAAACTATTTTTTTTATATGAAGGTGATTAAAGATCTATAATCTACAAACAGAATGAAAAAATGTGGGCATGGGCCAGGTGAGATCTTATATACAGTAGAATAGTGTGAGTTCACCTAATCATATATGACATTAATTCCTTAAAAAGGGACTGTGTTCCTAGATATTTCCCACTCCAAACCCTGCCCCTTCATGGGTAGAAAAGGTCTTATTACAAAAATGGATGTAACATTTCTTATCCAAACTAAAAGAATCATACCATCTTGTCACTGTCAAAATCCCTTTCGGCATATCAATTGTTATTACAGTGGGGAAGAATGAAGCAGTAGGATACTCATAGGTTTGATGATAATACATTTTACACATGCATATGACATACTTGTACTTTCACCACCTAACTTCAATTGCAAAAGTGTTCAACCTCATTTTATAAAGCAAATCTGGCCAATCCTAAACACGGTAATTATATGCAGATTTCATCGTATTGTGATCAATGCCGTCACTAGGCTTATTTAGCCTATTGATACAATAAGTTGTAGTAAGAAAATACTGAAACTAACATTCTTTAATACTGCGTCATGTGCTTCTTGTGTGATACAGTACTCTTATTTCATCATCTTAAATTACTGCCACCACTATCCCCATTAGTGACAGACCTGTAACCACCAGTACCTCATATGCTTCTACTGTACAGCGCAAAATGCTCTCGCTACACAAACCAAGTTTGGATGTACAAAGTCATCTAATTCAACTGCTTGGTGCTTTACACATTACAAGTAGACACAATATGAAAATTCCACACATCCATCATCATGCTTTATTCAAATCCCAATGACAACATTGGTTATGCATTTATATTTTGTGCCATTGCAACATTTCTTTGTCCAAACTCACAGTAATTGGATCAAGATTTTGACCACTGTTCAACTTTGGGCTTATAGGCAAGAAGTACTGTTTAATTTACTGAACACTGGCATTGTCTGTTTTTTATTACATCAGGAAACAACGTACTATCCAATAAATATTCACACTTCTACATATTAGGAACTTATATCGCATAAAACTAATTTTTTCCTTTTGGCTAATATAAATTCATATGAGCCAATCATCTTAAAATGTATTTATAGAGTCACTGATCAGAAAAATTCCTCTGGTTTGGTTTTAAAACCTAAAGCTAATGCAGAAGTAAAATCAAATTGCATCCTTATTATAAAAATGAGCAGAGCTACATCACACAGCTCTGCTTGACATTGCTTAATGAAGATTATGGTAATTAGAATGAAAGAAAATTAATACAAGGAAAGACATAGGTTAAAGTTCATAATTTACCTGAATGGTCTGCTGTTCCCGATTTAACCTGTTGGAACTCACAATATCTTCCTTCTTAGTGCATTTGAGCTTCTTCCCCATACAGCTAGATGGGTTTGGACTGCACCCAACTGAATTAGGTCCTTTGCATTTAGAAACTGGATTCTTCACTGAACCATCCTTCTTTTCTTTGGTAACAGTACGTTTGACTGGTCCAGCAGCACAATGTTCTTTCTCATTACACATACCTTTAGTCATTGATTGATCCGCATCTGTAGATAATTTGGAGGATGTTATACTTCCACTTGCTAACTCCTGTATGGTCGCTACCTCTAAACTCCTGTTACTTTGCGCTTCTACAACAGGAAGATCTTTATGACTATGGCTCTGATTAATTAAGGGCTGATTGCTCAATGGTAAAGAAGTAATTACTGCTTGTCCTTCTAGTTCCTTATTTTGAACTTTTTCATCTTCACCCACATCACCCGTCGAATGCTTCGAATTTCCACTCGTAACTCCTTTATTGGCTTTACCTATTGTATCCATCTTGATTGTGGAAACCATATTCTGTTGATCTTTCTGACCATTTTTGTTTTTGTTTTCAGAAGGTAAATGGCTTAAGTCAACTACATTTGCACTATTGGAGGCTGGTTGGTTCAAATCTTTGGAAGGAATACCTTCCTTACTTATTGCATTTGGGGTGAATGATTTCGGACTGTCCTTGTTATTTTCAATTGCAAACAGCTCCAAAGCCCTGTTATGAACTATAGACTCCAAGTTGGATAATGGTGACCCCATTATCTGTAGCTGGTCTTCCTTTGTCTTTTCTCCATGGATCTTATGAGGTGTCCACACAGCTCCTAAATGCTGTGGGCTTTGAAACAAAGTATATCCTCCTCTGGAAGATGGCAAACCATAAGGAATTCCTTGAGTTAGTGGGAGCTGCGATGCTGAACAGCTGCCGTTAGTTAACAATGGTGAATGATGAAATGGAGTTTTATCTCTCGCTAGAGAAAGGTGGTTAATGGGAATGCTACTTCTAATGAGGAATTGGGGATATGCATTTGAATGAAATGGTGCCACTTCACTGTTGGTGGATACAAAACAGCTGTGCAAGTGATTATTAGTTTCCTTTACAACATGACCTCCATATGCATCTTTTTTGGGCTCCCCACTTTTTTTACCATTAGGAAGTGCCAACTGGCGATCTCCTTGGTAAACAATGGAAATTGGTTCTTGTTTAGCAGCACTCTTGGGATCTCCATTACCAAGCTGTAACATAGACGCAGGTATAGCATTGGCCACGCCGACAAAAGTGCGTGGATTATGGTTCACCAGGTTACTGGAACCTTTCACCCAGGACCAAGTTGGATTCAATGGCTGAAAAGTTAAAGGATCAATTGGGTTCTTTTGCAGAGTAGCCCCATTTCTTATAGTATCTGGATAAACCACGACTGGAGGTGTTAAACCAAAGCTTCCTTTAATACTGCTGGTACTGTAGCTACTTTGAGGTATTCGTGGGGTGAGGCCGTCACTTTTAGAGTGCAATACAGAGAATGATCTATCCCCTTTTACAGGTGTTAACACCGGCATAGGTGGTGTTTTCCGTAGCTCAGGTAAAGAATTCTGTTTAATCCCTATTCCATGACAGCTTGATTTTGCTGACAAATCAAGTGGCAGGTCATGGGATCCCTCTGAATATATTTGCTTCTCAAGTTGAGGTGGAGATCTGAATACCATGAATGGAGGTTGTGAGTTTTCTGAGAGCCCAAGTGAAGGTTGATGAGTAGGAGTGCGCTCAGGAAGTTTGGGTAACCGGCTGTTTGGGCTCCTCCGTGCCAAAGATAATTCACTGCCCAGGTTGAAATAAATGTGGGAAGGTGGTACTGAAGTATGAGAAGGGGGAGTTAAAAACTGTTGCTTCTGAGATGATTCGGATTGCATTTTTGTTTTCATGAAAGGAGAATTAGAATAATCAGCAGTATGTTTGGCCTTGGGTTCTGAAGTCAAGGGTCTGCTGAGGGTCAGTGGATGAGAATATGAATGTAGATCAGGTGCTAAATTAGTGCTGCCACCTTTACTTTGTAAAAATGATGGTACTGTCTGCACTCCTGTAACTCCTAAAGTTGTCGGAAGGGAAGGTGCAACATGAGGATGGCCTAAGTTTGGCGGTGGTAAGTACATCAAATGTGGAACATGGTTAAACACTGGTGGAAAATAAGGTTGAGCAACTTTCTGTAAATTCTGGGATGGTGATAAACAAGGTTTGTACAAGTTTAATGAATTCAGTGCATTAAAAGGGTGGTGACTCCCTGATATAGCACTGTCTAATTGTGGATCAATCCAGGGGAGTCCTTGATACTGAGCCTCAGACCCAGGAATCAATTTTTGTTTTATAGTCTTTCCCAGTTCCCCAGTGTTATCCTGAGTGCAAGTGTTTTTTGACAGAGTTTGTTGTGCTTTCCGATGCATACCCCCAGTCTCCAAATTTTTTATTTTGTTATCTCCATTTTCTGGCATTTCCCCGTGCAGCAATTTACTTTCCACATTGGTAATTCTGTCAGTCTTTAACTGTGAGTCTGAAGTGGTCATGAGGGCGACCTCCTCTTCTTTTGGAACAAATCTTTCAGACTCATTATCCTTGCAATTTTGAAGTCCCTCCTGCAATAAGTTACTTTCATCCCCCTCGACTTGTTGGACACCATTGCTCATTCGTTCAGTCGCCACCTAAAAAGATACGGCAATCAACAGAGATTTCAATAAGACTAGTTTTCCTATAAAACACTACTTTATATCACTACTAATAACTATGTGTTTTTAAATTAGTCATGAGTTAAAGTAAGGATTTTAAGAATAGTCTTGAAGTGTCAGAGGTAAAACTGTGTTACTGGGAATCATTTGCAATTACTTATACTTTAGTGCTTTTTAAGGGAAAAAGCCTATTTTTACCTTCCTTTCCCAAAGGTATTGACGCTTTCTAGAGTATGGGTCCACAGGCATCAGCAGCCCTCGAGTACCTCACCCAAGTGTCTATTTCTCATCTGCGAGCCTAGATAGTGAGTTTTTAAAACATTTGTTCTTAAGACGCAAGGGATGCCACCAAGCCCACATTTATTGCCCTTCCCTAACTGCCATCAGATGGTGGTGGTGGGCCTAAGCAGCAATTGTTTTTACAATTATGTGGTTTGCTAGCTACTTCAGAGGATATTAAAGCCCTGATTTTAACTCCCACTGGGAGTCCTGCCAGCGGGGGCTGAGGTGGATGGGGAATCGTCCGGCCCTCCGTAGCGGGAGGCCCGGGAGATTTTAACTCCAGGGCCTCACCTGCATGAACCCGGTCAGTTTCCCACTTGTACCTGGCAGGAAGCACTAATTGGCCTGTGGGTGGGAGCAAGATTTTGGGCGGTAGGAAGTAGCCGAAGGAATCGTCCCCAGTAGTTAGGTAAATGGAGTGGGGTCAGGAAGGCCTCACGGTCAGGGAAGGGGGAGGGAAGGCTGTGGAAGAGGAGGGCCAAGGTTTCACTTTGTGGCTGAGATGAATACTCCTGCTCCTCCTGGCCGACAAGAAAACAAACAGAATTTAAAATAACTTACCTCTCTGGGCCTCTTCGGGCTCCGAATCCATTTGCCGCCAAGTTGGACTGGCAGGAAAGCCACAAAGACGTCCCCATGCAGGCCTCGGGTTAAAATTGCAGTCCGGCCCCGATGTCATCATCGGAGCCCAATCTGATACTTGAAGAAGGACCCTGCTCCCTACCGGTGGGTGCCCCGCTTGCCTGCTCAAAAGAGCAGGTTCAAATTGCAACCCACTTGAAGGGAAGATAAGTCGCAGCACCCATTTTAACTGTCTGCCCGCCCAGTCCCCAAGTGGCCAGGGTTAAAATTGTTCCTCAAGAGTCAACAACAGAGTGTGGAACTAGATTCTCGTGCAGGCCAGTTCAGGCAGGGGTGGCAGGTTCACTTCCCTGTAGGACACTAATCAACCATTTCGGTTTCTAGCAGCTCTCATGGTTATTTTTTCTGGTGTCAGCTCACAGATTACCAGATTTATGGAATCCAATTTAACAACTTGCCATGATGGGACTTGAGTCCTCCGAGTTGCTAATCCAGTGCCATAACTGCTAAAATACTCTAATTCGTGTCCACAGGCTAGTTAATTATGCAGGGCATCACAGTCAAACCAAATCCTATCTTCACTAGATGTTCACACATTTGCGGTTTCCAGTGGGAGCAAGACCTCCTAGTCTATGATTTAGTGCTACACTGCCCACGCCAATACCCACTAGGCTATTAAGGAGGCCCAGGAAAAAGTTTTTCAACAATGTATCTTTGAGACGGAAAATAGTAAGTCATTGATTTCTATCACCCACACCACAATTTTTTTGAAATGGAATATTAAAATAAATCTGAGGAACTCTTGAGTGTGGGAGTCTGGAAAGGGGTGAGTGACAAGGAGGTCTTCTAAAATGTTATTAGTTCATGTAAATCACATTTTGCAGATCACAGTTGTGATCTAAACCTAAAAATGACATTAAAATGCACATATTTTTCAGAACAAAAACAAAAGATTGTCTTAGATTGCTGAAGGACTTTATCTGTGCTAATTTTTTTTTAATGAGGGTAGGCTCGACTTGAGCATACAAGGCCTAATTTAAAAACGGACTTGCATTTTATATAGCATATTTCACGACCTCAGGAAGTCCCAAAGCGCTTTACAACAACAACAACTTGCATTTATATAGCGCCTTTAACATAGTAAGATGTCCCAAGGCACTTCACATGGGCGTTACCAAACAAATTTGACAATGAGCCACATAAAGAGATATTAGGACGGGTGACCAAAAGCTTGATCCAAGAGGTACGCTTTAAGGAGCGTCTTATAGGAGGAGAGGTAGAGAGATGGAGAGGTTTAGGGAGGGAATTCCATAACTTAGGGCCTAGGCAGCTGAAGATACACCTGCCAACAGTGGGGCGATGGAAATCGGGGATGCACAAGAGGCCAGGATTGGAGGAGCACACGCAGAGGGTTGTAGGGCTGGAGGAGGTTACAGGGGTAGGGAAGGATGGGGCCATGGAGGGATTTGAACACAAGGATGAGAATTTTAAATTCGAGGTGATGCCGGAATCGGGTGCTAATGTAGGTCAGTGAGCATAGGAGCGATGGGTAAACGGGACGTGCGAATTAGGATACGAGCAGCAGAGTTTTGGATGAGCTCAAGTTTATGGAGGGGGGAATTTTTTTTTCTTATTTATTCTTCATCCTTAACATATCTCTTATATGCCTTAAGGTACATGTCTCCAAATCCCTCACTTCAACTTAATGGCCCAGATTTTCCGGGGCCTATGACCGCATACATGGTACGTACGCAGCCATTAGTGCCTTGCAAATTCCGGGTTTATGTAAGGGCTGCGCATGCGCGAAAACCCGGAACATACGATCTGACAAGAATCTACTTGACAGATCCTCCGCATGCGCAGGAAATGGACATTCGTTGGCAGAGAGTTGGGCTATTTGCCCAATGAATGCTCATGAAACTTACGCTTGATAAAAGCAGCATAAGGGTGAAAATAAATATTAAAATTAAATGTTTTAAATAATTTTAACATTCAAAAACCTGTAAAATAAGTGTGTGTTATTTTTGGCCCCTTGAAAAATGTTTACATTTATTTTTCAAAAAATAAATGTTTGTTTTAAATGTTTAATTAAATTGTATTTTAATTAATTTTAAACATGTAATGATTTTTTTTTATTTCAGTGCTGTAAATGTGTTTTTGGGTGATTCCTATTATGCTTATGGGGATTCTGTACATAAATGGAATCCCCATAAGCATAACGGGAATTCCCTTTCTGATTGGGATCACGTGGGTCGGCCCAACCAGAGACACTTGCGAACCGTATGCACCCCTGGAATACGTGGGCCTCTACGCAGACCTATGCATAGAGGCCCAGGAGCGCGGGTCTCCGTGGATCCAGGACCATCAGGTAGGTGCGTAGATTTATTGCGGTTCAGAGGCATCCGCCCGCAGGAAGCCTCCGACCGGAAATTCAGTTTAGACTGCTTTTTCCTTTTACAGGAAACTTTGTGCTATCCAGAGGTTGAATGTCCGGCAGCTTCGATCTAACGGCAGAAATCAGCAGCCGTTTTGGTTAGGTTTTTTTTCTTCTCCTAGCATTCTTTTCACAGGCAGGCTCTGGAAAGCGTCTTTGTAGCTTAACAACAGCTTCAGAGACGCTTCCAAGCTACTGGGCCGAGTGTTTACAAGCTGTTGCTGAGCAACAGTGTTTGTGGTCAGATACGGCAGGCTCTGGAAGGTGTCTCTGTATCTTAGCAACAGCTTCAGAGACGCTTCCAAGCCACGGGCCGAGTGTTGACAAGCTGTTGCTAAGCAACAGTCTTTGTTGTCAGATACGGAGATGAAAAGCTCCTATCTGATAACATTGACGCTGGTCTATCCGGAAGTTTTGAGGCAACGGCAGCAGCTCGGTCCCGTGGGTGCCGGATAGCACAAAGTTTCCTGTAGTACACTTACTCTAACCGCCTCCCCCCCCCCCCATCTTACTAGTTTAAATTCTCTCCAATTCCTCAATTTAGCGTCTCTATGGGGATATTGTAACCGGTTTAGTATAGGATAAGCCCATTCTGTCTATAGAGCTTTCTTCTGCCTTAGAACTGCTCCCAGTGTCCTAGGAATCTGAAACTCTCCCTTCTACACCATCTTTCTAGACACACATTGATGTATCTAATCTGTTTCTCCCAACTTGTTCTGCTACTGGAAATAATTCTGCAATTAATGCTCTTGAAATCTTGCACTTTAATCTAAATCCAACTCCTCCAACTTTCTCCACAAGATCCCCACTCTTTCCATGTCAGTGGTTTCTATATGAACCATGACTTGTGGTTGGTTTCCTTCCCTTTTCAAAGGTTTTCCACCCGTTACATTATTTCCCTTACCCTGGCATCCGGGAGGCAACACACCATTCAGGACTCTCAGTTATGGATGAAAAACAAGCTGTCTAGCCTCCAAATTATGACATCCCCATGATAACCACTCTCCTGTTGTTTTCATAGTTACACCCTCTCTTTTCCCCATGGGTAAACCCTTGCTCCATGGTACTGTGGTGTTGCCCTTAATTGCCCTCCTCTTTGTCTGATTTCGAATGGAATGTAAAACAAGCTGCTGATTCGCTATCTCCTATTTTGTGCTACCACCCAGGACAGTTTCACTCCCATGGAATCAAAACCAAGGGCACTATTCAGGCAGGGTGATAACTGAACCAAGCTAGGGGAGGGGAGAGGAGGCAGATAGCAAGGGGGAGGAAGGAGAAGGGGACAAGAAGAGGATTGAAGTGGCTGGGAGTGGTGGAAAAGAAAGGAGGAGCAGAGTGAAGGGGGAAAGGAGGAAAGGGGAAGTGGGTATAGAGGGGAGGTGGGACAACAGGGAAAGGGGAAGTAGAGAGGAGTGGATGAGGAGAGAAAGGGGAGAGGGTTGGGAGAGGAGAGGAGGGGGAGAGAGGATGTGAGGAAAGAGGAGGGGGAGGGGAGAAAGACAGATTAGTTTTGGGGAGAGGAAAATAGTCTCTTAACGTTATATTTACACATGGTTTTTCAATCTGTCACATAATGTTACATTTACAGTGCCACCTACTAGCGCAGTACCTTTGGAATGTTGATACCACTCAATGTTTTATTAGATAATATATAATTGACTGAGTGCATAGGGAAAGACTATTTTCCCTATTTGGAGAGTCAGTTACAAGGGATCATCAATTTAATATTGTGCCTGAGAGTTGGAGAGATTAGAAGGCATTTCTTTATGCAGAGGGCTGCTGGAGCATGGAATGCTTTGCCACAGGGAGTGATTGAGACAAAAAACACTGTACCTTTTAACAGAATACTGGATAAGTGTTTGGAGCAGAAGATACTGAGCTATGGGAAGACAGTGGGGCAATGGGATTCGTTCTCAGCTGCTCTAACAAAAGGCTGGCACAGATACAGCGAGTCAAATGCTATTAACTTGTATGGTGCTGTGCATGCATCGCTGGCCTAATTCCTGATCCTAAATTACTATACTCCTAATTTCTATAGATTTCATTAATTAGAACAAACTGTCACTTACCTATTTGGTCTAGCAGATTCAGGACCACTCTGGTTCAGTGCCAAATTGCTATTCAGCCCAAATTCACTTTCTTACTTACTATCTGCAAAGACTCACTTTGTCAGCCTCTCACAACTACATCATTCATTATAAAATATTATACTGAGGAGGTGAGTTAAACGTGAATTGGTACAAAATCAGAACCATGTAGGTGGGCCTATCACTCAACATTATAAAAACAGATTATCTGGTCATTATCATATTGTGGAAGCTTGCTGTGCGCAAATTGGCTGCCGCGTTTCCTACATTATATCAGTGACTACATTTCAAAAGTACTTCATTGGCTTTAAAGTGCTTTGGGACGTCCTGAGGTTGTGAAAGGCACTATATAAATGCAAGTCTTTCTTTTCTTTCCTAGCATACTACTTACTACTGACCTAGCATTACTGCTGCACGCATAGCAGAATATAATGCTGCAAAACTGGGAAAACCTGTTAATAGACAAAGCCAAATGCAAAGTCCAACATTTACTATCAAAAGAGCACAAAGGTTACAAGTTGGTTTGAAAGGAGAGGACTCGTACTAAGAATTGCCAAAAAAAATTAGCAACACAAGGGGATAGTCTTGAACAAAGAAAGGTATAGTGTTTTATATATATGTTGAATCAAAATGAAGAACAAAAAAATGTAGCGATATCAAATCCAGATTAAAGACTAAAGTTCACTCCCACAGGCAATTCTGTCACACAATGTGTAATAAAAGTATGCTCCCACCTCTCAGATTTAGAATCAAATCAAGGCCAAACAAACAGAATGAAAGCCTTCCACTGTGTTTGGATGAGCTGATCAATCTCGCTTACTTCAGTGTGGTTGTTAATACAAGAATCTTCCGTCCCTACTGGCTGTGGAGCACTTTTCCTGGATTCTGCATCTGTGAGTGAAGATCTCCTATTAAAAAAAATGATTAATTATTACTAGTAGATCTCCTGTGACTTTGCTCATGGGTAGTCCAAGGACAGGAGTACAGTTTCTGAAGCTTATTATAGTTCCACTCTTGAGGTCTCAGGTGGAGAATCAATCTCTGTTGCTGCTGCTAACATAGATGCAGTTTGCATGCAAGATATTATCCACTCTTAAGTCAGCATTATTGTGCCCCCATGCTCTACGTCACTTTCTAGCAAAAACAACATATGCTGTGTGCTTCACTGACAGCACTGGTCCATGCAAAAGTAAGCATGTTCACAAATGACTGAGATAAGACACTGACCAGTTTTCTTCACAGACATCATTGACTGTCACTCATTCTTTATGGATGGAATAAATCAGTCAATTCCCATCAATCTCACTCTCAAACACAAACTGAGGCCTTACCCTCTAAATCCTTGCCCCTGTCTTGCCTGCTTTACCGGCATTGAACCAATGCCCTATCACTCAATTATCATTGGCCAATGAGTTTGCTAGGAAACATTCTGAGCATAGGTCAATTGATTACTATTATCAAAGAAGATTGGTAGAAAACAATAATCCTGTCTGTAAAGAAATTTGTCCCAACTCTCAATGACAATTTTAAACTAATGATCCTCGTCCTAACCAAAGGAAATAGTCTTTACCTATCCACTATCAAAACCCCTTCAGTTTTAAAAACCTCCATTAAAATCTCCTCTTAGCATTTTCTGCTCCAGTGGAGATGGTTCTAATATCTCAAGTCTTTCCTCACAACTATGGTTTCCTATTCTCATCACCCTGCTGAATCTGCACTGTATGCTCCCTATTTATTTAATGTCCTTTCAATAACAGAGTTCCCAAAACTACACATAGTGCTCTAACTGTGGCCTAACCAATTTTTATATAAATTTATCGTTATTTATTTGCTTTTCTACTCTATGGGCAGGATTTTCATTGGGCCGTGGAGGCGGGATTGGAGGCAGGATTGGAGGCGTGTGGGGGGTTAAAATCTCAAAATCAGGGGGCACGAACCCATCCCGCCCCCAACCCGCCTCCATGCCAGTTTCAAAGGAGGCGGGTACCCGACCTGTGCTGGGACCCGCCTCCCCGAGGCGGGAAGGGGATTAGTGCCAATTAACTGCCTGTTAACAGGTAGTTCACAGGCAGTTTTTAGCCTAATCCCTATTTTTATTCCTGAAGTGTGGGGTTCCCGACGGCTCCAAACCACGCCAAGTTAGTGAGGCGGACCATCGAGCTGAAGGGTTCGAGATGTCCGGTGTTCAGGTGAGTGATGGGTGCATGAGTGCAGAGGTAAGTGTGTTTGGTGTGTGTAAAGTGTTTAAAGAAGTTTAATTACCTTTACAACCTTCCTTCCTTCAGGTCTCGGGAGTCCCTCATCTCACCGACATAGAAAGCAGAATGGCCGCGAGCTGTCAAAAGTTGCAGCATTCAGCTTTCTGTTCTGGAGAGATCTCTAAATCAGCCTGAGAGGAAGGAATTAACTTTGTGTACAGATTGTCAGTGTTTGACAGCTTCACAGAGCAGTCAAACGCTGATATTTCATCTGTCAAAAGTTCTTGACAGATTAAATGTCACCTGTTGCCGGGTGGCCCTTAATTGGCCTGCTGAGCCTGCTGAGCTGGCTCAACAAGGTCAATCAAGTGAAAATCGCGTGGGTTGGCCACAACTCGATGGAGGCGGGACTACAACCCCGAAAGTTGTGGTCCCACCTCCTACACGCCTCCAGTATCAAAATCCAGCCCTATGCTTCTATGTATAAACCCAAAATGCTGTTGGCCTTTTTTATGGCTTTATCCACCTGCACTCGCACTTTCAGGGAACTATGTATTGAATTCATAGGTCTCCCTGTTTATTCACATCCTTCAGCACCTTTCCATTGAGTGTATACTCCCATTCCTTATTTTTCTCCCAAAGTCTATCACCTCACACTTACCATTTAAATTGCATCTTCCACCTGTTTGTCGAATCTGCTAACCTGTCTATGTCTTCCTGAAGGCTTTTACAGCCTTCCTTGCTATTTGTCAAGCCTCCTACTTCTTTTGTCAACAGCAAATTTTGGGATTGTGTTCCCCAAATCATTGAAATTATATATCAACAACAAAAGTGGACTTGCATTGACTCCTAGTACACACACTTCCAACCTTCTCCAATCTGAGAAACTCCCTTAACCATAACTCTTTGTTTCCTGACTGTCACCTGGCTTCCTGTCAATACTAATATAAACAAAAAGCAAAAAGCTGCCGATGCTGGAAATCTGAAACAAAATCACAATGCTAGAAATACTCAGGTGAGGCAGCTTCTGTAGGCAGAACAGTTGAATTAATCGTGGTTTCCATCGCCTGAGTGGTAACCTAGCTGAGCAGATCACCCGACCATTGTAAAACCTACCCGATACTCGTCCCATTGAAACGGGAGCGCCTAGGCAATGAAGTTGAAAATTATCCCCAATGTTTCAGGTGTAGACCCTTCATCCGAAATTACAGATGAACCACATTAAAAAGAAACAGAACAGAGGGAAGGGAAAAACACACAAATAAAGACTAATACATAAGAGAAGAAATAGAATGACCTGTAAAATGCTTCAATGGAAAACAGAAGATGGTTAAATGGCTGAAGTGTTATTAACATGAGACAATATAAAGCATAATGAGAGAAATTTACGAGGCTCAGAGAACATGTGACTAGCTGAAGCAGTTCGGGAGTGGTGGGGGAGATAGTTAAGGCAGGTAGAAATAAAAGCAGGAAAAAGCGGCAAAGCAGACATGCTCCAGTGGTCCAGGAATCTGGGAGAACAAAATAAATCAGGTCAAACGAAAGGCACAGAGCGTCCCGCCAGCAAGGTCTGTGTATGTTTTATCCCTCTCCCTTCCCTTTGTTCTGTTCCTTTTTAATGCTGTTCATCTGCAATTTCTACCGTGGCGAAGAGTCTACACTTGAAATGCTAATGTATCTCTTCACTCTACAGATGCTGATTGACATGCTGAGTGTTCCCAGCATTTTCTATTATTGTTTCTATCAATGCTACTACATTTCTTCTTATGTTACAAATTGGGTTTTCTCCCAACTCTATTTGTAATCACAGCAAATTGCAGTTTTTATAGACAGACCCACATCCCCTATAATCTGAAGCAAACCATTATGGTGCCATGAATAGGAGTTAACATCCCATAATATTAACAATTCTGGAGCTTGCAAGGACTGCTCTCCTGTGCGTTTTGAAAGATGTCATGTTTGACGGTATCAGCCAGGCTAAAACTTCATTATACAGAAGCAAAATAAATACAACAGATAATTTGCAATTCTACTTTAAACTGTTTTCAAAACCAAAACAATAAAGTATTTAAAATCTTAAAGAGTCCTTTTCAGAATCTTTAACCGTGTCTGAAGAATGAGCGCACTTCTACTCCTGTCTCATGCTGTAAACTACAAAATTGGGAAAGCCAGCGATATATACTATCCAAGCAGGCTTTTGACATCCTAGATCAAAGCAGCCCTTTCACATTAGATAGGTTTCTTAGAAGAAGACCCAGTTTCTTTTTCAACAGACAGATAATTAGAATCTTATTTATTTCTATCACTCTAGTCTGCTGAATCTGAACTTGATTGTGGCAATGAAAGGCAAGCTGCATCTACTTCCACAATAGAAAGTTGCATACATTTCAACAACCTAAGGTACGAGCCAAACAAACGTAATCTGATTAGATTCTTATTAGAACCAGTCTCACATCCCTCAAACAAAGATAATGGAATGATTTTCAGCATGTAGCTAATAGGGGCTCATCTTAAATTCATAATATATTGGCCTATCTAAAATTTCATATGAAAATATAATATATTTTACGGTTTAAAATGAGACAGAACTCTACTTCCGTCACAGGATAGTTCCAACATACTGCTCACTCACCTATCTATGGACCGACTGGTCACCCCCAAAATTCTACCTCAGGTCACGAGATAAATTTAATAGCTTTTCAACCACAATCATCAGGTAGGGAAGATTAGATGCAATCTTTTTGCGAACAAACACTGCAAAGATCCTGGAAACAAGGGTCAGCAGCCACTAAACTTATATGGAAAAACAGCAGGATAAATGTTGAAGAAAGGCAAGAAACAGACCTAAAATAAAAACAGAAAATGCGAGAAACACTCAGCACATCAGGCAGCACCTGTGGAGAGAGAAACAGAGTTAACCTTTCAGGTCAATGACCATGAAAGGTCATCGACCTGAAAGGTTAACTCTGTTTCTCTTTCCACAGATGCTGCCTGACCTGCTGAGTATTTCCAGCATTTTCTGTTTTTATTTCAGATTTCCAGCACCCGCAGTATTTTCTGTCTTCCTCAGAAACAACGAGCCCAAATTCTGCATTTTTAATGATAAAGCTAAACTATTTATTGGATAGCAGAAATTTTTGTTAGTGTTCACCACACCTCTTCGAAAAGGGCATCAACATTGTGTGTACGGCGAGTGCACAAGCTAAGCCCAATTTGTCTGTGGAGGACCTTCCTTCAATACAAAGAATTATAATAGTAGGTCTTTACCCTTAATGCAACTGGTCGAACATCACAATGACAAAAACATTCAAAACAACTATAATCATGGAAAATCAGTTTAAGAAGAAAACTATTTATATATTTTTTTCTTCATATGTATGTTTTATACATAGAATCTGTCATGGTCAAACATTCATCATCATAAGCTATCTGGTCAGCAAGAGCAGAGATAGTGCTCATATTGCATGGCTGCCTAATATGGCAGACCTTCTATAACCCTAAAAACACCAGATGGTAAGATGATTCCAAATTTCTTCTGACACAATTTACACTATGACACAGACTGAACATTAGAGACAATAGATTCTGAAAAATGGCAGTTACAGAATAGAGAAAGCAACAAAGATGTTCTAAACTTTCTACATCTCTGAAAAACTCCATTAACCTTTTGAAACTGGTGTAACATAATTTATTCCAGTGTTTCACAAAATTAAAGCTGTAGGATAGAAAAAGTTGCATCTGCATCAACAAATTTGACATATCAATTAAGCAGTAAATATATATTTCAAATAATTATGAAAGCAACTGGAGAATTTGGGAAAGCACGAAATTTAAAAACTGTGTTTTATTCATTCATGGGATGTGGGCGTCACTGGCAAGGTCAGCATTTATTGCCCAACCCTAATTGCCCATGAGAAGGTGGTGGTGAGCTGCCTTCTTGAACCGCTTTCACAGATAATGTTTGCTAAACTTTCAAGTTATGTAATCCAGAAAAACGATCTGTGCAAAATGTTAGCTTCATGACTTGGTGGGGAAAAGCAGTTATAATTTACACGGTACAGTATGTGAAAATTGCCTAGTTTATTTGCCTCAATTTTTTCCCCTCCTCTAGCGAAGGCTTAAGCACATCTAGAAGTATTAGGATATCCTCTGGTACCTTTCCCAATTGGTTATACACACGTTAAATAATCAGTGTCTGCAAGTTATTCGAACATAGAAGGCATCCAATCCTGTCCTCGCTTGAGGTCCTTAAATGCCTATTTTCTAGCAGGATGCGCTGGATAGTAATCAAAAGCTGGAACTCTAGGTGATTTTTCTCCTGTCAGCCAATGAGCACATACTGGGTTTCAAACCTGAATCCTTCTGACCGGTTTGACTTAGTGCTACACTGAACTGTATCTTTACCCACTAGGGAACCAAATTTGCCCTTTTCAAATTACATACTCCTGTAACCTGAAGCCCTCTAGATTTAAAATCTCACACACACACACACACACACACACTTACTAACATTGTACATCAGAGAAACTATATCACACTCTATACTATATTTAGCTCATTGTTCATAAAGAAAATTATGTTTCACCTTATGCTATGGGAAGTAACTATTAAGGTGCTTTCCATGCAAAATAGCTTCCCTGTGGAAAGAAAGAATATGGTCATGCGAGTTGCTTACAAACCTCAGTTGACGTGACAGCTTTAAATAGCATCAAAACCTCAAACAGAAAACAGAAAACAGTTATTGCATCTAGGGGTTTTCTTAATAACCTAATATATACATCAATACATAATCCCCATGGTAATTACCGTACACTATAAAAATAGTCCAATCAGCCCTCATTTTCATGATTTGTTGCTTTTTACAGAAACCAGGATTAACTTCAAATGCCTGTTCTACTACAGAAAGCAGACTAGTCTGATTCCATTCCCTAATGCTAATCGAGTACCACTCCACATCCCTCCAACCAATTTCCATCACAATTCATTTCTGCACTTTAACTATTAAAGCCAAACATAAAATACCAGGATTTTCAGTAACTCCGACTGAAAATAAAATTTCAACGACCAGCTAATGCCCTTGGTAAATGTTCAGCCAGCACTTACATCATCACAACTCATGAGCATGGGTCAGTTGAGAGAAAATGGTTTGGAACAAAATCCAAATTTTACAACTAAATCACAACTAAAGAGAAAATACTTCAGGAATGAGACAGTACAAATGGAATCAGATACAACTTAATGCCCATAATGAAAAAGTAGGCCAACCATGAACAGGGCTACAGTTGTATGGTGACCCAGCTAAATTCCATTTTCATTTCATCAGATTCTGGGATTCAGACAATGTTTTGAAGATAGTATTCTGTGATTCCATCTGTTTTTCCATGAAAATGTAGTCTTGGCCATAATGCACAAATTAATATAGAACTTTAAAAGTTTACAGTGCAGAAGGAGGCCATCTGTCTATTACTTCTCTGACAGCTCTTTGCTAGAGTAATCAAAATCTAATTGCACTGCCCTGCTCGCTCCCGATAGCCCTTCATCTTCCTCCACTTCCTATATTTATCCAATTTTTCCTCAAAAAGATGCAATGGTGTCTGCCTCAACCATTCCCCGTGGCAAAGCATTCCACGTTCCAACAACCCACTACATAACAAAATTTCTCCTAACCACTCCCCTATTCCCAGTCCCAAACTCAGATATTCAGGCCTCTAAGCCATGGTTTCTCTTCCCTCTCTCCTCAATCCTAAGCCTCCACTCTCTCTTTTCACCACCAGTACATCGTTCTCCCTGTCCCAGTATTCCCCATCCCTCACTGCCAGTCCATTATATCTCAAGACCCCAATTCCCACACCCACTCTCTGCCAAGTTTTCTCCTCCATGACTGACTGTCTCTCTCTGTTTCCATATCTCCAGTATCATCTACTCCCATAACCCAATATTCCAGCCTCTCCACTATGTTTTATTCTCTATCCCCGACCCCATATTCTCAATCCCTCAATCCTTTCTCCAACAGTTGCTCCTCTATCCAGGTACTATCCCAGATTTCCCCTTATGGCAGCCCATCTCCTCCCTCCCTTTTGACCCGCGTCTTACTCCAGTCCCGCTCTCCCTATCTCATAGAGTGATAGAATGACAGAATGATACGGTACAGGAGGCCATTTGGCCCATCATGCCTGTGCCAGCTCATTTTTTAAAATTTGCTTATGGGATCTGGGCGTCGCTGGCAAGGCCAGCATTTATTGCCCATCCCTATTTGCCCTTGAGAAGGTGGTGGTGAGCCGCCTTCTTGAACCGCTGCAAATTGAAAGAGCTATCCAATCAGTCCCACTCCCCTGCTCATTGCCCAAAGCCTTGCAAATTTTTCTCCTTCAAGTATTTATCCAATTCCCTTTTGAAAATTACTGAATCTGTTTTCAGGCAGTGCATTCCAGATCATAACAACTCACTGCGATGTCTTATTTTCTGCATGTCGCCTCTGATTCTTTTGCCAATCACCTAAAATCTGTGTCCTCTGGTCACTGACCCCTCTGCTACTAGAATCAGTTTCCGTCTTATTTACTATATCAAAACCCTTCATCCATGGTGCTATTCTAGTAAATCTCCTCTGCACCCTTTCTAAGGCATTGATGTCCTTCCTAAAGTGTGGTGCCCAGAATTAGCCACAATACGCCAGCTGGGGTCTAACCAATGTTTTATAAAGGTTTAGCCCAACTTCCTTGCTTTTGTACACTATGGGGTCGATTTTCCCGAAACTGTCGGGAAGGAGGCGGGACTTCAACTTTCGGATTTTAGTCCCGCCTACATCGACGTCCGGCCAATCCGCGCGATTTTCCCTTGACTGACCTTGTTGAGCCCACCCAGCCGGCTCAGCAGGCCAATTAAGGGCCACCCAGCAACAGGTGACGTCACAGACTGAAATTTCATCTGTCAAGAGTTCTTGACAGATGAAATATCAGTGTTTCACAGCTGTTTGAAGCTGCCAAACACTGACAGTCTGAGTTCTAACCTGAGTCCTTCTGCACAGACTCAGTTAGAACTCTCAGCAGCACTCAAAGCTGAAGGCTGTCACTTTTCACAGATCGCAGCCATTCAGCTTTAAGTGCCGGGTGAGTGATGGGCTCCCGACGCCTGCAGGAAGAAAGGATGTTAAGGTAAGTACAGGTAAGTAAAAGTTCTTTACACACTTTAGACACACCAAACACACTTACCTTTGCACTCATGCACCCATCACTCACCTGAGCGCCGACATCGCGACCCCTCCAACTCCTTCAACCCGACGGCCCACCTGCTCTAACCTGGCGTGGATTGGAGCCGTCGGGAAACCCACACGAAACCCCTCAAAATAGGGATTAGGCTAAAAACTGCCTGTTAACAGGCAGTTAATTGGCACTAATCCTTTCCCGCCTGGGGTCGGTGGGTCCCAGTGCGGGGCAGGTACCCGCCGCCTCTGAAAGTTGCGTGGAGCGGGGTTTTGGGCGGGATGGTGTCGGGACCCCCCAAATTCGGCATTTCCCCCCCCCCCCCACACGCCTGAAACCCCGCCTGATGGCTCCACGAAAATCGACCCCTACGTCTCTATGTCTTTTTAAACAGCCTTCTCAACTTGGCCTGCCACTTTCAAAGATTTGTGTGCGTATACCCCCAGGTCTCTGTTCCTGCACCCCCTTTAAAATTGTACCATTTCATTTATATTGCCTCTCCTCATTCTTCCTACCAAAATGCATCACTTCACACATCTCTGCATTAAATTTCATCTGCCATGTATCTGCCCATTTCAGCCGTCTGTCTATGTCCTCCTGAACTCTTGTTAGTACCCTCCTCACTGTTTACTACATTTCAGAGTTTCCTGTCATCTGCAAACTTTGAAAGTTCTGTATAGCCAAGTCCAGGTCATTAATATTTATCAAAAAGAACGGTTGTCCTAACACCGACACCTGGGGAACACCACTGCACACTTCCCACCTGTGTGAAAAACATTTGTTCACCACTACTCTCTGCTTCCCGTTCCGTAGCTAATTTTGTATCCACGCAGCCACTACCCCTTTAATCCCATGGGCTTCAATTTTGCTAACACGTCTATTATGTGGTACTTTATCAAAAGCCTTTTGAAAGTCCATATACAAAATATCAACTGCACTACCTTCATCAACCCTCTCCATTGCTTCAAAAAAAGAACTCAATCAAGTTAGTTAATTTGCCTTTAACAAATTAATTTTGTCCCAGGTTATTGGCCCGAAATTTGCAGTCAGCAGCAAAGCAAAAGCATTCTCCGCTGGTCCCGAAGAAAGTTGCACACAGAGATCTCACGATCTCTGTGGCGAGAAGTTTGCCTTTTTCGACACACAAGTGATTTCTGCATAGTATAGTGGGGATTCCCTAATGCGATCTGTTGTGATGTCAACAAGCTGTCCAAGCAGCCAATCACGTTGCAGAATTCTCACAAACAAGGAAGCAGGAAATGAGAACTGCTTTTATCCCGACTTTTTAAAAAATGTTACAGAGAGCAAAACAAAGATTGGGGTTCTCACATAGGGATACGGTAGAACCTGAAATATCATGAACAAACGTTTGTAAAAATGTAAAAAAAAAATTTAGTAATTTTTTATCATAATGGAGAAATTTGACACGCCACAAAGTTAAAATTGGTTTTTCAGGGCCATAACGTTTGTTTAGCAGTCAATATGCTGTTAAAACCCCAGTTACACCAAATCCAACAAGACCTAACATTTAATGGAGTATTTAACAGTGATATTAAAGCGGAAAAGCCCAAGTTTTTGTCAGTTTCACTGATTACACTGATTGCCAGTTATGGTGGGGGGGGGGCCACAGCGCAGCCAGTGTCAGAGCAGTGAGTGACTGACCGCAACTTCAGGATTTCCGCGTTTAGATGCGCATGCGCTACATCCTGACTGTTGCGGTCAGTTTCAAAAGGGTAATAATGGAGACAAACCTGCTGACAAGGGTGGTGCTGTTGTTGTTTGACGAACTGACCTCTACCAAGCGGAAGCTGAACGCGAACTCTCCGACACTTCCTCCTACCTCCACCTGGACCATGACCCCACTACCAAACATCAAACCACCGTTTCCAAGACTGTCACTGACCTCATCTCCTCTGGAGATCTTCCCCCCGCGGCCACCAACCTCATAGTTCCCCAACCCCGCACAGCCCGCTTCTAACTCCTTCCCAAGATCCACAAACAGGACTGCCCTGGTAGACCCTTCGTTTCAGCCTGTTCTTGCCCCACGGAACTTATCTCTTCCTATCTCGACTATCTTTTCTCCCCTTGTCCAGTCTCTTCCCACCTACATCCGCGACTCTTCAGACGCCCTCCGCCACTTTAACAGTTTCCAGTTTCCTGGCCCCAACCGCTTCCTTTTCACCATGGACGTACAATCCCTCTACACCTCCATCCCCCACCAGGATGGCCTGAGGGCGCTCCGCTTCTTCCTTGAACAGAGACCCGACCAGTCCCCATCCACCACTACCCTCCTCCGCCTGGCTGAACTTGTTCTCACATTGAACAGCTTCTCCTTTAACTCCACTCATTTCCTCCAAATCAAAGGTGTTGCTATGGGTACCCGCATGGGTCCTAGCTATGCCTGCCTTTTCGTGGGATATGTGGAACACTCTTTGTTCCAGACCTACTCGGGTCCCCTCCCTCACCTCTTTTTCCGATACATTGATGCCTGTATCGGTGCCGTTTCCTGCTCTCGCCCTGAACTAGACAATTTCATTCACTTTGCCTCCAATTTCCACCCTTCCCTCACCTTCACATGGTCCATCTCTGACTCTCCTTCCCTTCCTCGACTTCTCCGTCTCCATCTCTGAGGATAGGTTATTGACCAATATTCACTATAAGCCACTGACTCCCACAGCTACATGGACTACACTTCCTCCCACCCCGTCTCCTGTAAGGACTCTATTCCATTCTCCCAGTTTCTCCGTCTCCGCCGCATCTGCTCCGACGATGCCACCTTCCATACCAGTGCTTCCGACATGTCTTCCTTTTTCCTCAACCGAGGATTCCCCTCTACCGTGGTTGACACAGCCCTCGACCGTGTCCGTTCTATTTCCCGCACTTCTGCCCTCACCCCTGCCCCTCCCTCCCGGAACCACGATAGGGTTCCCCTTGTCCTCACCTTTCACCCCACCAGCCTCCACATTCAACGGATCATCCTCCGCTATTTCCGCCACCTCCAAAGTGATCCCACCACCAAACGCATCTTCCCCATCCCTCCCCTTTCAGCATTCCGTAGGGATCACTCCCTCCGAGACTCCCTAGTCCACTCCTCTATCACCCCCAGCACCCCTTCCCCTTCGCCTGGCGCCTTCCCGTGCAAGCGCAGGAGATGTAACACCTGCCCTTATACCTCCCCCCTTCCCACTGTCCAGGGCCCCAAACACCCCTTCCAGGTGAAACAGCGATTTACTTGTACTTCTTGCAATCTAGTATACTTCTTGCAATCTAGTATACTGTATTCGCTGCCAACGATGCGGTCTCCTCTACATTGAGGAGACCAAACACAGATTGGGTGACCGCTTTGCGGAACACCTCCGTTCAGTTCGTAAGGGTGACCCCGAGCTTCCAGTCGCCTGTCAATTTATTTCACCGCTCCATTCCCACTCGGACCTCACCGTCCTTGGCCTCTTGCATTGTTCCACGGAAGCTCAACGTAAACTCGAGGAACAGCACCTCATCTTCTGATTAGGCACTTTACAGCCTTCCGGACTCAATATCGAGTTCAAAAATTTCAGATCATAACCTTGGCCCCTATTACATTTTCACTTATTTTTTTATCCACACCTTTGTTTTGGTTTCCCCCACCCCACCCCCCGTTCCTTTTTTTTCTCTCTCCCACATGGCAGCTGTCTCCCATTCTGCCAGCGCATTTCACACCTAATCTACAGCTAGCTTTTGTCTCCACTAGTCCTATCACCATCTCGTCTCGTTTTGAGTACCTCTTAATGGCTCTTCTCTTTTGTTCCCTCCCAGGCCGGCCTCTTAATCTATTTCATTCCCTGTGCCTCTTTAGTCTTGATAAAGGGTTTTGACCCGAAACGTTGACTCTAATTTCTCTCCACGGATGTTGCCTGGCCTGCTGAGTTTTTCCAGCATTTTCTGCTGTTATTTCGGATTTCCAGCATCTGCAGTATTTTGCTATCGTAATAATGGAGAACGCTGTTAGTTTGCAGTTATTACCCACCGCAAATTCCGGCCCATTGTCTCAAAAGTTTCCCCATCTCTGATGTTAGGCTGACTGACCTATAGTTGCCGGGCTTTTCCCTCTCCCATTTTTGAACAGGAGTGTAATATCTGCAATCCTCCAGTCCTCTGGTATCACTCCCATACGTGAGGATTGGAAGATAGTGGCCAGAACCTCCGCAATTTACATCCTTACTTCCCTCAGCAACCTAGAATGCATCCCATCTGGACCGGGTGACTTTTCTACTGTGAGGACTGCCAACCCTCTTTATCTATTTTTAGAAAGAAAGATGGACTCATTTTATATAGCAACTTGTCACAACCTCAGGACACCCCAAAGCGCTTTACAGCCAATGAAGTACTTTTCAAGTGCAGTCACTGTTGTAATGTAGGAAATGCAGCAACCAAGTTGAGTACAGCAAGCTCCCACAAATGTGATAATGACCAGATAATCTGTTTTTAGTGACGTTGATTGAGGGATAAACATTGGCCAAGACACTGGGGATAACTCCCCTGCTCTTCTTTGAAATAGTCCCATGGGATCTTTTATGTCCACCTGAGAGAGCAGATATCCCATCCAAAAAACAGCACCTCCAACAGTGCAGTACTGCCACAGTACGTCACTGGCATGTCAGCCTAGTTTTTTGTGCTCAAGCGTCTGTAGCTTATTCTATCCAATTTCTCTACTACCTCCTTTACTGTGACATTGGCAGCATCCTCTTCTTTTGTGAAGACAGATGCAAAGTACTCATTTAATATCTCAGCCATGCCCTGTGCTTCCACAATAAGATCTCCCTTTTGGTCCCTAATTGACCACACCCTTCCTATGACTACCCTTTTATTATATACTAGCTGGAGTGCCCGGCGGTGCCGAAGCTTTTTCGAGGGCATGTTGTTGTTGGAAGAGAGAAGAGAGCGCGACTGGGGGGGGGGAAGAGAGAGAGCGACTGGGGGGGGGGGAAAGAGAGAGAGCGACTGGGGGGGGAAGAGAGAGAGCGACTGGGGGGGGAAGAGAGAGCGCGACTGGGGGGGGAAGAGAGAGCGCGACTGGGGGGAAGAGAGAGAGCGACTGAGGGGGAAGAGAGAGAGCGACTGGGGGGGGAGAGAGAGAGAGCGACTGGGGGGGGGAGAGAGAGAGAGCGACTGGGGGGGGGAGAGAGAGAGCGACTGGGGGGGGAGAGAGAGAGCGACTGGGGGGGGAGAGAGAGAGAGCGACTGGGGGGGGAGAGAGAGAGAGCGACTGGGGGGGGAGAGAGAGAGCGACTGGGGGGGGAGAGAGAGAGCGACTGGGAGGGGAAGAGAGAGCGACTGGGGGGGAAGAGAGAGAGCGACTGGGGGGGAAGAGAGAGAGCGACTGGGGAGAGAGCGAGGGGGAAGAGAGAGAGCGACTGGGGGGGGAAGAGAGAGAGAGCGACTGGGGGGGAAGAGAGAGAGCGACTGGGGGGGAAGAGAGAGAGCGACTGGGGGGGAAGAGAGAGAGCGATGGGGGGGAAGAGAGAGAGCGACTGGGGGGGAAGAGAGAGAGCGACTGGGGGGGAAGAGAGAGAGCGACTGGGAGGGGGGAAGAGAGAGAGCGACTGGGGGGGAAGAGAGAGAGCGACTGGGGGGGAAGAGAGAGAGCGACTGGGGGGGGAAGAGAGAGAGCGACTGGGGGGGAAGAGAGAGAGCGGACTCGGGGGGGAAGAGAGAGAGCGACTGGGGGGAAGAGAGAGAGCGACTGGGGGGGAAGAGAGAGAGCGACTGGGGGGAAGAGAGAGAGCGACTGGGGGGAAGAGAGAGAGCGACTGGGGGGGAAGAGGAGAGCGACTGGGGGGGGGAGAGACGAGAGAGCGACTGGGGGGGAAGAGAGAGAGCGACTGGGGGGGAAGAGAGAGAGCGACTGGGGGGGAAGAGAGAGAGCGACTGGGGGGGAAGAGAGAGAGCGACTGGGGGGGAAGAGAGAGAGCGACTGGGGGGGAAGAGAGAGAGCGACTGGGGGGAAGAGAGAGCGACTGGGGGAAGAGAGAGAGCGACTGGGGGAAGAGAGAGAGCGACTGGGGGGAAGAGAGAGAGCGACTGGGGGGGAAGAGAGAGAGCGACTGGGGGGGAAGAGAGAGAGCGACTGGGGGGAAGAGAGAGAGCGACTGGGGGGAAGAGAGAGAGCGACTGGGGGGAAGAGAGAGAGCGACTGGGGGGGAAGAGAGAGAGCGACTGGGGGGGAAGAGAGGAGAGCGACTGGGGGGGGAAGAGAGAGAGCGACTGGGGGGGAAGAGAGAGAGCGACTGGGGGGGAAGAGAGAGAGCGACTGGGGGGGAAGAGAGAGAGCGACTGGGGGGGAAGAGAGAGAGCGACTGGGGGGGAAGAGAGAGAGCGACTGGGGGGGAAGAGAGAGAGCGACTGGGGGGGAAGAGAGAGAGCGACTGGGGGGGAAGAGAGAGAGCGACTGGGGGGGAAGAGAGAGAGCGACTGGGGGGGAAGAGAGAGAGCGACTGGGGGGGAAGAGAGAGAGCGACTGGGGGGGAAGAGAGAGAGCGACTGGGGGGGAAGAGAGAGAGCGACTGGGGGGGAAGAGAGAGAGCGACTGGGGGGGAAGAGAGAGAGCGACTGGGGGGGGAAGAGAGAGAGCGACTGGGGGGGAAGAGAGAGAGCGACTGGGGGGGAAGAGAGAGAGCGACTGGGGGGGAAGAGAGAGAGCGACTGGGGGGGAAGAGAGAGAGCGACTGGGGGGGAAGAGAGAGAGCGACTGGGGGGGGAAGAGAGAGAGCGACTGGGGGGGAAGAGAGAGAGCGACTGGGGGGGAAGAGAGAGAGCGACTGGGGGGGAAGAGAGAGAGCGACTGGGGGGGAAGAGAGAGAGCGACTGGGGGGAAGAGAGAGAGCGACGATGGGGGGGGAAGAGAGAGAGCGACTGGGGGGAAGAGAGAGAGCGACTGGGGGGGAAGAGAGAGAGCGACTGGGGGGGGGAAGAGAGAGAGCGACTGGGGGGGAAGAGAGAGAGCGACTGGGGGGGAAGAGAGAGAGCGACTGGGGGAAGAGAAGAGCGACTGGGGGGGAAGAGAGAGAGCGACTGGGGGGAAGAGAGAGAGCGACTGGGGGGGAAGAGAGAGAGAGACTGGGGGGAAGAGAGAGAGCGACTGGGGGAAGAGAGAGAGCGACTGGGGGGGAAGAGAGAGAGCGACTGGGGGGGAAGAGAGAGAGCGACTGGGGGGGAAGAGAGAGAGCGACTGGGGGGAAGAGAGAGAGCGACTGGGGGGGAAGAGAGAGCGACTGGGGGGGAAGAGAGAGAGCGACTGGGGGGGAAGAGAGAGAGCGACTGGGGGGAAGAGAGAGAGCGACTGGGGGAAGAGAGAGAGCGACTGGGGGAAGAGAGAGCGACTGGGGGGGAAGAGAGAGAGCGACTGGGGGGGAAGAGAGAGAGCGACTGGGGGGGAAGAGAGAGAGCGACTGGGGGGAAGAGAGAGAGCGACTGGGGGGAAGAGAGAGAGCGACTGGGGGGGAAGAGAGAGAGCGACTGGGGGGGAAGAGAGAGAGCGACTGGGGGGGAAGAGAGAGAGCGACTGGGGGGGAAGAGAGAGAGCGACTGGGGGGGAAGAGAGAGAGCGACTGGGGGGGAAGAGAGAGAGCGACTGGGGGGGAAGAGAGAGCGACTGGGGGGGAGAGAGAGAGCGAGGGGGGGAAGAGAGAGAGCGACTGGGGGGGAAGAGAGAGAGCGACTGGGGGGAAGAGAGAGAGCGACTGGGGGGGAAGAGAGAGAGCGACTGGGGGGAAGAGAGAGAGCGACTGGGGGGGAAGAGAGAGAGCGACTGGGGGGGAAGAGAGAGAGCGACTGGGGGGGAAGAGAGAGAGCGACTGGGGGGGAAGAGAGAGAGCGACTGGGGGAAGAGAGAGAGCGACTGGGAAGAGAGAGCGACTGGGGGGGAAGAGAGAGAGCGACTGGGGGGGAAGAGAGAGAGCGACTGGGGGGAAGAGAGAGAGCGACTGGGGGGAAGAGAGAGAGCGACTGGGGGGGAAGAGAGAGAGCGACTGGGGGGGAAGAGAGAGAGCGACTGGGGGGAAAGAGAGAGCGACTGGGGGGAAGAGAGAGAGCGACTGGGGGGGAAGAGAGAGAGCGACTGGGGGGGAAGAGAGAGAGCGACTGGGGGGGAAGAGAGAGAGCGACTGGGGGGGAAGAGAGAGAGCGACTGGGGGAAGAGAGAGAGCGACTGGGGGGAAGAGAGAGAGCGACTGGGGGAAGAGAGAGAGCGACTGGGGGGAAGAGACGAGAGCGACTGGGGGGGAAGAGAGAGAGCGACTGGGGGGGAAGAGAGAGAGCGACTGGGGGGAAGAGAGAGAGAGGACTGGGGGGGAAGAGAGAGAGCGACTGGGGGGAAGAGAGAGAGCGACTGGGGGGGAAGAGAGAGAGCGACTGGGGGGGAAGAGAGAGAGCGACTGGGGGGGAAGAGAGAGAGCGACTGGGGGGGAAGAGAGAGAGCGACTGGGGGGGAAGAGAGAGAGCGACTGGGGGGGAAGAGAGAGAGCGACTGGGGGGGAAGAGAGAGAGCGACTGGGGGGGAAGAGAGAGAGCGACTGGGGGGGAAGAGAGAGAGCGACTGGGGGGGAAGAGAGAGAGCGACTGGGGGGGAAGAGAGAGAGCGACTGGGGGGGGAAGAGAGAGAGCGACTGGGGGGAAGAGAGAGAGCGACTGGGGGGGAAGAGAGAGAGCGACTGGGGGGGAAGAGAGAGAGCGACTGGGGGGGAAGAGAGAGAGCGACTGGGGGGAAGAGAGAGAGCGACTGGGGGGGAAGAGAGAGAGCGACTGGGGGGGAAGAGAGAGAGCGACTGGGGGGGAAGAGAGAGAGCGACTGGGGGGGAAGAGAGAGAGCGACTGGGGGGGAAGAGAGAGAGCGACTGGGGGGGAAGAGAGAGAGCGACTGGGGGGGGAAGAGAGAGAGCGACTGGGGGGGAAGAGAGAGAGCGACTGGGGGGGAAGAGAGAGAGCGACTGGGGGGGAAGAGAGAGAGCGACTGGGGGGGGAAGAGAGAGAGCGACTGGGGGGGAAGAGAGAGAGCGACTGGGGGGGAAGAGAGAGAGCGACTGGGGGGGAAGAGAGAGAGCGACTGGGGGGAAGAGAGAGAGCGACTGGGGGAAGAGAGAGCGACTGGGGGGGAAGAGAGAGAGCGACTGGGGGGGAAGAGAGAGAGCGACTGGGGGAAGAGAGAGAGCGACTGGGGGGGAAGAGAGAGAGCGACTGGGGGGAAGAGAGAGAGCGACTGGGGGGAAGAGAGAGAGCGACTGGGGGGGAAGAGAGAGAGCGACTGGGGGGGAAGAGAGAGCGACTGGGATGGGGGGGAAGAGAGAGAGCGACTGGGGGGAAGAGAGAGAGCGACTGGGGGGAAGAGAGAGAGCGACTGGGGGGGGAAGAGAGAGAGCGACTGGGGGGGAAGAGAGAGAGCGACTGGGGGGGAAGAGACGAGAGCGACTGGGGGGGAAGAGAGAGAGCGACTGGGGGGGAAGAGAGAGAGCGACTGGGGGGGAAGAGAGAGAGCGACTGGGGGGGAAGAGAGAGAGCGACTGGGGGGGAAGAGAGAGACGGACTGGGGGGAAGAGAGAGAGCGACTGGGGGGGAAGAGAGAGAGCGACTGGGGGGGAAGAGAGAGAGCGACTGGGGGGGAAGAGAGACGAGCGACTGGGGGGGAAGAGAGAGAGCGACTGGGGGGGAAGAGAGAGAGCGACTGGGGGGGAAGAGAGAGAGCGACTGGGGGGGAAGAGAGAGAGCGACTGGGGGGGAAGAGAGAGAGCGACTGGGGGGGAAGAGAGAGAGCGACTGGGGGGGAAGAGAGAGAGCGACTGGGGGGGAAGAGAGAGAGCGACTGGGGGGGAAGAGAGAGAGCGACTGGGGGGGAAGAGAGAGAGCGACTGGGGGGGAAGAGAGAGAGCGACTGGGGGGGAAGAGAGAGAGCGACTGGGGGGGAAGAGAGAGAGCGACTGGGGGGGAAGAGAGAGAGCGACTGGGGGGAAGAGAGAGAGCGACTGGGGGGAAGAGAGAGCGACTGGGGGGGAAGAGAGAGAGCGACTGGGGGGAAGAGAGAGAGCGACTGGGGGGAAGAGAGAGAGCGACTGGGGGGGAAGAGAGAGAGCGACTGGGGGGGAAGAGAGAGAGCGACTGGGGGGGAAGAGAGAGAGCGACTGGGGGGGAAGAGAGAGAGCGGACTGGGGGGGAAGAGAGAGAGCGACTGGGGGGGAAGAGAGAGAGCGACTGGGGGGGAAGAGAGAGAGCGACTGGGGGGGAAGAGACTGAGAGCGACTGGGGGGGAAGAGATGAGAGCGACTGGGGGGGAAGAGAGAGAGCGACTGGGGGGAAGAGAGAGAGCGAGCTGGGGGGAAGAGAGAGAGCGACTGGGGGGGAAGAGAGAGAGCGACTGGGGGGGAAGAGACGAGAGCGACTGGGGGGAAGAGACGAGACCGGAACTGGGGGGGAAGAGAGAGA